>NW_027397068.1:38349768-38674110 GCF_003265705.2 Callorhinus ursinus | reverse complement strand
GGGTTCTCTGTGCCTCCTGGATTTTGATGCCTGTTTCCTTCCCCACATTAGGGAAGTTCTCTGCTATAATTTGCTCCAATATACCTTCTGCCCCTCTCTCTCTTTCTTCTTCTTCTGGGATCCCAATTATTCTAATGTTGTTTCATCTTATCGTATCGCTTATCTCTCGAATTCTGCCCTCGTGATCCTGTAGTTGTTTCTCTCTCTTTTTCTCAGCCTCTTTATTTTCCATCATTTGGTCTTCTGTATCGCTATTTCTCTCTTCTGCCTCATTTATCCTAGCAGTTGGTGCCCCCATTTTTGATTGCACCTCATGAATAGCCTTTTTGATTTCGACTTGGTTAGATTTTAGTTCTTTTATTTCTCCAGAAAGGGTTTCTCTAATAACTTCCACGCTTTTTTCAAGCCCAGCTAGTATCTTTAAAGTCATGATTCTGAACTCTAAGTCTGACATCTTACTAATGTCCGTATTGAGTAGGTCCCTGGCAGACGGTACTACCTCTTGTTCTTTTTGCTGAGGTAACTTTTTCGTCTTGTCATTTTGTCCAGAGGAGAACAGATGAATAAGAGAACAGAATGCTCACAGGTTAACAACGTGTCCAGCAAATATACTCTATACAAATCAGAAAAGACCTGAAACCAGGGGACAAGAAAGGGAAAGAAAGAAGAGAAAAAAAAAAGGAAAAAGAAAAGATAAAAACAAACAAAAACAGAACAAAACATAAAAAACAGAATATGATCAAATATGATCAGGCTAGTGCATAGATCAGTGCCACACAATAGCTTTTGGGCATATTTTGGTCTGTTAGAAGAAAGTGCCTGCTAAAATTTAAAGGAAGAAAGACTTATATATTTACAAAATAAGGGTTGATACAATGAAGGGATGGCAGATGACTGGAAAGATGAAAATTATAAAAGATTTCATAAAAGGAATTGATAAGATAAGAAGTTGTTTTTAAAAAGAAAGAAGATTTAAAAAGAAAAAAGAAAAAAGGAAAAAAAAAGGGAGAGAATGTGATTAGGCAGGAGACTAGAACAAAGCCATACACTAGTGATTTAGGGTATATTTTGATCTGTTAGAAGAAATTGCATCTCAAAATTTTAAAGACAGAACAACTTATATATATATGCCAAAAATAAGGGTAACTACTATGAAGGGATAAAAATATGACTCTAAAAATGAAAAATAAAAAATGTTTTTTTTAAAAAAGGGATTGATAAGATGTTGTTTGAAAACGGGAAAAAGAAAAGTTCAAAAAAAAAAACAGTTAAAAAAATTAACTTTGAAAATCTAATGAATTGTGGTTAAAAAAGCCATGAATTCTATGTGCAGTATTCCCCTAGTGCTGGAGTTCTCCCGTTCTCCTGGATCGGTAAACTTGGTCTTGGCTTGCTGGCTGTTGGTGCTGATCTTCTGGGGGAGGGGCCTGTTGCCGTGGTTCCCAAATGTCTTTGCCGGAGGCTGAATTGCCCCGCCCTTGTCGGTCCGGGCCAAGCAAGCTGCTCCGGTTAGCTCTCAGGAGCTTTTGTTCCCTGCAAGCCCTCAGCACAGCTCTGGAGGACCAGGGTGAAAATGGTGGCCTCCCAATCTCCGCCCGGAGGAGCTGAGAACTCGGGGCCCCGCTCCTCAGTGCTCCCCCAGAGAAAAGCAGTCACTCCCGTCTCCCCGGTCTCCGGCCGCACTCCGTGCTCACCCGGCCTGTGACCGAGTATTTCTATGTCTGGCACCCCACCCCGTGTGGAGTCTCCAAACCCAGCAGATCCCTGCGGTGCGCTTCCACGCCACTCCTCCCAGGGGAGGAAGGGGAGTCTCCCCGGCTCTGCCACTTGTTGGGTCCCTGCTGGAGGAGCAGTGCCTCAACTGGGCCGCGGATCACAGTTTACGGCAACCCCGAGCTGAGAGCCCGCGCCTGGGCTCCGTCTCTGCAGCCGGCTTCCCCGCTCCGATACCTGGGACCTCTGCCGCACTCAGGCACCCCCGGTCTTTCTGTGACCCCGAGGGTCCTGAGACCACACTGTCCCGCGAGGGTTCGA
Organism: Callorhinus ursinus; assembly: GCF_003265705.2. Taxonomy (NCBI): domain Eukaryota; kingdom Metazoa; phylum Chordata; class Mammalia; order Carnivora; family Otariidae; genus Callorhinus; species Callorhinus ursinus. The sequence goes on along the minus strand of NW_027397068.1, from coordinate 38,672,076 downwards.
CCCCCCGCTTAGCCACTGGAGTGACGTCCCTCAGCGGAGCCGACTTCTAAAAGTTCTGATTTTGTGCTCCGCGGCTCTAGCACTTGCCAGAAATGGCCGATGGAGACCCCTTCCCCCGCCGTCTATCCTCCTGAATATCGCCTCGGATTCACTTCTCCGCACGTCCTACCTTCCAGAAAGTGGTCGCTTTTCTGTTCAGAGTGTTCTTACTCTTCTTATCTTCGATCTCCTGTTGAGTTCATAGGTGTTCATAATGGTTTGATCCCTATTCAGCTGAATTCCTGAGACCAGAGGAAATCCAGGTCTCCTACTCCTCCGCCATCTTGCTCCGCCCTCGTTTTAAGATTTTTTTAAATTTCCCTTTTAATTCGTTCTTTGATCCAATGGTTGTTCATTAGTATGTTGTTTAGTTTCCACATATTTATAGATGTCTCACTTTCCTTTTGTTTTTGATTTCTAGTTTCATGCCCTTATAGTCAGAAGTCAGTTGGTATGATTTCAGTCTTCTTAAATTTGCTAAGATCTGCTTTGTGGTCTATCATTTATCTATCCAGGAGAATGTTCCATGTGCACTTGAGGAACTTGTGTGTTCTGTTATTGTTGGATGGAATGTTCTTTATATATCTACTAAATCCATTTATTCTAAAGTGTGATTCAATTCCAACACTTCCTTGTTGATTTTCTGGCCAGATGATCTATCCACTGACTCTAATTATTATATTGTTGTCTACTTCTCCCTTAAGATCTGTTATTGTTTACTCAGTATATTTTGGTACTTGGGTGTTGGAAGCATATACATTTATAATTGTTATATCTTCTTGATGTATTGACCCTTTATCATTCTATAACGATTTTCTTTATCTTCTTTTACTCTTGTTGGCTTGCAGTCAATTTTGTCTGATATAAGGTAGCTAGTGCTGCCTCCTTTTGACATTTGTTTTCTTGGAATATTATCTTCCATCCTTTCACTTTAGGCCTTGGTGTACCTTTAGAACTGTGTCTCTTGTAGGCAACATATTGTTGGGTCCTTTTTTTTTTTTTTAATCTTTTTAGCCACTCTTTGCCTTTTGATTGGCAAATTTCACCCATTGACATTGAGGGTGATTAGTGACATGTAAGGATTTACCAATGTCATTTTATCTTTTGCCTTCTCATTTGTTTGTTTTTATTTATTTATTTTGTCTCTCCATTGTTTCTTTTTCCTTTTGTTTGTGTCTACCTTTGTAAGTTAGTGGCTTTCCATGGTTATTTGCTCCTTTTTTATGTTTCATGTCTCTCCTCTGGATTTTTACTTTGCAGCTACAATGAGGTTTATAAAATATTTCATAGCTTAAATTTATCTTTTTTCTGCTGATAGCAATTTGTATTCATTTACTTGTAAAATCTCCATTCTTTTACTCTTCCCCTTTTATATTTTTAACATCACATATCATCTCTTTCTATACTGTGATTTTGTTACTGAGTTATGGTAGCTATGTTATTTTTAAGGTTCTTTTCCTTTAACCTTTATACTGTAATTAAGAGTTTAATATACTGTTCTTAAAAGAGACTTACAGGTTTATAATTCTATCACTTTAATCAAAGAGTTCTGTACTTCTGTGTCTTCAGCTTGAAGATCTCATTTCAACATTTCTTGTGAGGCAGGTCTCATAGTGTTGAATTCTGTCAGCTTTTGTTTGGGAAAACCTTTATTTCTCTTTCATATCTAAAGGATAACTTTGCCAATAGAGTGTTCAAGGCTGGCAGTTTTTAATCTTTCAATATTTTTCACATGTCATTCCACTCTTTCATGGCCTGAGAGTTTCTGCTGCAAAATCTGCAGATAACTTACTGGGGGTTCCTTTGTAGGTTACTGTCTTATTTCTTCCCCCATGGCTGCCTTTAAAATTCTTTCTTTATCATTGACTTTTGACAGTTTCAATATAATATATCTTGAAGACAGTCTTTTTACATTGAGATAATAAAGTGCCTATTCAGGGCGCCTGGGTGACTCAGTCGGTTAAGCATCTGCCTTCGGCTCAGGCCATGATCCTGGGGTCCTGGGACTGAGCCCCGCACTGGGCTCCCTGCTTAGTGGGGAGTCTACTTCTCCCTCTGCTTGCTGCTCCCCCTGCTTGTGCTCCCTTTCTCTGTCAAATCAATCAATCAATCAAACCTTTAAAAAAAAAAATAAGATGCCTATTAGCTTTGTGGACTTGTATGTCCAGTTCCTTTTCCAGGTTCAGGAAGTTATCAGCTATTATTTCCTTAAACAAACTTTGCCTCCTCACTCTTTTTTCTTTCTGGAATACCCACTATTCTTATGTTGGCTTTTCTAATGGAGCCTGGTACCTATTGTAGCATTTCTTCACTTTTTAGAAATCTGAGTCCTGTCTGCAGTTTCCCCAAAATTATTTCTAAATTCTTTTTTTTCTCTATGTACTGCACATATTTCTAGATTCTTATCTTCCAGCTTGCTAATTTTTTCTTCCATAGAATCTGCTCTATTTCTGGTGCACTTTTCATCTTATTTATTGAGTTCTTCAGCTCCAGAATTTCTGTTTGGTTCTTTTTTTGAATTTTAATCTCTTAGGTAAAATACTTCTGTTTGTTAATTTCATTCTTGAGATCATTGAATTGCCTTTATGAGCTTCCTTATAGCTTGTCGAATTTCTTTATAACAGCTATTTTGAAATTCTTATCAATTAGGTAGAAATATTTACTATCTTTGGGTTTGGTTGCTGGAAAATTGTCACTTTCTTGTGATACTGTATTACCATGATTTCTCATGATGTTTGATAAAAGATGTTTCTGCCACTGTACTTGAAGTAGTGACTATTTTTTCAGTTAGGCAAAGTTTTGTTTGATTCTAACAGTTCAACAGATTGGTAATTAGGAGCCTTCCTTTTATTTTCCAGAAGGTGGCACTAGCATAAGTTTTTGGTTTCCCTTATCAAAGTTGACTCTTGCTAAGGTTGGGGAGCATGTGCATAAAAAAAGCTGCTGGGGGAGAAAGGGTGACAGTAGAGTGGGAGAAGGTATGCACTAAGCACTTGGAGCTTTGGGTGTGTCCATACATTATGAGCAGATCCTTTAGTGGGGGGGTCCTAGAAGTCCATGGGTGGTCCTCTTGCCAGAATCCCTGGGCAGACAGCAAGAGACACTTTTTTCAGTTCTCTTTGTCTGTCAACTTTCCTTTCCTTTTCTTCCAGACAGTCACTGCTGTCTCAGAAAGAGAAGTAGGTGCTTCCAGCTGCAGAATGTTGGCCAGGCAAACCTCCATGCATTGACCTCACCCTCTACCTACTCTGCCAGAAAGGTTGTGCTGTTCTACTGCTGGGTCTTCTGCTGCCTTCTCTGCTACCAGTACCTCTGCTGCTACGAGCTCTGCTGCCACTCCTCTTGCTCTGCAGCATCCTCCACATTCCAAACCACTCACTTTTGGGTGCACAGATGGATGGATCTCTTGAGTGTCCTGGTATGCTGTGCAGAGGTGCTTTTTTTTTTCAGTTATGGAGATCCACATAGTTGTAAATCGAAGGGGAAAGAATAAAGGGATGGCTCATGCGGTCACGACGCTGACATCACTCCCCCTTTCTTGTTTTTGGAACAGACAGCCTATTCTTACAAAATTGGGAGTGGTCAACTATCCTCTTCTCTGTTTTGACTCAAGGACCAATGGGTAACTATCTCCCATATGAAAGTTACTGAGCTAATGTGCTGGACTCTGCCAGGACATACAGAAAAGAACTGGGAGTCAAAAACAAAAGTGAGATAAGGAGTGCAGAAGAAACATGGCAAAGTTATATGAATTTTCTATGCTTCTGGGAAATAATGCAATAGGTTGGTTGGGGTTAAGCGATCAAGATGACAACTTAGTTTTAAAATGAAGAAGACTGAGTCTTAAAAACTGGAATGGCTCTTTTAATAACTGAAGGTGACAGAGAAAAAAAAATGTACGGAATCAGATTGAGCTGCCACTAAAGATGACTGCCTTTCAGCAGAAAAGCATGGATAACAGATCAGAGTTGGTAGAAGTTATTGGAAAAATAAAATTTCTCCATGTTTATACCCCTATGAGTCAAGTCTATTTAAAGTGATTATACTTATTTACACACTGTCTCTTGTGATTTGTCTCTTTGTCCTAAAAATAAGTGTCTAAATAATTGTAGTCTGGTGGATGGGCTCTCTTTCTGAGAGGCATTATTGATCATTGATGAGTGGAAATGACATCTTCAATATATAGACTAATTGTTCCCATTACTTGTGAAATAAACTAACACCTAGGGAAGGACAACATGTCACTCTTTGGATTATAATGCTGGCAAACGTATGTAAAAATTACTATAGTGGGGAAAGAAATTAATTTGTAAACATAAAGAAGCATTAGGCAAGCCTTACAGTTCTGCATTTGTGAGTGTATGTGTGTGTTTATCTGTGTGCCTAATGATATTTTTAAGCTATCTTCAAGGTATATGAGCTAAGAAAAGAACTTATTTTTAAGATGTGTTTATCAGCTAAAATAGCAACAAATGACTCATTTAAAATCTAAGGTGAAAGATATGTATCTAAATTAATAATATAGTACACATATATTGTGGGCCATAACTTTAGTATTTTGCTATTTTTTTTATCTGAATCCAATAATTTTGAACAACATGATAAAATTTTATCATACTAGTGCAACTCCTTGATGGTTCAAGACACCTGATTCCAAATTTTGATGTCCCCATGAATTTGTTCATTCCTGTTGTCCCAAGTATCTTAGTTTTTAGGTAGAACTGATTTCTAGCAAGATTTTTAGCCAGATATTTTAGCAATCATATTATTGATTGATGATGATGATTTGATGATATCTCTATCAAAATCCCACTTTGTGGCTAATTTCACAAATCCTACTCTAGAAATGACTATTCATATAAGGTAATAGTCATAAAAAAGAGTAAGTGAAACTATTTTCTTTCTACTTCTGAATTTCATTTATCTGTTGGTGTGCACTAATTTCCAAATTATGAATTTGTCAGTGATAATTTTTTTTAAGATTTTATTTATTTATTTGACAGAGAGAGAGAGACACAGCGAGAGAGGGAACACAAGCAGAGGGAGTGGGAGAGGGAGAAGCAGGCTTCCTGCTGAGCAGGGAGCCCGATGTGGGGCTCGATCCCAGGACCCTGGGACCATGACCTGAGCTGAAGGCAGACGCTTAATGACTGAGCCACCCAGGCGCCCCTAAGTGATATTATTTTTATATAAAAACGATTTTCAAACAAAGTAAAAGACATAGATATGCCATTATGGTTTGGTGAAGGGTAGTGACTTGTACCTCATTCTTGGTAGTAAGGATCTTTACCTTAGGAATTTATTTTTAAGTATGTAATAGTAATACTGATTATTTTTAGGATGAATTTCTACAGTTATAACACTTTGCAGTATAACCAATATTATCTGTAATGTAAAGACACATTCAAAAAGGTCCCAAAATAATTCATTGTTAAATTTTCTCTGATAATTTAAGTGCAATAAAATTAATGAGAAAAATGAAATAATTCTCCTAAATAATTAGAAATAATTTTCCCAAGTTCACTGGAATAAAGCTAGGCAACTTTGGGAGACCATAAGAAATAAGCTATCTTATGAATATTGTTTAGTTAGAAATTTGTAAAGCAAGCTTAATTGTCCCAGAAAAAAAAAAAAGAAAGAAATTTGTAAAGCACCAGGACTTTCTAAAAAATAATTGAAAAAATAGACCAACCAATTTGTTTTCTTGTTTTTTTTTTTTTTTTTACATAATCATAATTAGAGTTGGGAATGAAAATGATCAGAATCAATATAATAATAGTTAACATAATTGAGCTCTCAATATGTGCTAGGTAATGCAGTAAGTACTTTGCATTTATTTGCATGTTTAATACTAATAGTAGTATTCTGAGGTACATAAATAGATGTGCAAGAGCAGTGTTGTACTGGCTTAGGAGAGCCAGTAGTTCATTTTTTTAGGAATTTCATAAGCTGGTTGATATCAAGTTGAAGTAGTTTGAAAATGGCCATAGTGGAATCATTTATACCATGGGAATCAATAAATTCAACAAAGTATGGCTTTTCTCTCCACCTCAAGGAGCCAGTTGTTGAACATTTACCAGCTATCCTTTTGCTGTAGAGCCAGTTGTTAAAATATTTATTAGCACATCACTGGATAGATACTGTTGTTATCTTTATTTTATAAATAAGGAAATTGAGACATAGAGAGGTTAAGTAAGTTTCCAAAGACTGAAAACTAAAGCAACATGGTAGATGTGGAATCAAATCCATGTGGTCTGCTATCTTGCTTAAAAAAAAAAAAAAGATCCAGTCAATTTAGACTATAGTGGACTCATTCCAGAGGAGCCTATCTCTCCATTCCCTACGGATAACAGTTTGTTTCCAAAACATGGTGAAAGCCTCTCTGCCACTTGGACTAAGATTCCACCGGAAAGGTAGTTGATTCATTCCATGGGTGAGCCGTTCCACACAGAACTTCACTTCATTCTCACTATCCCAGTTCAGGACATCATCTGCTCTCGGCTGAATGATGATAACACCTTCCTCTATGTTTATTCTTCACATCCATTCCTTTTCCTGACCATTTAAAGCACAAATCTGGTCATGTCATGATGTCTAAATACTTTCAAAGATTTTTCCATTGTTTTCTGGATCAAGTCCGAATTTTCTGATCATTGGTATTTGGGTCCCGTTTACCATTCCACTTCATTTCTTACAGTTTTATGTATTATTCTGTATTCTGAGCTAACTATAATTCTTTTAATGTCTCCTTCTGCCTCTACACCTCTTACTATCTCTCATGTTTCAGTATCCTGGCACCTTGTATTGAGGTCTAGCAGTTCTTAAGCATCCCTAATGTATTAGGGAGCACAGGAATTAGGGTCGTCCGAACATTTCCTGCATATTAAAAATGTACCTTAACAGGTATTACGTATTTTGTATATATATCATATATCCATATACATATAAAGTCCTTTTCTTCTATTGCATAATATTGTGATGATTTGATAAATAATAGCTAGCATTTTTTTTAAATTCATAAGTATTGGTTCTTGTTTAGTTAATTTGCATTTCTATATTCTTGGTACTTTTTCCCCCTCTTTCTATCAACCTTCTATGCCAATAAATTAGATTTCAGACAAATGTAGAAACATGAAATACTAGGAGAAAATTATTTCCTACCTCTATTTCCTGTGACTGCATTTCATTTTTAATACTGCAGCTACAAAAAATGGACCTTTGAGACTGATGTCTATTTTAGCATTCCAATGTGACTGATGCTATTGTTCAGCAAATATCTATGGAATCAAATAAAAGACTGAAACTCCCATTCAATCAGATAGAAAATTGTGTTGGCTTCTTCAATGCTTTTAGTTTTTTAGACTGTTGCCTAAAATGTCCAGGTATCTAAATATTCATATCTTAATAAATAGATGAAAGGAGATTAAAAACTGTTAACAAAAAGCTTCCATAAGAAGTATCTACATGGCTGAAAAACATCTAATCAAAGTAAAAACAACATATCCATAGTCACTCCAATTTGGTCACATTTACCAGTGAGAGAGGGGTGTGTTGAGAAAAGGACTTGAAACAATGGACATGCACATGTGAATCCTCATTATACCTGGGTCATGGGAGTATCAGGGATTGTAATTTTCTTGGTGTTTTGTAAGAGCAGATATATTTACCTGTTGTCATCTGTAAATAACCAAAATACAGGACAAATTTTAGTTACAAAAAACAGTATTTGTAATTAAAGGAAAGGAAGACAACATGAAAAAAATTGGAAGACTGATTAATCAGATTACTACCCAATGCAATTTATATTAAATCAAAATTAACAATAATTTAAACCTTTAACTCCAATGCAAAGAACTTCTTTTAGCTTTAGAACTGTGGACTATTAGGATGTTAATGGATCTTTAAAGCATTTATTACTTCTTACTTCATGATGGCAAATATAAGTTTTGAGGACAGGGAACTGGCATGTGGAGCTTAATGGTAGGAAAGAAAAAAATGCAAAGAAAAATTCTTAAAAATGGTGGCAAGATTTTCCCAGGCAATACTCAGCCTGGAGGACAATTTCTCCCCCTAAACTCAAGAAGGTCTTTAATATTCCTTCCATTTAACCTGCAGAACAAAAGATATTTGAAAAAGTTATTCAAAGACTGAAAGGATTCTACAGAACACATTGAATCTAAGGTGGAATTTGCATATCTTGAGATTTTAACTTGCCACTAGTGAAAGAGCAAAATAGGAAAAGAACAGCTAAAGCCATAAAATACAGTTGATCAAAAACTGTATTCAAGGTATAAAGTCTTTATATTATAAGGAATAGATATGAAGCAGTTTCAGAGAAGTTTTACAATTAGCATATCATTTCTGATATTACCATAGTTCAGTGTGGTCCAGCATAGAAAGGAGAAATAGGCAAGAAGAATTAGAGAGGGAAAGCAGAACAAGCCCAAATAAAGAAAAGGATCTTGATTATCCCTGAACATTCACCATTACTGAAATTAAGAAACTGGTAAATTCCATTACTAAAAATTCACACACACATATTTGGATTTTTATATATGAACACACACACATGAGCATGAGCATGTGCCTGTGTTTGCATGTGTGTATGTGGAAAGAGACAATCTTATGTCTATATCTAGAGACCTGACCTGTTCAGGCATCTATTCCCTCTGTTGCCAGAATAACATAAAAGCATGCTAATTTTAGGACAATTTGCTTATGTCTATAGTCTGTGAAAAAAGATGATTTAAGGTTAAACCAAGACCGTAATGGGGCTATAATTTCAAAGAGAATACATTTGAGGTACTTAAGATGTGTAATCAGTAGAACTGAGGGATGCCTGGGTGGCTCAGTTGGTTAAGCATCTGCCTTCAGCTCAGATCATGATCCCAGCGTCCTGGGATCGAGCCCCAGGTCAGGGTTCCTGCTCAGCAGAGAGCCTGCTACTCCCTCTGCTCCCCACTCATGCTCTCTCTTGCTATCTCTCTCTCTCTCTCAAATAAATAAATAAAATCTTTTAAAAAAGATGTGTAATCAGTAGAATTGAGTGACTGATTCAGTGTCAGTGCTTATGAAGTCCTCATGACTTCCATTTTCCAGTTTTAGAAGCAGATAGCTCAGTAGATATTTGTCCCACATATTTATGATGTGCCATTTTGAAATCACAGTGAAGTAGATCCCAGTGAATAGGCGATGAGCATATCACTCTGCAAAGGATGGATGGATGTCTGTCTTAAATTATAGCCTTGAGTTCTAGAATTGTTCTAAAATGACACCTTTATTAAAAAAAAATCATTAGTGAGAAAGAGAATTTGTAGCAGAATTGACTCTCTCTACTCCTTAGTTTTCTTCTGTAACTTCTGAATCTTAAATTTACTTCTTAAAATTTTGAGTACCAGAAATCATAGGATTTACATGGAACACTGAAATATAGGAGTACTCCATATATTTCTTTGGAGGCCCAACAATTAGTAACAATCTATTTTTGGTAGACCAAAGGAAATTTTTTATTTTTTCAATATACTTTAAACAGAATCTTCAAATGAACAAGAGAATTATTAGCTTCTTAAATTTAATTCCACTTTTGTGTTAAACAAGGCAATTTAATCTTCTACTTAAATATGGACTATGATTATATAGGATAAAGTATTGGCTGGGTGAAGAAATTGCCATAGAAAGTTACCTTATTATAAGAAATTACCTTACTTAAATACTTGACCATTTAACCTGTATTTATAGCACTACTTGTATGAAACGAGAAGGACAAATTGATTTATCAATATAAAAATAAGTTTGAATCCTATATTTGTGAGATTCATCTATTTATTTTCCTTATAGGAAAAATACTAAATGAAATGGGAAATTGTTATTTTGTATTAAAATGGTGAACATTTAGTGGGCTAAATTTTATTAGAAGGGTGAAAGAGAAAACCTTGTGGCTTAGATTTAGTTCCCCAAATATTTCCTCCCTAATTGCCTCAAATAAAGCCAATAAAATAAAGGTAGTAAAAAGGTTATGAGACATTTTTTAGCAGCAGAAAATTTCAGACAACCCCAACTTTGATCTAGGAAACATATGTATAAAATAGCACCTCCCACTCTTAAGAAATCAAGTCCTTATTAATAAACTGGAAGATCACAAATATTTTCAGTCTACAATTTAACTAAAGGAATTTGATGAAGATTAGATTAATAAAAAAAGAAGCCAAGAATGACTTGGGATTAAATTGCACTGATAAAAATAAATAATACTGTCTCCAAATGACCTACTTTGTATTTCCCTTGACTATAAAGATGTATAATTTATCTTCTAGCTTCCCAAAGCCTATTGTTTGTTCAGTTCTATCTCTTCTATGACACTTTTTCTCAATTCTTCAGCCCTCATTTTTTTTTTCTGTAAAACCATACAAAAAATTTTTTAATGGCTACCTTGTATTTGTTACTCTGGTTTCAGTGCTTTGTTTTTTTCCCCAACCAGGTATAAACGTCTTCAAAACAAGAATGAAATTGTGTATCTTTCTCTTCGTAAGAGGCTCATCAGAGTATTGAACAAAAAATAGGTTCCCAATAAATCCTGTTGATTATCACTCAAATATTTAAAAATTCATCAGAACTAATTGTTTTCTGATGCTAATATATCACTGTCTGATAACACAGGAGAATAATATAAAGTTAGAAAATAAATTATTAGAAGCAGATGAACTCTGACTAGAGGATTTCTAAAGTAAATTTTTACCAGATGTTCATGTGTTAAAAAAAGAAATGCTAAACAGGAAAATAACTTCCAAAGAGCACAGCAGGTGTTGGATAAACCCAGAGGGTTGACAATAGCAGTTAAAAAAAAAAACAAAACGCATAACTAATAAGAAAAGCAAAAGATGTCTCTATAGGATATGCCCATTTTCAGATTAACAGATTAAGTTCCTCAAAATAGCACTCTCAATAATCACTTTCTGTGGAAAATAAGCAGGTGAGAGCTGAGTCACATTTGCATGCCCATGTGATTTTATATATTTTACATCTGTCTACATAGACTGGGCAATTTGTTTAATTGGTTTAAAATTTAAGATTTTATTATAGCCTCTCTCGATATTCTTAAATACTTATTATATTTCACTGAATAAGACTATTTACCATCATTCATACATTTTTCCTGTCAGTCACTAAATACCTCGGTTATTCTTTCCTTTGAACATTCTGTTACCATGCATTTCTCTCTTCCCACAGCCTTAACCATCGCTAGGACTTCTTTCCTATTAAATTTGAACCAGTGTCATTTCCTTTCAGCCTCTGTTACATAGTTTTTGCTACCTGAAGTATTGCCCAATTAATCAGTTAATCTGCTTAAAATAACACTTTCATTCTGCTAACAACACCCCCAAGTCCCCTCATACATACCTACATAGACCTTATGTTGATTCTTTTGCACCTATTGCAGTGCATTTTTGTACTTTGGCTTGACTTGCAAAGCTCTTGATAACAGTATTTCATAACTGCTCCAACTTTATTTTTTACTGTCCGAATGTAATACACTACGAACATGTTATGATTCTCTCCACTTCTGTGAATTTATTCAAATTCTTTCTTTTTTTATATAGATTGTTCCTTAGGGTCCATTTCAATTTTGTAATGCTGGGTATGCCTACGTTAGCTTTAAATGATCTTTAACTACAGTGAATAATGACCATACTTATATCTAGCAGACACAATTGTATATTTATTTGTTGACTTGTGGTTTTGTACATTTTTCTGCTTTTTAATCATATTATCTATTTATTTTTACCTAGACTATATATTTTTCAAAGATGAAGATATTTTCTTATTCTTGTTAAAATAGTGCTGGTCACATATTATATGTTTAATATATGTGATTTAAATTATATCCATCTTCATATTGTTCAGCAATAATGCATTTGATTATGCCTCTTGTGTATATTACTGAGATAGACATTATACGGTAATTTATCCTCCCAAACTCTTAACTTCTATAGCTACCAGAAATCTATTATATCTACCGGTAGATAGACAACATAAAGTTTCCCCTCTAATATCAGGTGATATAAAAAATGAAATATCCCAATAAAATTTCCCACTACAAAAGTGCTAAAAATCCATATTTAAAGCCAGTTAAATACATAGCTAAGTGTCAAAAGGATAAGATTCATAAAGATATATCTGAGAAAGGACTAGTGTCCAGGATGTTAAATGAACTCCTACAACTCAACAATAAAAAGACAAACAATCTAATAAAAAATAAATGAGCAATAGAATTGAACAAACACTTGGCATGCAAACGGCCGATAAGCACATGAAAAACTGATAAGCATCATTAGTCATCAGAAAAGTGAAAATTATAATCCTAATGAGATATTATTATACAGTTATCAGAATGACTGAAAATGAAATATTTTTAACATTAAATGCTGGTGAGAATATGAAACATATGTGTAACCATTTTGAAAGATCTTGCAGCCTCTTATAGAATTAAATATGCCCCATCCTATTACCTAGCTATGCCAACCTTAGCAGCTTACCTAAAAATTGAAAATTGTTCTTCCAAAAGATGTATATATGAAAGTTTATAGTAGCTTTAATCATAATATTCAAAACCTATTTTTAAAAATGTCCTGGTGTATCTCAACATGAGAGTGGATAAACAAATAGTGGTAGATTCACACAATAGAAAACTACTCAGCAATAAAATAAAACAAATTCCCAAAACATGCAACAACATGGATGAATCTCAAAAACATGAAAGAAACCTTATAAAAAGACCAAATATAATAAAAAAAATCCATTTTTGTGGCATTTCAGAACAAATACCATCTATTTTGAAAGAAAAAAAAAGGATAAAAAGTGATTCCTCTGGAGGTGGAGATGGAGGCAAGAACTGACTGCAAAGAGGAATGAGAAAACTTTCTGTGTGGATGTTTATGTTTGGTATCTTGATAACAGGATGCATTACACAGATACATGCATTTGTTAAAACTCCGTTAATAGACACTTAATATTTGTGCAATTTGTTGTATGTAAAGTTTACAATTAAAGTAAAATAAAACTATAAACAAATATTGAACTTTATTTAATGGTATGCAAGCTAATATAGTTAATGCAGAAGTATAGAAATGTCAATGATTCAGTTTTAAATTAAAAATAAGAGCTTTGATGGATGGTGAAATGATTAGATATATGACAAAACATACCTAGTAAATTAATAGTAGGCTATAGATGGTGGGTACGTGAATATTAACTGTAAATTTCTTTTAGATTTGGTCTATGTTTATATATTAATATGCCATAGAGACAACAGATGAATCTAAAGCACCAACTCAGAGAAGGAAGAATGTAAATGTAAATCTGGGTGCCTGTCCTGAGAGAACCTGCTAAACCTGGGAACTTGGGGCTTTAATTTTACAAATGAGAAGATGAGGCGGAAGAAAACCCTTAAGCATATACAAAATGTGGGGGTGAAGAGGAACGTGTGCTACAGTGTCAGTGATAATATGAATTAGAATAAAAAGAAAAAAAGTAAGTTTGCACAAAGGGACTGGTGAGAAAAATTAAATGCTTTGGCGTTAATTTATGTGAAAGAAGAAGAATTTCCGAAAATTCAAAATAACAAACTGACTCTCTAATAGGATTAGGCTCAAATTTATACTACCTACAATATCTGAAACCCATACAGATATTAATGAAAGACCAATGAAGTTAAAGAAAGACTTTGTTTGTAGACATCCAGCTTGAATTAAAAAAAAAAAAAAAAACAGCTTCAGATACTGAGGTATTACTCAGGTTGGTGAACAATAGGATACTGAAAACTACCAGGTCAAGACACGGGAAATGGTAGAACTTGGAGATCTAGATAAATGAGCCTAGCATATGTCACTATTTTACCCTGGGTTAGGAGGACAAAAGTTGAATTTTATGGTTTGGCAAAGGTAACGTTTCTCCAAAATATCTTGTGCCTTAGGTTTCATCCCTGTGGACTGCACAAGTAAATAATATCTTGCATAAAATGCAGCTTACCTTCATGTCATCTGAATGAGCCAAAAGGTCCCAATTCCAGAAATAGTATGAGGTAATATGAAAAAGTGGTGTTTCCACTGACCTGGAAAATCAAGTGAAAATGTCTGGATAAAAATAATGTCATATTAATTAAAAAACATATCAATTAAAAAACAAAGTTGATAAAAATAACCAGATAAGGTTTTTAGTTTGTTTTTAAATTATGGATTTCTGATTTCCAACTAGGATTTATAAAACTAAAAAAGCATCACCTTCACCCTAACTATAAGAAAAGTTTGATAATCTACAAGTTCACAGTTTTTCTTGAATCCATCAAACAACAAAGTTTGCAAGGCAAACAGCTAGACTGAAATCTAAGAAGAGCTAGAAAATGAGCATTGGCTCACTATGACAGAGTTTGGAAGAAAGAGACACTAATCATGGCACAAGTTGATAACAACAAGTTGATAGCTAAACTTTTCAGTGAATTACTGAAAGCCAAATGTGGGATAGCATGAGAGTATAGAATTCCCTGGAGTCAAAGACACAAGGTAGTTAGTAGCTGTTTACTGGTTTTTCTCTATGGCCCTCCACCAGGTGCTCACAAGGGAAGAATTGGAGAAAGCTTCTTTTGGTGAGCTGACCTGGAAAAAAAGGAATCCCACAGCAGGAGAAGCATGAAGCAGTCAGTGTTGACACCCTTTATCTTAAAGAACAAAGCCTTTGGTCACTAAGGAAGAACAGCAGACCCTGTTGCCCCAGAGCACCAATGAAGACTCATTGCAGGTCAAAAAAGGGAATAGAAAAATGCTTTTATCCCCAAGAGAGGGAAAACCATCTTGGGCCCAGACAATTTAGAAAAAATTTTTAAATGTAATTTCATTTTATTTTATTTTTTTTAATTTTATTTAAATTCAGTTAATTAGCATATAATGTATTATTAGTTTCAGAGGCAGAGTTCAGGGAATCATCAGTTTCATATAACACCCAGTTCTCATTATATCACGTGCCCTTCTTAATGCTAAAATTAATAAATCAGGAAACAACAAATGTTGGTGAGGTTGCAGAGAAAGGGACACTCAGAAATCTTTTAATCTTAGGGGCAAGGCAGGTACATAGAAAACCCCACAATTGAGACCCAGGGATATAGGGCCTGTGTAAGTCCGAAGCCTACCAGGAAAACGAAGGAATCACCTTGCACCTCACCATCAGTCTACCAACCACCAAATAACAAAAAACAGCAGTTTATCTCTGGGAAAAGTGCTGGAACATGGAGAGAGACCCTCTCTGAGGATCAACAACCCACCAAGGACTAAATTGAAAGTGGAGCAGGAAATATTTTGTTGTTTAATTCTTTAGAAAAATAAATAGTATTTATCTCGGTCTTTACTATTCTACACTTGATTTCAGTGTTCAATAAAACAATTATGAAACATACACAAAAAAAGTAAAAGTATCACACTGCCCAAAGAAAGAGAGTCAAAAGAACCAGACAAAAAGATTGGCTATGTGTTGGAACTTTCAGCCAGTGAATTAAATTGACTATGATTGATGTGTTGAGGTTTCTAGTGGAAAAGATGAATAACATGCATGAAGAGATGTGAAATTTCAACAGTGATAAGTACCATAAGATAGGGTCAAATAGAAATCCTAGAATTAAAGTAATATTGTAACAGAAGCAAAGAAAGTCTTTGATGTTTTGGTAAATAAACTTCATATAGCCAGAGAATAATTAGTCAACTTGAAGATAAGGCAATGTAATTTGCAAAATTAAACAAAGTGAGAAAAAATAAATGACAAAAACAAATAGACCACCAAGACCTGTGGGACATTCTCAAGTGTTCTGTTAGACAGTTAATAAGAATTCCAGAAAGAGAAAAGAAAGTGAATAAGACAAAAATTAAAAATTACAAATTAGGCGGTAGAAAAGGATGGCAGAGGAGTGGGGGACCCTATTCCAACTGGTCTCCGGAATTGAGCTGGATATCTACCAGCTGAACACCCACGAAATCAGCCTGAGATGTAAGAAGACATACCTGGATCTCTACAAACAGAATATCACAGGTGGTTGGTTTCAAGGTACAAAGCGGGGAGCCGTGATTCCGCGGGCAGACATTGGAGGATAAACTGCAGGGGAGGGAGCCGGGCCATGGGGATCCTGCACCACCAGTGAGCGAAAGCGTCCCGCACTGGGGACCGGGCATAGACTTGCAGACCAGTAGCGGTGGGGAAAGGACTTTAGGGCAGCCTCCCTGGACAGAAACCGGAGTGGTAGGGCCCCGCATGGGAACTGGAGGTGGCTGGCAGTTTTGGAAGCACAAAGGGCATAGATGAGCCCCAACCTGGAGGCAAGGACAGGAAGCCCTGCTGAGGGGCACACAATCCAGGACGCTGCAGTTTATAGCAGACAAAAATGGAGATAGTGTGGCCTGGAGAGCCCACTGAAGAACGGACTGCGATCTCTCTGCTCTGAGGCAGACGATTGGAAATGATCTCTTCTGCTCTGACTCGCAGAAGATGCGGAAGCCACCAGGGAAAGCTGCCAGAGAACAAAAGCCCTAAAAAACCGGTTTTCACTGAGCCCATGCCCCGCCACAGGGGGCAGGGGCAACTCTGCCCAAACAGGGTTGTCTGAGTGACAGCCTGGCAGGCCCCTCCCCCAGAAGACAGGCTGGGAAAACAAGAGGCCAGCAACCCTAAGGTCCCTAGAAAACAGGTGCATCTTGCTTAGGTTGTGGTCAATAATTTGGACTCTACATTCCCTCAACCACCCCTCAACAGAATGACTAGGAGGAGGAACCCCCAAAATAGGAAAGACTCAGAGATTATGACTTATGCCACAGATTTACAAATGGATTCACATATAATCAAGATGTCAGAGATGGAATTCAGGCTAGCAATTGTGAGGACAATAGCGAGAGTGGAGAAATCAATTAATGAAAACAGAAGGTCTCTAAGAGCAGAAATGAAAGCTGAATTGGCAGAACTTAAAAATGCTATCAATGAAATCCAATCTAATCTAGATAATCTAACAGCTAGGGTAAGTGAAGCAGAAGAACGAATTAGTGACCTGGAAGACAATTTAATAGATAAAAAGGGAAAAGAGGAGGCCAGGGAAAAACAACTCAAAATCCATGAAGATAGAATCAGAGAAATAAGTGACACCATGAAATGTTCCAATGTCAGAATTATTGGAAACCCAAAGGGGGTGGAGAGAGAGACAGGACTAGAAGATATATTTGAGCAAATTATAGCTGAGAACTTCCTTAATCTGGGGAATGAAACAAACATTCATGTCCTAGAGGCAGAGAGAACCCTTCCCAAGATCAAGGAAAACAGGCCAACACCCCGGCATGTAATAGTAAAACTCGCAAATCTTAGAACCAAGGAAATCATTAAGGGCAGTTAGGGGGAAGAGATTCCTTATGTACAGAGGGAGGAACAACAGAATAATGTCAGACCTATCCACAGAGACCTGGCAAGCCAGAAAGGCCTGGCAAGACATATTCGGGGTACTAAATGAGAAGAACATGCAGCCAAGAATACTTTATCCAGCAAGGCTGTCATTTAGAATGGATGGAGAGATGCAGAGCTTCCAAGACCAGTAGAAGCTGAAAGAATATGTGATCACTAAGCCGGCCCTGCAAAAAATATTTAGGGGGGGGGTTCTATAAAAGGAGAAAGACCCCAAGAGTGATATACAACAGAAATTTACAGAAACAATCTATAAAAACAAGGTCTTCACAGGCAACATGATGACAATAAATTTATGTCTTTCAATAATCACTCTCATCATGAACGGCCTAAATGCTCCCATAAAACAGCACAGGTTTGCAGATTGGATAAAAAGACAGGACCATCCATACGGTGTCTACAAGAGACTCATTTTGAACCTAAAGATACATCCAGACTTAAAGTGAAGGGAAGGAGACCCATCTTCCATGCCAATGGACCTCAAAAGAAAGCTGGGGTAGCAATTCTTATATCAGACAAATTAGATTTTAAACTAAAGACTGTAGTTAGAGACACAGAAGGACACTATATCATTCTTAAAGGGTCCATCCAACAAGAAAATCTAACAATTATAAATATCTATGTCCCCAACATGGGAGCAGCCATCTACATAAGCCAGCTGTTAACCAAAATAACGAGTCATATTGATAACAATATGTTAATTGTAGGAGACCTCAATACTCCACTCTCAGCAATAGACAGATCATCTAAGCAGAAAATCAACAAAGAAACAAGAGCTTTGGATGACACACTGGACCAGATGGATCTCATAGATATATACAGAACATTCCACCCTAAAACAACAGAATACTCATTCTTCTCGAGCGCACATGGAACTTTCTCCGGAATAGACCACATACTGGGTCACAAATCAGGTCTCAACTGATACCAAAAGATTGAGATTATTCCCTGCATATTCTCAGACCATAATGCTTTAAAACTGGAATTCAATCACAAGAAAAAATTTAGAAGAAATTCAAATACTTGGAAGCTAAAGACCACTCTGCTCAAGAATGTTTGGGTCAACCAAAAATCAAAGAATTAAACAATTCATGGAAACCAATGAGAACGAAAACACATCAGTCCAAAACCTATGGGATACTGCAAAGGCGGGCCTAAGGGAGAAATACATAGCCATCCAAGCCTCACTCAAAAAAATAGAAAAATCTCGAATTCACCAACTAACTCTACACCTTAAAGAACTAGAGAAAAAAACAACAAACGATGCCTAAGCCACACATTAGAAGAGAAATAATTAAGATTAGAGCAGAGATCAATGAATTAGAAACCAGAAACACTGTAGGTCAGATCAATGAAACTAGAAGTTGGTTCTTTGAAAATATTAATAAGATCGATAAGCCACTGGCCAGACTTATCCAAAAGAAAAGAGAAAGGAACTAAATTAATAAAATTATGAATGAAAGGGGAGAGATCATGATTAACACCAAGGAAATAGAAACAATTATTAGAAATTATTATCAACAACTATATGCCAATAAACTGAGCAATCTGGATGAAATGGCTGCCTTCCTGGAAACCTATAAATTGCCAAGACTGAAATGGGAAGAAATTGACAATCTGAATAGGCCAATAACCAGTGATGAGATTGAAGCAGTGATCAAAAACTTCCCAAAAAACGAGAGTCCAGGGCCTGATGAATTTCCTGGGGAATTCTACCAAGCATTCAAAGAAGAAATAATACCTATTCTCCTGAAGCGCTTTCAAAAAATAGAAATAGAAGGAAAACTTCCAGACTCATTCTATGATGCCAGCATTACCTTAATCCCCAAAGCAGGCAAAGACCTCATCAAAAAGGAGAATTTCAGACTGATATCCCTGATGAATATGGACTCCAAAATCCTCAACAAAATCCTAGCTAATAGGATCCAACAATACATTAAAAGGATCATCCACCACGACCAAGTGGGATTTATCCCTGGGATGCAACCGTGGTTCAACATTTGCAAATCAATCAATGTGATAGAACACATTAATAAGAGGAGAGAGAAGAAACATATGGTCCACTCAACTGATGCAGGAAAAGCATTTGACAAAGTACAGCATCCTTTCCTGATTAAAACTCTTCAGAGTATAGGGATAGAGGGAACATTCCTCAAGTTCATAAAATCCATCTATGAAAAACCCACAGCGAATATCATCCTCAGTGGGGAAAAGCTGAGAGCCTTTCCCTTAAGATCAGGAACACGTCAAAGATGCCCACTCTCGCCACTATTGTTCAACATAGTACTAGAAGTCCTAGCAACAACAATCAGACAACAAGAAGAAATAAAAGCTATTCAAATTGGCAAAGAAGAAGTCAAACTCTCTCTTTTTGCAGACGACATGATACTTTATGTGGAAAACCCAAAAACTCCACCCCCAAATTACTAGAACTCATACAGCAATTCAGTAATGTGTCAGGATACAAAATCCATGCAGAGAAATCGGTTGCTTTCTTATACACTAACAATGCAACTGTAGAAAGGGAAATTAGAGAAATGATTCCATTTACAATAGCACCAAAAACCATAAGATACCTTGGAATAAACCTAACCAAGAGGTAAAGGATCTATACTCTAGGAACTACAGAACACTCATGAAAGAAATTGAAAAAGACACAAAAAGATGGAAAAACATTCCATGCTCATGGATTGGAAGAATAAACATGGTTAAAATGTCTATGCTACCTGGAGCAATCTATACCGTCAATGCCCTCCCGATCAAAATTCCAACGACGTTTTTCAAAGTGCTGGAACAAACAATCCTAAAATTTGTATGGAATCAGAAAAGACCCTGAATCACCAAGGAAATGTTGAAAAAGAAAACAAAGCTGGGGGCATCACGTTGCCTGATTTCAAGCTATATTACAAAGTAGTGATCACCAAGACAGCATGGTACTGGCACAAAAACAGACATATAGACCAATGGAACAGAATAGAGAGCCCAGATATGGACCCTCAACTCTATGGTCAAATAATCTTCGACAAAGCAGGAAAAAATATGCAATGGCAAAAAAACAATCTCTTCAGTAAATGGTGCTGAGAAAATTGGACAGCCACATGCAGAAGAATGAAACTCGACCATTCTCTAACACCATACACAAAGATAAACTCAAAATGGATGAAAGACCTCAATGTGAGACAGGAATCCATCAAAATCCTAGAGGAGAACATAGGCAATAACCTCTTTGACATCGACCCCAGCAACTTCTTTCAAGATACATCTCCAAAAGCTAGTGAAACAAAAGCAAAAATGAACTTTTGGGACTCCATCAAGATAAAAAGCTTCTGCACAGCAAAGGAAACAGTCAACAAAACAAAGATGCAACCCACAGAATGGGAGAAGATATTTGCAAATGACCCTACAGATAAAGGGCTGGTATCCAAGATCTATAAAGAACTTCTCAAACTCAACACCCAAAAAACAGTCAAGTCAAAAAATGGGCAGAAGACATGAACAGACACTTCTCCAAAGAAGACATACAAATGGCTAACAGACACATGAAAAAATGTTCATCGTCATTAGCCATCAGGGAAATTCAAATCAAAACCACATTGAGATACTACCTTATACCAGTTAGAATGGCAAAAATGGACAGGGCAAGAAACAACAAATGTTGGAGAGGTTGTGGAGAAAGGGGAACCCTCTTACACTGTTGGTGGGAATGCAAGTTGGTACAGCCACTTTGGAAAACAGTGTGGAGGTGCCTCAAAAAATTAAATATAGAGCTACCCTATGACCCAGCAATTGCACTCCTGGGTATTTACCCCAAAGACACAGATGTAGTGAAAAGAAAGGCCATAGGCACCCCAATGTTCATAGCAGCAATGTCTGCAATAGCCAAACTGTGGAAAGAGCCGAGATGCCCTTCAACAGTTGAATGGATAAAGAAGATATGGTCCATATACACAATGGAATATTACTCAGCCATCAAAAAGGATGAATACCCAACTTTTACATCAACATGGATGGGACTGGAGGAGATTATGCTAAGTGAAATAGGTCAAGCAGAGAAAGTCAATTATCATATGGTTTCACTTATTTTTGGAACATAAGGAATAGCATGGAGGACATTAGGAGAAGGAAGGGAAAAATGAAGGGGGGGAATCGGAGGGGGAGATGACCATGAGAGACTGTGGACTCTGAGAGACAAACTGAGGGTTTTAGAGGGGAGGGGTGTGGGGGGATGGGTTAGTCCAGTGATGGGTATTAAGGAGGGCACATACTGCATGGAGCACTGGGTGTTATATGAAAACAATGGATTGGGGATCACCACATCAAAAACTAATGATGTATTGTATGGTGATTAACATAACATAATAAAATAAAATTTAAAAAAAATTACAAATTAAGATCTGACTACAGATTTAAAAATTTCAGAGAATCTTAAGCAAGATGATTTTGCACAATCCCTCTCTCACCCCAGGACAAGGTAAACAAAAGAAATACACACACACAGACACACATACACAACTCCTATAAATATATTTATATAACTTAAAACCACCTAAAAGAAAAAAAAATCATGAAGACAGGGAAAGAATAAAAAGATACATTACATATGAAATAACAAAAATAAGAATTGCAGCAGATGTCTCCCCTGAAGTCAAGGGAGTAACTTGGTTAGAGTGCTAAGAAAAGAAAAGAAAAAGAAAAAGAAGAAGAAAAGAAAAGAAAGTGAAGAGAAGAAAAGAAAATCTTGTCAATTCAGATCTCTATACCCAGAGAAAAAAATGAGAAAGACCTTTTAAGACAAATAATTAAATAAATTAATTAGTAACCTGTACTAAAAGAAATATTAAAGGAAGTTCTTTAGGCACATGGAATAAGATACCAGAATAAAAAGATATACAGAAAGAAAAAAAAGCTTCAGAAATGGTGAAATTAAGGTAAATAATAAAGTCCTTGTTTTTAACTTTAATTTTGATCACTCTAAAGGAAAATTGTCTAAGTCAGTGAATATCACTAGATATTCTATGGAGAGAGAAAAGTAAAGTGAATATTTATTATGAAAAACTTTATGGCCATAAATTCAATAATTTGGATGAAATGGTCAAATTCCTTGAAAGACACCAAAGACACCAGACATTATTCAAGACAGAATAGCTAGCCTGTATAGCTCTATAATTATTACAGAATTTAAATTCAGAGTAAAAAAAAAAAAAAAAAATATATATATATATATATATATGTAAACACACACACACACACACACACACACACACACATTTTTAAGCAAAACACTACAGTCAGATAGCTTCACAGGTAAGTTCTACCAAACATTTAAGGTAAAAAAAAAATACTGATTCTACATAAATCCCTCTAGAAAGTAGAAGAGGAGTAAGCACTTTTTAAAACATTTTTAAAAAAGATTTTATTATTAAGTAATCTCCACACCCAATGTAGGACTCAAACATACAACCCGAAGATCAAGAGTCACATGCTGTACTGACTGAGCCAACCAGATGCCCCAAGGAGTGAGCCCTTTCAAACTCATTTTTCAAGTCTAACCTTGTCCTGAAATGAAAACAGAAAAGAATATTATAAGAAAATAAATCCACAAAACAATACTCCTCATGAATATAGAGGCAAAAATTCCCCTTAAAATATCACCAAATCTAATCTGGTGATATATAAAAAGAACAATATATCATGACCAACTGGGGCTTTTCCCAGAAATATGAGGCTTCTTCAACATTTGAAAATCAATATAATTCACAGTATCAACAGAGTAAAGAAGAAAAATCATGTATTTTCAATATATGTAGAAATGCATAGTAGAAAATTCATTATAATTTCCTTTTCAAAAATCTCCAGAAAAGTAGGATTTTCAGAAAGGAATATTTAAAAAAATTTTTAAGCTAACAACATACCTACTTTGGAAAGTCTAAATAATTTCTTACAAGAATGTTCACTGTCATTAGTTCTCTTAAACATCATATTAGAGGTCCTGCCCAGTGAAATAAGGAAGGATGGAAGTAGAAGGCACATATATTGGAAAGCAAGACATTATTATCTATGTAGAAATCCCAAAGAATCTACAAAAAAACTACTGAAACTAATTATGAAATTTAGCAAGGTCACAAGATTCACAGAAAATATACAAAATTCATTTTCTTTCTCTCTATATTAGTAACGAATAATGAAAATTGCAACATAAAAATGCATCTTTTACAGTAGCATAATGAATCATAAAATATGGAAGTAGTATTCCAGCAAAATGTGTACAAGATCTTTATCCTGAAAACTAAAATATTAATGAAGAAAATAAAATAAAACTCAAGTACTTGAGAAATATATTGTGTTCAGAGATTAGAAGATACAATATTGCTAATATTGTCAGTTCTCCCTTCATTGATCTATAGAATCAATGTTACCTCCATCAAAGTATCAGTAGAGCTTTGATAGAAATTTCCAAGAACAAATTTGGGGGACTCACATTATTTGATTTTATAATTTACTCTAATGGTACAATATTTAAGACAGTGTGTTGTTAGTGAAAGTTAGAAAAGTATATCAATGAAACAGAACAGAGTATTAGAAATGCACTCATATGCTTACATGGTCAATTTATTTGGGGCAAGTGCAAAAACAAGTCAATGCAGAAAGTATAGTCTTTTTAACAAATGTTGCTGTACCAATTGCACAACGATATGCACCAAAAAGAACCTCATTCAAGACTTTTCTCCACTTACAAAAATAATCACCAAATCCATCATAGACTTTCAATGTAAAATTTAAAACTACAAAATTTCTGGAAAATAACACAGGAGAAAATATTTGTGATTGTGTTAGTCAAAGATTTTTCATTATATCACATAATACATGATCCATAAAAGAAAAAAAAAGATATATTGTAGTTCATCATAATTAATGAACTTATATTGTTTGAAAGGTAATGTTATAAGATTGAAAAGATAAAGTCATGAACTGAGAAAAATATCTCTAATGTGTTTATCCTATAAACTACTTGTACCCAGAATACATAAAAAAATAGTTCTCAAATATGTAAAGAACTCTCACAAGTCAATAATAAGAGGCAACAAAATTAAAAATGGGCAAAGGATTTAAACAGATACTTCACTAAAGAAGTCATGTAGATTGGAAACAAACATATAGCTTAAAAAGAAAGGTCAACAGCTCAGTGATTTAAGGAAATGCAAATTAAACCACCATGAGATAATACTCTACCTGTACTAGTATGGCTGAAAATAAATGACTATACAAACTATAAATAGCTCTTTAAGGATGGAGAACAACTCAAATAGTGAAACATTGCTGGTGAGAATACAAAAATGGCACAGCTTCTTTGGAAAACATTTTGATAGGTTTTCTTTAAAGTTAAAAATACCATTATGTCCAGCAATCCCATTCTTAGATATTTTCCAAATGGATATGAAAACTTTTAAATACACACAAAATGTATGCAGATGATTTTAGAAGTTTTGTTCATAATCGTCAAAAATTAGAAACAATGTTAGTCCCATAACTAGAAATACAAAAGAATTAGAGCTTTTATAAAAAAAATTTTGTGGAACAATTCTAAGACTCAACCTATATCAGAGCAATTAAACAGATTACCAAAAATTTCAAAGAATGTTTATCATGAAGACTAAAACTACAACATTGTAAATAAAGATTAAAATTACCAACAGCATAATGATATCAATAACTATGAATTTAGATGTTAAAAACATCCTTATAAAGAGCCAGGAAAGATATTATAATAGAAACTAAGAGTATTAATGAAAAAATATGGGATTTTTTTTTCTCTTCATCCAAGAGGCATTCCTGAAATAAAGTATTGTGCTATCTTTTACACATTCTTGAAGAAATGATCCTCTACTTCAAAAACCATAGGAAAATAGATCATTGATAAAACCTCTAACTCAGCTGATAATTGCATAAGCTCTTATGTTCATTTTCTATATTCATTAAAGAAGACTGTCTCTTGATTATTGTAATAAAGAGGATTTTGAAAAAGATAGGACTGAATATATGTATTATATATATACACATATGCACATGTATATGTGCATTCATCTACATATATGTACATATATATCATTACATATATCGTTAATTGGGTATTATTTACATATCATAAAACTAATAAATTGTAAATTTACAGAATTAGTCAATCAACATTATGATCCATTTTTATATATTTATATATTTATTTGAGAGAGAGAGAGAGAGAGAGCACATGCATGTAAGTGGGGGAGGGGCTGAGGGAGAGGGAAAGAATCTCAAGCAGACTCCCTGCTGAGTGCAGAGCCCTATGTGGGGCTCATCTCACGACCCTGAGATCATGACCTGAGCCAAAACAGAAGTTCAACCAAATCAGCCACCCAGGCACCCCAATTAATGATCCATTTTTAAAAATACTTTCATTATTCCAGATACTTCATAACCATTTGTAGTCAACACTTATTCCCACTTTCAGGCAATCATTGATTTACTTTCTGTCTGTATGGATTTGTCTTTTTTGAACATTTCATCCACATGGAATCATACAATATGTGGTATTTTGTACCTGGCTTCATTTGTATAGAATGATGTTTTTGAGATTCATTCATGCTATAGCATGTAATAACAGGTGTTGGCAAGTATGTGGAGAAACAGGTAACTTCATACATTCCCAGTGGAAATGTAAACTGGCAAAGCCACTTTGCAAAAACACATTTTAACAGTTTCCTAAAACCTTAAAAACATGGGGCACCTGGGTGGCTCAGTCATTAAGCATCTGCCTTCGGCTCAGGTCATGGTCCCAGGGTCCTGGGATGGAGCCCTGCATCAGGCTCCCTTCTCCGCAGGAAGCCTGCTTCTCCCTCTCCCACTCCCCCTGCTTGTGTTCCCTCTCTCACTGTGTCTCCCTCTGGTCAAATAAATAAAATCTTAAAAAAAAAACCAAAACTTAAAAACATAAAGTTACCATGTGAACCAACAATTCCACTTCTATGTAGTTACCCTAGAGAAATGTAAACATATGTCCCCACAAAGACTTGAATATTGTACTTGAATATTCATAGCAGCAGCATTCACAACCAAAAATTGGAAACAATCCAAATGCCTATTAATTGGTGAGTGGAGAAGCAAAATATGGTATATTTCTAAAATGAAATACTACTCAACAACAAGATGAATAAACAGTTTCAAACTGCTGCCGTGATTCAGATCTTATAAGTCAATATACTCATGCATTATTTTTTTATTTCATTGATACTTGTTCTGTAATGAGAAGCTTCTATTTGTGTAAATTATACATTTTTAAAATTTTATAGCTCCATCAGAATATTTAAAAGGATTTATCAATTAAGAAATGGGAAACTATATGTTTAAATTTATGATTAATTTTACTGTGAGAAGCAATGTACTAGAGCATCATTTAGACTTCTCTGTGAAAGGAAAGTCCAAAGCTTGAAACTTCTCTCATTTCAGAAGATATAATAGAAATAATAGTAACTATAAAAGTCTACTGCCCTTTATTTTGTACGTGGTGATTCCATTAAGCTGCTTTTCTAGAAGAGAGTTTTCTACACATTGCTACAAATCAGAATCTCTTGGGGGTGTTTGTATAATGTATAATTTCCAGGACTTTTCCCCCAGAGATTCTGATGAGTGAGTCAGACATGGAGGCCAGCAAGCTGTGATGCTAATAATCAGCAGAGGTAAATCTAACTTAACCTGTCTGTGGCATGTGGGAGTCACTGTTCTAAAAGAAAAAAACAAAACAAAGCAAAACCAACCAACCAACCAAACAAACAAAATCAACACAGCAGATACCTGCTTCTAGTGAGGACTAACAGAATTCCAAGCACAGGACTCTGTTAAATGCAATTTAATACATTCTAGATAGAGCATGAAGGACAGCTGATTACCTCCAAAGAGTTTCTAATTATTTTTAAGCATTATATACATCATATACTGGTAGAAGAAAAAGTACTGCATGGCAATTCAGATTTATGAATTTTCTCCACAATAAGAGCTAATTACAGTTTTCCTGTTTCTGGAAGAAACACACGAAGTTTCATTTTTAAAAAGTGTTCTTTAAACAGTACAATCAGTCAAGTCAACAAATATTAATTGAATACCTTCTTTACATAAGAGATTGTGGAACATGATGAGAATAACATATTTTCATAGACTTTAGGAAGTTTATAGTAGTCTCTTTGTAGTTCATAGGCATATAACCAAATAAATGTAATATTAACTAAATCTAAGTTCTCCTATGACTTAGAATAATGGACATTTATTGAGTACTCAGTATATGACAGTGATCACTGTATTTGGGTATTATATGCATTATAAGTTTAATTTTCAAAAAATTGATGACATAGGCATAATTTTATTATAATATAATAGATGAAGAAACAAAGATCTCCAGATAGTAAATGGTGGAGTAAGATGGGCAACTAGGTTTCTCTAGCTTCAATGCTTGAAAGCACTCCTCTATATAAAGAGATATTTCAAAGTCCAAAAGAAATTTAGATTATAGTCAATTAATTTTCATTGAAAGGGGACATGATATAATGGGGAAAGAAGAAAGTTTTCCTAAAGCTAGAGTGTATGTACAGGTGGTTCCTGACTTATGATGGTTCAATTTATGATTTTCTGACTTTATATATGCATTCAGTAGAAAAAAACCTTACTTTAAATTGTGAATTTTTATCTTTTCTCAGTCTAGCAACATGCAGTACAATACTGTTATTATATGGGGCAGTGTCAGTGAGCCATGCTTTCTAGTCACTCATGTGGATAAACAACTGATAAACTT
The DNA here is from genome assembly GCF_003265705.2 of Callorhinus ursinus. Classification (NCBI taxonomy): domain Eukaryota; kingdom Metazoa; phylum Chordata; class Mammalia; order Carnivora; family Otariidae; genus Callorhinus; species Callorhinus ursinus. Next base: position 38,643,743 of record NW_027397068.1, on the reverse strand, counting down.
ACAACCATTCTGTACACATGCAACCATTCTATTTTTCACTTTCAATACAGTATTTATTAAATTATATGAGATATTCAACACTTCATTATAAAATAGGCTTTGTGTTAAGTGATTTTGCCCAATTGTAAGCTAATCTAAGTACTCTGAGCACCTTTATGGCAGGCTATGATGTAAGTTAGGAGTATTAAATTCATTTTTGACATATTTTCAACTTATGATCAGTTTATCAAGATATAACCCATCATAAGTCAAGGAAGATTTGTACTTGAAATTTGCACAATTTTGAAAAGTAGGGGACATTCAAGCAAAAGAAAATGATGGGAGTAAAGATGTCCAGGAACACGTTGAAGGTATTTGGTGTGCCGGTTTATAGAATGTTTTGAGTAGGTTTAGAAGAAAAGGGAATCAAGTAAAGTCTTGGTTGAACCTTGAATGCTGGGCTAAGAAATCTGAAATACATCCTAACTGAAATTGGAAGCCATTTTTATTTTATCTTGGAGGATACTTAACATAAAATTACTAGCTGGTTCTCTGTTCTAGGCTCTATGCTAGTTATTGGAGGCACAGTGATGAAAAAATGGACACAATCACTATCCTCATGAAGTTGGCATTATAATGAGTTTTAAAAAAGTAAATAAAATGATTATGAATTATAATAATTATCCTAAACGAAACAAACAAGGTTTTGAAATAGAAAATAACTTAGAGCAGAAGGAGAACAATCCATGTATTTTAGAGAGAGGGGACAGAAAAGATGACATATCAGCTGTAATCTAGTGGATAAGAAGAAATTTGCCATGCGGTGTGAGGAGAGGTGGGATATAGCGACGTGGAAGGTTTTGTAAAGACCGTGAGCACGGAAAGTCATTTGGAAGTTGAAGAAAAATAAAAACAATACAATGTAACTGGAGCTTAATGAAAGAGATAAAGAGTGGTTCAAAATGAATGTGTAAGAATCAGCAAGGGCCAGATCAGGCCTGGTTTATGGTCATGGTAGAATTCCAAATGTCTTTGGAGGCACCAACTAATTTTAAGGAAGAGAAAGACATGGTTTCAGTTCTCTTGTTAATAAGATCTCTTTTCTTCTCTGTGGGGAATGGTTTGGGTAGGGGCAAGAGAGCAAGATATAAGAAGAGTTAGGTCAATTCCAGATATAGGATGATAGTGGCCTGGTTTAGTTTGATGGTAACGCAGGCCTTGAAGCACATGTTCCAAAACAAGTGTACCTATCAGAAATAGGAAAAATACTTTTTAGCAGTCACCTAAAGCTTACAGTTAAATGTCTGATTTTACATATATGTGACCTAACATTTAATATATGCAACTATAATGTCATTGGAAAAGTTACCTGAACTCTTTTGGCTTTAGTATCCTCCAGAAAGGGTACTATATGATCTATATGACAGATCTTTTGAGAATTAAGTGAAATGATATCTATTTTATGAAGTACCTGTCATCGAGTAAGAGATTGGTGAATATTAGCTAAGGTTCAACACTGTATATTGGTAATAGGAAGAAAAACAAAACATTTTTTCTTTTATGGATAAAATCATTATATATGCTTTCCTTCTGAGGTTAGTAGGGTAGTTAATAAAAAAATTAACGAAGTATGTGTCATGGTGCATGGCACCAAATGGCTCTCTCATCCCATCCTGGGGAACTCTAGACTGAGTGGGTGCAAAGACCCTGCAGAGGGAATATGTCTGGTATAACCAGCTACTGTGATTGGGGCAGAGTGAGGGGAGACATTATGAGAAAGGTTTGAGGGGTAAATGACAGGAAGGAGCACACATTTTATAAAGCTTTGTAGGTTGCCTGTCAACCTCAGGCTGTTATAACAAAATACCATCGACTGGATAGCTTATAAACAACAGAAATTTATTTTTCACAGTTCTGATGGCTGAAGGTCCAATATCAACAGATTCTTGCGAAGGCCCTCTTTCAGGCTGCAGACTACTGACTTCTTGCTATGTCCTCACACAGTGGAAGGGGCAAGCTAACTCTCTGGAGTCTCTATTAAACAGCGCTAATCACATTCACAGAGGATCCACCTTCATGGTCTAAGCACCTCTCTAAGTCCCTACCTCCTTAAAACCATCACCTTGGAGGTTAGGATTTAAACATATGAATTTTGAGGGACATAAATGTTCAGACCATAGAAGTGCCATAAGAATTTTGGCTTTACTTAGAAGTCATTTTGAAAGTATTATTTCTGATTCCCATAAAGAAATAAACAAAACAGTTAAAAAACAAATAGTAAATAGTAAAAATAGCAAAATTTTCAAAATCATCCCCAAATGGTTACTGTCCTTGTCTATCTTTTGATTCCTAAAAGGTCTCATCTTGTCCTCCTATTTCTTGCTGAAGATTATATGAAATTGAAACAAATAATAAAAGTGATTTACTATTCATTTAGGTACTTATGGCTCATATGTGAAATTTACATTACTAAAACTTCTCAGATTAAGTGATTTTAATGCTGTCATGAGTGTCCTATGATAAGACTTTTCCTTATCTTGTGTACTTAGTTTGTGGAATGGAAGCTGAAGTTTGAATTTTTCCATTGACCCAATCCAGTTTAGCTTCCCTCTACCTCCAACCCTCTAGCTGTGTGTCATAGTCAATAAATGCAGGTGATATTTTCTTTAAGATAGTATATTTGATATGGTATATTTGATAGTGTATTTGAAATGGTGATTACACATTGAGCTTCTGTCTGGAATTTTTTAATTGGCATAAGCTCTTTGTCAAGGCATAATCTTTTCACAGGACCTTCATGCTAATTAAGGGCAGTCCACGTTTAAATACCCTATCTCGGTGAACTCTGCCTTAGTGTGGGGATCAAATGCAAAACCAGCTGCTCAAAACAGCAACATTTCCAAAGGTTTATGAGAGCCTTAATTTATGGAATTTTATTTTAAAAATTGCATTGTGTATGGAGACTGTAAAGTCTGTTTCCAATATCCCTGTGGAAACATATAATCACTGAGGTTTGAAATATCTTAATCTCAAAGAGTCATAAAATGCCTATAGCACAGGGACCTCATGAAACAACACAAAGGAGAGAATTTCTGATATAGTGAAAGTCATAATATTGACTTCAATAGAAATTTTGAAAAAGAACATAGTAATTTTATGTCCTAGTTCTAAGAACGCCAAACTCAATTGGAAATCTAAGTTTCTGCAGTTAAAATTAAAATACAGATAATATTTTCTAGAAGAAAATATACTTTCAAGTTTAATTTGGGGATGTGGATTATATGGGAAAACTAAGCCATTTTTATGCTGAATTCACTTCATAGATATTTTATTTATTTATTTTTAATTTTATTATTTATTTGACAGAGAGAGAGAGAGAGACAGTGAGAGAGGGAACACAGGCAAGGGGAGTGGGAGAGGGAGAAGCGGGGTCCCCCACCAATCGGGGAGCTCGCCCAATGTGGGACTTGATCCCAGGACCCTGGGACCATGACCTGAGCTGAAGACAGATGCTTAATGATTGAGTCACCCAGGCGCCCCCACTTAATAGACATTTTATATTAATGTAATGCTTTTTGGAGAAGATAGGATATAGTAAAAGAACTGACATTCCTCCATTTCTTTATTTTTAATCATAACTTCATCAGGATGGTATCGAACTAGAGCCAAGTGAAATTCTATAGATGAAGGTAAAATCATATAGGTCTACCATAGTATGGGTACAGTAATGTAGTCAAGGGACCTAGAAGTATCTAGTAAATATATTAGAGTATAAATAGATATTAATTATTTTTGTGGTTTAGTGTTCATTCTGTAGTTAATGATTTTCTAATATTTACAGGCTCCAGGGAAAAATTATCTGTAACCTTAAGTTCACAGGTAGTATTTTATCATATCTAATCCAGAAGTTTCCATACCTGGATGAAAATTAGAAATGTTTAGGGGGACTGCTAAAACACACTGATGCCTGGACATGCCCCAGACCATTTGAAATGTAATCTTGGGACAAAGACTGGTGTCTGTATTTTATAAAAAGATTCCCAGTGAGAATTAAGAATCATTGACCTAACCTACAATGTTCTTACTTCTGATTAATCCCATTTTCCCGGGTTCTGTTATCTATGAATGAGGTGAGTAGTTTACCAACTTTTATAGAATACCTCTACACACATTTAAAGCCAACTATATCAGTAGTCTCTCTATTTCATGTATTCATAATTCATACCTGAGTAGAATTATGATATGATTTTGTAAATGTTTCTATTTGACAAATGAGAACAGTAAGGCTGAGAGACATGAGATGACCTGACTATGACCTCTGGTGTACTGGTCGCATCACTGCTGTCACCTCAAGAACACACACTTCTGCCTTCATTGTCTGCTGTTCTTTTTCATTGTGCTATACCACCTGAACTTGTTTATCATTTCCTAAATGTTCTATTTTTTAATCTTTTTCAAAATTCAGCATCTGTCCTGAGCTTTAGATGAATAGTACAGGGAATTACCATGCAATTTCTCTAATCCATGCAGTATATTTCCTTTCTTATCAATCCTCCTGATTCAAACTACAATCTGGAGTGATCACTGCATCTTTCTCTACTAGGTTTGTACTCTTCTGTATCCTCATTTGGTATATAATTTCTGCTTCTTTCAACTTTAAATTATGCTATATTTTACATTTTACTTTGTATTTTTCTATACGTTTCTTTATACATGTGATCTCAAACTAAATGAAATTCTATATCATAATCAATGATTTTTGTATTTTTTATGCTAAACAATAAAAGTCAATATCTTTCTGATGTTCAGTTTTATAAATTCATGTCATCTGAGATATATGAGGTTTTCACTTATTTAAATCAATGGTGTCTCTATAAACCATGCATGATTTTAATAAAAGTCTATTCACGGACTATTCATAGACTCTGCATGCATGAGATTTAACTTTTACAATTTAAATGCCCCACCATTTCTTTTTTTTTAAGATTTTATTTATTTATTTCACAGAGAGATAGACAGAAGAGCACAAGCAGAGGGAACGGCAGAGGGAGAGGGAGAAGCAGGCTCTACACTGAGCAGGGAGCCCACCAAGAAGCTCAGTTCCAGGACCCTGGGATCATGACCTGAGCTGAAGGCAGACGCTTATCCATCTGAGCCACCCAGGCGCCCCACCATTTCTTTATCCAAAATTAATTTTATATTTTTTCTCACTGCATTTCTGTAATTTCAGTACTGCTATAAAAGCTACCTCTGGTGGTCAAAACAGTACCTAAAAATCCTGTTTATTAGATCAAAGACACCAAAAACTACCTTATCTTAGCAGACCTAGTTCTACATATATTTCAGTGAAATTCAATACTCATGACTCTTTCATTGAAATATGGTCAAAACTTTTATATTTTAGTTAAAAGAACCTAACATGGTAACATGATAAAATCGATTTTACTCTTTCTGTGATTTAGAAGATACATTTTTCCCCATTGTTCAGAAAAAAAGACTGTCAGACGGAGGACCAAACGACCACATATATACATTTTAGGCTGTAGTTTGGTGTCACATCTCTTCAATATATATTAAAAATAGAATGTATCAATCTAGAGAGAAAATAAGCCTTTCTAATTAGAGGATCAGAGAAGCCCTACCTCTGAGATCCTCAAAGGAGGGAAATTGGAGAAAAGAGAACTTCTAGGGAAATTAAGGAAGGAGAAGAGCCAAAAGAAAGTGGTAGTTCCCATCAGAATCACAAGACTATAAATTATATGAGTGAAGTGAGAAATATAGCTCCTGTCACAAAAAAGAAAGCAGGGAAAGAAGATCTTTTGAGAAATCAAGAGATGAAGGAAAAAAAGAACTTTGAAGAAATCCCAGACAGTCTATCTAAACTCATTCAAACAAAGCACAAGTAACCGTATGAATGTGTAAAACCAATAACACCAGCATAAGAGGCATTTTGACTCTGAAAGAGGAGAAACTGAATGGATTTTATTACTTATATATTTTTTGGAAGTATAGGGTGTACTCAGGAAATGTACAAATCTTGAGTATAACGCTTGATGGATTCTCACAAAGTTAACACCTGTGTAACAGGTACTCAGATCAAGAAATAAAGTGCTATCCATATTCCATGAAGTCCCTTTTTGTTCCATTTTAATCGCTTCCTACCCAAATCTAGCTACATTTTAATCTCTCACATCATGACTTAGTTCTGGGGTTGAACTTTATGTAAATGGAATAATAAAATGTCTTGTTAGTGTATTTCTTCTGTTTCTTAATATTATGTTTATGAGATTTGTCCCCATTGTTTGTAATTGTAATGTGTTTGTTCTTATTGATACACAACGTTCTATTGTGCAAATATATTATAACATAGTTATCTAGGTTTTTATCCATTTATCCAGTGGACATGAAGATAGTTACCAGGTTGAGGTTATTATGAATAGTGCTACTCTGAACATTCTAGAGATTTTTGTCTTGGTAAACATATGTATATCTTTTGAGTATACACTTAGGAGAAAATTGCAAGTTCATAGTGATGGATATATTTAGATTAAATAGAATTCTAGTATCCCATTATGGAGTTAATCTGCATTTTCCTAAAGAAGTTGAGTTTTGTTTTGTTTTTGGTATATTTATTAATCATTGCCTATTCAATTCATATTTTTAGATTGTGTTTTCAACTTTTTATTCATTAAGAGCTCTTTGTATATTCTGGAAACAACTTATTTTTATGATATTTGTATTGCAAATATTTATTTCATTCTAGATGGACTCTAGGTGAGACTAACTAATGTTTACATAGAATGTGCTTTAGCACAGAGAAGGGAGGAGCAGACCACATACCAGACACCTCAGGCACAGAGGGACCAGCACGGGGAAGACAAATTACCATAACATTTGGCTTTGGGAACCAGTGGGGCTTCACTTTGCAAGGTTTTACAATCAACTGGGCTTAACTTGAGGTAATTTAATATTTTCCCTGATGATGAGTGATGTGGAGCATCTTTTTATGTGTGTGTTGGCCATTTGTATGTCTTCTTCAGAGAAATGTCTGTTCATGTTCTGCCCGTTTCTTAACTGGATTATTTATTTTTTGGGTATTGATTTTGATGAATTCTTTACAGATTCTGGATACAGGCCCTTTATTCTATATGTCATTTGCAAATATCTTCTCCCATTCCATCAGTCTCTTTTAGTTTTGTTGATTGTTTCCTTTGCTGTGCAGAACATTTTATCTTGATGAAGCCCTAATAGTTCATTTTTGCTTTTGTTCCCCTTGCTTCCAGAGATGTGCCTAGTAAGAAGCTGCTGCAACCAAGTTGGTATAATCAAGTTGCTGTCTGTTTTCTCCAACAGGATTTTGATGGTTTACTGTCTTACATTTAGGTCTTGCATCCATTTTGAATTTATTTTTGTATATGTAAGAAAGGGTCCAATTTCATTCTTCTATGTGTCACTGTCCAGTTTTCCCAACACCATTTGTTGAAGAGACTGTCTTTTTTTTCCTTTGGATATTCTTTCCTGTTTTGTTGAAGATTAATTGACCATATAGTCGTGGGTCCATTTCTGGGCTCTCTGTTCTGTTCCATTGATCTGTCTGTTTTAGTGCTGGTACCATACTGTCTTGATGATGACAGCTTTATAATACAGATTGAAGTCTGGGATTGTGATGTCTCCCACTTTGCTTTTCTTTTTCAACAATTACTTGGGCTATTTGGAGTCTTTTCTGGTTCCATACAAATTTTAGAATTGTTTGTTTTAGCTCTGTGAAAAATGCTGGGTTTTTTTGTTTGTTTGTTTTTAATCAGGATTGCACTGAAGGTGTAGATTGCTTTGGGTACTATAGACATTTTAACAGTATTTGTTTTTCCAATCCATGAGTATGGAATGTTTTTCCATTTCTTTGTGCCTTCCTCAATTTCTTTCATAACTGTTCTATAGTTTTCAGCATACAGATCTTTTACCTCTTTGGTTAGGCTTATTCCTAGGTAACTTACAGTTTTAAGTGCAGTTATAAATGGGGTTGATTCCTTGATTTCTCTTTCTGCTGTTTTATTATTGGTATATAACAATGCAACAGATTTCTGTACATTGATTTTATATCCGGTGACTTCGTTCAATTCATGAATCAGTTCTAGCAATTTTTTGGTGGAGTATTTTGGGTTTTCTACATAGAATATCATGTTGTCTGTGAAGAGTGAAAGTTTGACTTCTTCCTTTCTGATTTGGATGCCTTTTATTTCTTTTTGTTTTCTGATTGCTGAGGCTAAGACTTCTTGTACTATGTTGAACAACAGTGGTGAGAGTGGACATCCCTGTCATGTTCCTGACCAAGGGGAGAAGCTTTCAGTTTTTCCCCACTGAGGATATTAGCTGTGGGTCTTTCATATATGGCCTTTATGATGTTGAGGTACATTCCTTCTATCCCTACTTTCAAATGCCTTTCCTGCATCTATTGAGAAGATCCTATGGTTCTTACCCTTTCTTTTATTAATGTGATGTATCACATCGATTGTTTTGCAGATATTGAACCATTCCTGAAGCCCAGGAATAAATCCTACTTGATCATGGTGAATAATCCTTTAATGTATTGTTGGATTCGATTAGCTAGTATCTTGTTGAGAATTTTTGCATCCATGTTCATCAGGGATATTGGTCTGTAATTCTCCTTTTTAGTGGAGTCTTTGTCTAGTTTTGGAATCAAGATAATGCTGGCCTCATAGAATGAGTTTGGAAGTTTTCCTTCCACTTCTATCTTTTGGAACAGCTTCATAAGAATAGGTATTAATTTTTCTTTAAATGTTTGGTCGAATTCCCCTGGGCAGCCATCTGGTCCTAGACTCTTGATTGTTGGGAGATTTTTTGATTAATGCTTCAATTTCTTTGCTGGTTATGGGTCTTTTCTGATTTTCTATTTCTTCATGTTTCAGTTTTGGTACTTTATATGTTTCTAGGACTTTATCTATTTCTTCCAGATTGCCTTTGTTGGCATATAATTGCTCTTAATATTCTCTTATGATTATATTTCTGTGGTATTGGTTGTGATTTCTCCTCTTTCACTGTGATTTTCCTTGGGTCCTTTCTCTTTCCTTTTTGATAAGTCTGGCTAGGGTTTTATCAGTTTTGTTAGTTCTTTCAAAGAACCAGCTCCTAGTTTCATTGGTCTGTTTCTTTGATTTCCATATCATTTATTTCTGCTCTGAGATTAATTGTTTCCCTTCTTCTGCTAGTTTTAGTCTCTATTTACTGTTATTTTTCCAGCTCCTTTAGGTGTAAGTTTAGAAGGCTTGTATTGCTATATACTTCCTTCTTATGACCACTTTTGTTGTGTCCCAAAGGTTTTGGACTGTCATGTTTTCATTTTCATTTGCTTCCATGTATCTTTTTTTTTTAATTTCTTCTTTAATTTCCTGGTTAACCCATTCATTATTCAGTAGGATGTTCTTTAACCTCCATGTATCCATATATTTTCAGTCTTTCATTTTTTAGTAGGATATTTTCCGTCTTTCTAAAAATTTTTCTCATGGTTGACTTCAAGTTTCATAGTCTTTCTAAAAATTTTCCATCTTTCTAAAAATTTTTCTCATGGTTGACTTCAAGTTTCATAGTCTTGTGATCTGAAAATTTGCACAGTATGATCTCAATCTTTTTGTACTGGTTGAGGGTTGATTTGTGATCCAGTATGTGATCTGGAGAATGTTTCGTGTATACTTCTATGTGTATTCTGCTGCTTTAGGATGAAATGCTCTGAATATATCTGTTAAGTCCATCTGGTCCAGTTTATCATTCAAAGTCATTGTTACCTTGTTGATCTTCTGTTTAGATGATCTGTCCATTGCTGTGAGTGGGGTGTTAAAGTCCCCTACTATTATTGTATTATTATCAATGAGTTTCTTTAAGCTTGTTATTAATTTATATATTTGGCTGCTCCCATGTTAGGAGCATAAACATTTACAATTATTAGATCTTCTTGTTGGATAGACCCCTTTATTATGATATAGTGCCCTTATTCATTTCTTATTACAGTCTTTGGTTTAAAATGTAGTTTGTCTGATATAAGGATGGCTACTTCAGCTTTCTTTGGATGTCCTTTAACATGATAGATGGTTCTCTACTCCCTCACTTTCAATCTGGAGGTGTCTTTGGGTCTAAAATGAGTTTCTTGTAAGCAGCACAAGAGATGGGTCTTGTTTTTTAATCCGTTCTATATCCTATGTTTTCTGATCAGAGCATTTAGTCCATTTACATTCAGAGTAATTATTGATAGAAATGAATTTAGTGCCATTATACTACCTGTAAATCACTGTTCCTATGGATTGTCTTTCTTCCTTTCTAGACTTTGTTGCTATTGGTCTCTCTTTCCCACTCAAAGGGTCCCCTTTAATATTTCTTCCAAGGCTGGTTTAGTGTTCACAAACTCTTTTAGTTTTTGCTTGTCTTGGAAACTCTTTATCTCTCTTTCTGTTCTGAATGACAGGTTTCCTGGATATAGTATTTTTGGCTTCATACTTTTCCTATTCATATGTTGACTATATCATGCCACTTACATCTGATCTGCCATATTTCTGTGGACAGGTCTGCTGCTAACCTTATGTGTCTATTCTTGTAGGTTAAGGACCTTTTATCCCTAGTTGCTTTCAGAATTTTCTCTTTATCTTTGTATTTTGCGACTTTCACTATGGTATGTCTTTGGGTTGACCTGTTTTTGTTGATTTTGAGGGAAGTTTCCTGTGCCTGTTGGACTTGAATGCCTGATCCAAGAAAAGAAAAATGGAAAAGGAAGAAGAAAACAAACACACAGACAAACAAAAAAGTATAAGTCTGATTCCAAAGAAAAAAAAAGAAGGAAAAAAGAAAGGGGAAAAAAGCCTGATCCAAAGAATGAGGAAAAGAATCAAACAAACAAGCCAACAAATGAACAAAAAACTAAAAGCCTAATGCCAAAGAAAAAAGAAAAAAGAAATAAAATTAAAAGACTGAAATAAATAACTATATAAAAAATAAAAATAAATAAAAATACTAAATAAAAAAAAGAAAAGTTTGGTCCTTTTTCCACTGGAACTGAAGCTAATGCTTTAAAGCACTCTAGGATTAGTAGCCTTGATGCATGTGGAGGGCCTGTGTTGGTCTTCTGAGGGTGAGGCCCACAGCACTGGCTCATAATCACAGTCAGACTTGGCCTAATAAAGAATCCCCTGCTGGGTACAGTGGGGCAGAGTTTGGCGTAAGCAATTCCAGCCTCTGCTGGAGGTGCTGTTTCTCTCTGAAGTCTGAAGGTGCTCATGGATAGGAGGGGGAGGAAGTAGGGTGTGTGTGTGTGTGTGTGTGTGTGTGTGTGTGTGTGTGTGTGTGGAAGATGGCATCACCCTTCCCTCTTGTCCCCAGTAAGGGGAACTTGTAGTCTGTGCCTGGCCATTGGCACACCAGCCCCACAGTTCTCCTGTGTTTTATCTCTGGCTGGTGGCTGGGATTCAAAACAACAAATCTTAAAGTACCCGGCAGTGTGTGGACTTCTCCCTTCCCTTGGAGGAGAGTCTCACAGTGCTGCACATGGCACCTTACTGTCCCAGAAAGGCAGTTGCACACCTGCTTGAGTGCCCAGAGTCTATGTTGAAGCATAGTGAAAAGTTGCAACCAGGTTATCTGTGCTCTGTGTGCCTCTGTCCCCTTCTGTTGAATGGCTGCTCAATACCACCTGGTGGGGCTTTTGTCCTCGGAGAGACAAAATACCCTCTTCCAAATGCACTCCAGGAAGGGAAACGTTGCTCTCTTCCTGTGCGACCCTGGTGGTACCCACACCACAGAACCTTGTGCAAACCCCACATACTGCTCTCTCTCCCACTCTCTCCCTCTCTTCTTGACTTCTCTCCATTAAAAGGGCTCCCATCCCTCTATGGCACCACGGTTTTTCTCTCTCCCAATTCATGTCTCTGAACTTTGCATCTGCCACATTCTGTCCCTCCAGTTGTGCAGATTGTTTTCTTAATCCTCAGATCAATTTCCTAGTTGTTCAAATGATTTGATGTTAATCTAGCTGTGTTCAAGGGACCAGATAAACCCAAGGTCCCCCTACTACTCCACCATCTTAACTCCTGAAAGCCCTAAATTATAATTATTAAAATTTTTACTTTATTTTATCATGGAAAAATATATAATGGCTTAATTTTACAGTGACAATGGGAAATTCCAGTTCAGAAAAGGAAACTATAAATATTCCCATTGGCAAAATTCTTTAGAATTTACATCTGTATTCATCTGTATAATTAATTTAATTAATTAATTAATTAATTAAAATAGAGTGTGGCTTGTAAGTCTTAATGATTTGTGTCAAGGGCTTCAGGCAGCAGGGAATTGCAAATATTTTGTTAGTCTTGGTTATATTTTTGGTTGATTCTCCCAAGATGGCAGTTTCCTAGAACCATCAATTAATATGATTAATTTTCTGGCCACAGATATATAGGGTATATAAGTTAGAAATTTGCCCTTCTATTTTTGGCTATTTCATAACTTTTTTTCCTCCTTAACTCACATTATACATCTGCCTCACCCCCAGCTGAGTATCTTGAACTTCCTTACCTTTCCACTACCAAACTACTCAACCCAGACATATCTGTGTATTTGGCCTTTGATCTTTCCTTTTATAAGTGGATTTACCTGTCCCTTACAGAAACCAGCCTATGTACTTGTGCTCTGAGTCCCATATTCTTCCATCTTTTGGAAAATTTTGTTTCTGCATAATTCCCCTTCTCTCTGTTCTCTCATGAAGTTTTCTGTGCTTACTAAATCATCCTGTAAGCATGATAGCACATTATTCTCCCATCTGGTATAAAAAACAATCTCCTATGTGCCTTCTGCCCCCTTACTCCATTGTGTGTTGTGTTCGTAACCTTACAAAATAGAATATTAACATTATCCTTGTAATTACCAGTGTACTCTTCCCTAGTCCACTGCTTGGTCTTCCTACCACCAGGCCAACAGGAAAGGAAATCATCAGAAAATCATCTGAAAACCATCATCCTGAATTTTAGTATTATTTTTCCCTCCATTAAAAACATGGTTTGATCATATATATACTCACATATGTGCATGCATATTCACACACATAAATATATACTGTCTCTAAATTTACATTACATATATTTGGTACTGAGAGTACTTTTTCCCATCAACATAATTTTTGTAAGATTCATCCATATTGTTGCTTAAACTTGGGGTTCATGTATTTTCCTACTGCAGATCATTCCATTGTTTGAATATTCCTTGATTTATTTATCTGTTCTCCTCCATTTGCAGATACTTCTATACTTCTATGTTTTTGCTCTCCTAAACAATGCTGTTTTTAATAGCATTGTATTGTACCTTTCACAGTATACTTAGACCATATATGACACCCTGAGGCAAAGAGACAAGGCTGTTCACAGCTTGAGCTAACCAGACTGGGTTACCAGGCTACCCTGAGTGCAAAGTGGATCGATTTCTTAACACCTATTTAACCTAGTCTCTGAACAGCTATATGACTCTTTAGGCCAATTGGGAATCTCTGCGAGGATATACAACTGAGTGCAGAACTGTTGGTTTGTAGGCGAAAAAAGGGCGTATTTTATATTATAAAGCCAAATTGTTTATCAAAGTAGTTATACCAGAGTAATATCCTACCAACAGGTTTCATTTATATACATCCTCATCCATATTTAGTATTCTTAAAATTCTTAATTTTGACAGTTTAATGGTTGTAAGTCATTTCATTTTTATAATTTATATTTCGCTGAGTATTCAAGATTGAGTATCTTTCCATTATTTAAAAGCCATTCATATCTGATTGTGGAAATGCCTGTACAACTCCTTTGCGCATGTTTTAATGTTGAATGTTTTTATTGATTTGTAAAGGCTCTTTTATTTTTCATGTTATTAGTACTCTATGATGTTGTTATGTGTTGCAAGTACCTCCTGCCAGTTCATAGTTTGTCTCTTCTTGTCTGTTGATGAATAGAAATTCTTCATTTTAACGTAATCAAAATTATATATTTTTTAAAACATGATTAAAATCTTTGTGTCCTGCTTAAGGATCTCCTCACTACTCAGGACTCCTATGGATGTATTCCTATAAGATTTAAATTTAACTTTCAGGTTTAAATCCATTTGCAATTGATATTTGGTTACATGGGAAGTAATTGGCCATTATTTTGTATTTGTGGATAAACAATTGTGTTAGCACTATTTAATAAGTAGTTTCTCCTTCCTCCAGGGATGACAAACCTGACATGGATAACATTTCAAATGAGAATGGCTGTATCTGTGGTTTCTATTCCATTCCATTGGTCAATTTGTCTCTTCTACCATTCTTTCTTAATGATTATATCTTAATGTACATGGCACTGAAATAGAATATGAAATATTCATTATTTTTCTTTGCCCTCTTTAATGATGTCTTCGTTATTATTTGGTTTTAATCTTGTATTTTAATTTTGGAATCGGCTTACTAATTCTACGAAAAATACTTCTGGGGATATTGATTAAAATTGCATTCAATCTACAAATCAATTTGCAAATAAATAAGTTTCTATGATATGGAGTCTGCTTGTCTATGAATATGGTGTAACATTCTATTTAGGTTGATTTCAATTTCTTTTAATAAAAATGTTAACTTCTATGAATTATATTTACTTTTAAAGATGTATTCACAGCCAATTTGTATTATTACTGAAAATGGAATGCCATTTATATACATTTTCTGTTTATTGCTGGCATACATAATTACAATTAGTTTTTACCTCATAATTTTATATCCAGCTACATTGTTAAACTCTAATTAATTAAAACAATTTTAGATTGTTTGGGGTTTTTTCCCCCTGTCTTTTTATTGTATTATCTGCTAGAAATTATACCTTTTTTTTATATTTTTCTGATTTCAGTTGATAAAAATTAATTTATAAAAGGATATAATTTGCATACAATGTTTTATAAGTATTAACAAATGCAGGCATGTTTTCCATTTACACAGACTTCAGTTACTATAATTTAGTTTAATAATACCAGTCCCCCAGGGCACGTGGGTGGCTTAGTCAATTAAGCATTTGCCTTCGGCTCAGGCCATGATCTCGGGGTCCTGGAATTGAGCCCCATGTCAAGCTCCTTGCTCAGGTTTATTCTCTCAAATAAATAAATAAAATCTTTTTAAAAAATAATACCAGTCCCTGAACAACATAGTTCAAATTTCAGTGACTGTGCTATACTATCTGTGAGAAGTTGCCTAAAGTACAAATATGACCGCTATGTCTTTAGTCCACAAATCACTATTTATTTAATTGTATGTGTTTATTTATTTACTTAATTAAAAAAATTTGAGTAGAGCTGACATACAATGTTACATTAGTTTCAGGTGTACAACATAGTGATTCAATATCTCTATATGTTATGCTGTGCTCACCACAGGTATAGCTACCATGTGTCACCATACAATGCTATTACAATATCATTGACTATATACCCTGTATTGTGTACTTTATTCCTGGACCTTATTCATTCCATAACTGGAAACCTATATCTCCCACTCACCCTCACTGACTTTGCCAATCCCTCCCAAACTCCTACCCCAACCAGCAACCATCAGTTTGTTCTCTGTATGTATAGGTCTAAGGCTGCTTTTTGTTTGTTTATTCATTTGTTTTGCTTTTTTAGATTCCAAATATAAGTGAAATCAGATGGTATTTGTCCCTCTCAGCCTGACTTATTTCACTGAGCATAGTACCCTCTTATCTTTTTTTATGGCTGCACCATATTTGCGTGTGTGTATATGTGTGTGTGTACCATATCTACTCAATCCATTCATCTATCAGTGAATGATTAAGTTGCTTCCATATCTTGGCTATTGTAAATAATGCAATAAACATGGGGGTGCATATATCTTTTTGAATTAGTGGTTTTTTGGGGGGTAAATACCCAGGAGTGGAATTATTCGATCATTTGATGTCTCTATTTTTTAATTTTTGAGGAAACTTCATACTGTATTCCACAGTGGCTGTCCCAATTTACATTTCCTCCAATAGTATACAAGGGTTCCCTTTTCTCCTATCCTCACCAACACTTGTTATTTCCTGCCTTTTTGACTTTAGCCATTCTGACAGATGTAAGGTATTATCCCATTGTGGTTTTGATTTGCATTTCTCTGGTGATTAGTGATGTTGAACATCTTTTAATGTGTCTGTTGTCCATCTGTATGTCTTCTTTGGAAAAATATTCAGGTCCTCTGCCTTTTATTTAATTGGTTTACTTGTCTTTTTGGTGTTTAGTTGTGTATGTTCTTTATATATTGTGGATATTAATCCCTTATTGGACATATTTGAAAATATCTCTCCCATTCAGTAGATTGCCTTTTTGTTTTTTGATGGTTTTCTTTGATGTACAAAGCTTTTTTTGATGTAGTCCCAATAGTTTAATTTTGCTTTTGTTTCCCTTGATTTAGGAGACATATCTAGAAAAATGTTGATACTGCCAATGTCAAAGAAATTACTACCTATGTTTTCTTCTAGAAGATTTATGATTTCAGATCCACAGTTAGGTCTTCAATCCATTTTTTGTTTGTTTTTATGTTTGGGGTAAGAAAGTGGTCCAGTTACATTCTTTTGCATGTAACTGTCCAGTTTGTATATGGCAAGAATATTCCATTCTTTTGGGACATTGTATATTCTTGCCTCCTTTGTTATAGATTAATTGGCCATATAAGCATGAGTTCATTTCTGAGCTTTCTATTCTGTTCTGTTGACATATGTCTGTTTTTGTGCCAGTCCCATACTGTTTTGATTACTATAGCATTGTAGTATATCTTGAAATCTGGAATTGTGATACCTCCAACTTTGTTCTTCTTTCTCAAGATTGCTTTGGCTATTTAGGCTCTTTTGGGGTTCCATGCAAATTTTAATATTATTTGTTCTAGTCCTGTGAAAAATGTTGGTATTTTGACAGGGTACAAATCACTATTTAGATAACTGATGAGCATCATGATCACTGGTGTTTCATATCACTTCTTTCACAGCCTGTCAATGATTAGTTATTGAAGTTTATTTTCCAACTTATAAACAGACAACAAAGCATGTAGTTGTAGTGAATCCCTTTCTCCCAGTGTAACCCATGTGGCATTTTATACAAAAGAGGAAATGAGCCAACCAAGATGGAAGTGACACAAAAAATTAGAACTGATAATGCTGAAAGAAAATTTGAAGAGAAGGTAGATAGAGTTATGCAAGAAATAACTGATTGTAGGAATGTCAGACTCTAGAGATGAAACCATATCTTAGTGGAAGCAAACTTACTGACATAAATAAAGTGTTTGTGATGAAAAGGATGAAGATGTCCCAGAGGAAGTGATGCTGGCAAAACTTCTCATTAAAAAATCTCTCAGAGATATTTTATGATATTGAAATCACAAGGGATAAGAAGTGAGAAGCTGTTTCAAACTTAGAAAGCAGTATAATTCTCCCTGAGGCAGAAAAAAAGATGATCACTCTGTAAGTTTTATGAACAGAAGAGGAAGGCAAGCACTGTTCAAACTACTCAACTTTTTATAAAGAAATAAAACACTTTAATTCTCAGTGTTTCTAATGTTTTAAATTACAGTGTGCTAAATAGATTATTTGTTCTTTGGGTGTTGAGTTTGATAAGTTCTTTATAGATTTTGGATATTAGCCCTTTATCTGATATGTCATTTGCAAATATTTTCTCCCATTCTGTCGATTGTCTTTTGGTTTTAAGGACTGTTTCTTTTGCTGTGCAAAAGCTTATTTCTGTGCAAAAGTGTTATTTCTATTGTCCTAGACATTTATAATTGACAATAAAAGAGTTTCTAATGTTTTGAAAAAAAAATTAAAAGTTATATAACAATAATACTTTTCCCATTGATTATTAAGATTGCTTTGCATGGTTCAACTTGAATGGTCCTACATTACCATGCCAAGTAAGGACTGCCTGTTTACATCTCTGTAACTATCATCCCATTCAAATATTTCCCTTTCTCCAGAAAGGTCTATGTTCTAATGCATCTAACCTTGCATATGTACTAGATGTAACTATTGTTCTGATTTCCCTCACTGTTCGCATATATCATATAGATAAGATCAGGCAACATACACAATTTTGTATCTGGATTATTTTGTTCAACACTTATGTTTTAAAGTATATCAGATGATTTTTCCTTTTTAGTGTTTATATATTCTTTTGCATATATATCACAATTTCTTTATATATTCACTTCATGATCAGTATTTTTCCCAGTTTTTGATTAATATAAATAAAGCTGCTGAGAAAATTTTGTACAAGTATTTTTTGGACATACTTTTCATTTATTTGAGTAAATATGTAGGAATGGAATTAGTAGGTATTAGGATAAGTTAAGTTTAACATTATGAAAAACTGCCAAAGTGTTCAAAAAAGTGGTAGTATTATTTTAAACAGCTAACCCTCATTTTATGAAAAAATCAGGCTGTTCTATATCTTCACTAGCATTTAGTATTTTCATTTTTTTTAAATTAGTCATTCTAAAGGGTAATATTGATATATATTTGTATTTCCTTTTCTCTGAAGAATAAACAGTTGAACATATTTTTGAGTGCTTGATATTTATATTTAACTTATTTTATGAGCAAGAAATCTGAAAGTATTTCTTTGAAAAATTTAACAAACTAGTGCTTCTTGAAGGCTTTTACTTCTTAACACACTGAAAAAACTATGTAATTATACAAAATTCAGTGGTTAACTAAAAAGTCTGTTGAAAGCCCAAAGACAAATGTTTTTTGGTTCTGGCTCTCCCAGTCTCCAAGGTGTGAGGGGACCCATATCTTATCACACATATCTCTAACCCCTTCATTGTATGCTATTCTTCTGCAGCATTTACATGGAATGTATTTAGCATATAAGATTCTCTGGTGAAATGATGAAGAATGAAAGAGAAAATATAAGTAAACAGTATTAAGAATGAGGTGAAACTACATATCAAAAGGTAATATCTACATATAAAGCAGAGATTAAAAAGAAGAACAAAATTCTCTAACAGACCGGAAAATTAAAGGAAATTGTCATGATAAAGATATGTAATTAAATAAAACTTTGAATGTCTCTCTTATAATTCCAGAAATGGAATCAGAAGAGAAATATCATTTCATAAGTAATCACAAGGCTCAGATGGGATTAAGGTCATTTCTGTCAAATTTTCAAGGTAAGATTTATTCTCATTTCGGGGAACAGCAGAGAAAATACTCTCCATTTACTGAGGCCAACATAAAATTGATATAAAATCCAAACTTGTTCAGAACAAAAACAAAAAGGAAAGGTCAATCCCAGCACTCTCTAATGAAGCCCCATACCAAGGTTCTAGAAGCTCAAGAAGATCTGCCAATAATTTAACCAGTTGATAAATTCTCCAAAGGAATATAACAAAATCCAGAGTTTCTAAAACAGATTATCTATAATATTCAGTGTACAATCAAAACTTTTGACATAAATGATTAAAAAGGAAAATGTGACTCAGAGCCAAAAGAAAAATGCTCATAACAGCTATTCTAAACCACACATGAAAATTGTACTCCCAATTTAAACTCTTATGAATTTCTAAGGATTTATCTACATTACTAGTTAATTTTTTCTAGTTTATTATTACTACCAAATTAGATTCAGAGTATGAGTTCTAATTTTGATTAAACAGGAGAGATCCAATTTAGATTTAATTAGTCAGAAGATAGCAAAGACATGTAAATCTCATTTCTTTCCTCCCAAAGCACTCAGAAGGAATCAGATATCCAAGAGAAACCTGAAAATAACCTGCATTTCCAAAATTATTTTAGATAATTAGTTAACCTATTGAATTATAATTAATGTGTCATTTTCTTTGGTACATTTTATATGTATATTTGAATGAGTGATTTTGTATTAAATGTAGACTTTCTGGACAAATAAGAGACTTCAGGCAAAGTCTCTTAAATTTACTCAAGCTAAAATGATTAAAGAACTAAGATTAAAAATGCTTACTTCATTGCCTTGCACTTTTTGGACTTATTACTATTCTTAATGTGATTTTTTAAATTATAGAGAACTAGTGTATAGATTCTAGACTAATGCAATTTTTTCCCTGATACTCTGATTTATGCCAAGTGGCATACTACCTTGAACATAAGGCACTGTTTAGTTAATTAAGTTAAATTGTATTACTTTTCACAACCTGTTATAATGGTATAGGTGACTCATAGTTATTATCTGTAGTACATTTTACATGCCTTAAAAAAGATTTGAGACCTTCTGATAATTATATTACATTTAGTACATCTTATTCTGAAGTTTGAAGAAAACTTTTTTTTAAACCCCCTTTTCTCAAAATAAAAACAACTATTCATATTTGGTTGTTTTTATATAATACTCTAAGACATCAGAAAAAATGACAAGAAAGGAAAAGAAAATTATGATAACTATTTTACTAATCGGAGCCACTACTTTTAGCTTCATTAATCCTCCCCTCATTAATAGGCAATTGGAGGAGAATCTATGTTACTTTTGGAAAGGGTCATAAATATAAATAAAGTTTGTGATAATTTGAGGACACTCAATAAACATTTATTTATTTTACCAACATAGAAATTCAGAATGTAACTTTCCTCTTGAAAATATTTTAAGTTGGTAGCACCACAGTTTTCCATAATCTGCTGCACAAAGTATTATAATAGAAAAATAAGGTTGACATAAATGCATCTCTTGCATATAAATATAAGGGTTACAAAACTTCCTAAATGTATCTCAGTACCTCATCTCATATACTTTCATAAATATTTAGTTTCAAGTTAAAAAAATAACAACCACAACACCCCCCCTTTTTTCTCTACAGTCATCTGATATACAACTCACTGCATTAGCTAAAATACCACGTGTCTATGAAGAGAGTATGATGGCTCAAAATATGTGGGTTTTTTTGGTTTTATTTGTTTGTTTTGGCTTTTGATCAAAAAATGTTATTAAAGTACAGCTGTTGTTAGTGTCTTTTGAAGATTTAATTTAGATCTGTTAATTTGACACCTTAAAACAGCTTTTTTTCTTGTAATTAGGCCACCATATTTAGCAACACAACAAATTTGCCCAGAATCATAAATCAACACTACAAAATGTTTATATTTTTATCTCCTTTCATAACAGACAGATATAACAGCTTATGGAATCATTGTCTACTTCAGCAAAAGTTTCCAAATCAAGTCAATATAATATATTCTACTTTATTTTATATTTTTAACCAATGTGGTTAAAAATTATATTTAGCTATAAGGAAGGAATTCTTTTTTTTTATTGTAGAGTGATTTAATTCCTAGTGCTACTAATAGTACTAACTAGTACTACTTATAAATTAGTGTGGTTTTTTTTTTGGAATAGAGAAATATAATGCTTCTTAACTCTATGCTGGGTTTAATTTTTAAAATTTGTGTAAGAGTCATTCAGCCTTTTAAGGCTATCACTTAATAATTTCCATGTTCAAAGATTATGTTAGTGGTTGCAAACAATATAAAAATAGTATCTGAATAATAATTACATTTTAGAAAGTAAAATAAATAAAATAATAATAATTTTCTTCCTTAATGACACGAATCATTTTCACTTATTTAGCACTGGCACACAAGGTGAACACATTGGATATATGTGAAATAAGCAAATTATATCATTGTTGAATATTATTATTGAATCAGGGTAGTGAAAAAGAAAATAACAGACTAATTTGTGCAAATATAAACAAATAAACCTGAAAATCTATATGAAATTTCTAGATTTCTTTTTTTTAGATGAGATTTCTAACAACCACAAAAAAATTGATCTCAATTGAGCTAGCGGCTTAAAGACCAGGTCCCATAAGAGTAACAGAAAGTTCTTAAAGGACCATGACCAAAAGCAAAAGGCCAAGATGCTTTTATAGTATTCTACTAAACCTTCAAAAAGGAGAAAAGTCCATTCCACTTTAAAGTGCTCCAGAACATAACACTGAGGAAAACTTCCAATTATTTTTTGAAGCAAGTATATCTTTGATAAATAACCTGACATAGATTGCATGATAACAGAAAAATAATCTCTTGTAAACTTCAATATAAAAACTCTAAATATAATATTAGCAAGCTAAATCTAACACTCTAAAGGCACATTAAAAAATAATGTAATATGACCAAATAGAACTTATTACAAGAATTCAAGAATGGCTTAATAGTAGGGAATTCATTAACGTAACTAACCATATAAATAATCTAAAGAAAAAGAGAAAAATAACGTTATCAATATGGACCCTGAAAAGGTATTTGACAAAATTTAATACTACTCATTTCTGTTAAAACCCTGAATGAAATTAAAAGTAAAATAAGACATAATGGCTACTTTTTAATTATATTTATGAGATGTATTATTTTAGTATGTATATTTATATGTTATGTTTTACATATTACATATTATATACTATATACTACATATAACAGCTACCAAAGCCAGCATTATGATTAATGGGTAAATAAAAGAGGTCTTTTGGCCTTTAACAAATTGATCAAATTTTGCATCACCAACAGTGATACAATGGGTATTTCAATCATACAAACAATGATACTCCCCTCCTGATGTGATACAATAAGAAATATATGTCATCACTTGAATTGTATACTCTCCACTAAAGTTGAAATAATGAAAAAAATGTAGACAATGCCAAATATAAGATATTCTAAAACACAACTTGTCACAAATTCAATATCATGAGAAAAAAAGGAAAAAAACGAAGGTCATTTAAAATTAAGAGATATTAAATGTCATAAAAACTAAATGCAATGAATGAAGTTTCATGGATCCTGGATCTAAGGCCTATAAAAGACATTTTGGGGGAGGAATAACTGGGGAAATTTAAATATAGTAGATGATATTATTGAATGAATGTTACTTTTCTTGGGTGTTTGAATGACAACATGTTAGGAACAGCATGTCCTAAGTGTTATTTTTATGAGTTACACACTGAGGAGAAGTGTCATAATTTGTGCAATTTTTAGATGGTTTAGTAAAAAAAAAAAGTTTAGATATATAGATTAGGCAAAATGTTATAAGTAAAAACATGTTAATTGTGCTATTCTTCCAATATCTGAAATTTTAAAATTAATCCAAGGTTTCAAGAAAACAGAAAGTACATATTCGTTCTAGTTAGCCAGACCTGTTACTCCCATGGTGAGATTTGGGAAAAGTTACTGAACCTCTTTGGGTTGCTGATCATCTCTAAAATAAGGATGATAATTAAACTTACCAAAGGGATTTTGGCAGAGATATAAATGACAACACATAAAAACACATAGAACACTGCCTGTCACGTAGTAAGTCCTCAATAAATGTCTGTTTATGTTATTAGACTTACTGGTAATATAATTGCTAGATTGGGGTTTTGTTGGTTGAAGATTTATGGGTATTGAAGCTTGAAAGTTAATGTTCTGAAATCAGCCATTAGTGCTATAAATATGGGATGACTACCAGTATCACAGCTACAGAAGAAAATATAACAACACAGAATTGATTTTACATATGTCTATAAATGAGTTGTCTCATAAAAAGTTACCAATGAAAGATTAAATCATTTCCAACTAGCTAGCTAAATACTCCTCATAATCTTAAGATGAAATTTAATAATACAAGTGGTGAAGCCATTGCCATTGCCTTATCGAAATCTGTCAAGTATAGAAGGCACTGTCAGCAACCTAAGAAACTACATGCAGAAATGACCCCACTAGAGGCCTTGGAGCCAAAGGGTAATTAAAGTTGGGCTCTGAGCCACATGTGAAAAGTCTGTTTTATCTTTTTAATTAATGATTGCAATACTACCTCATCCTGCTGTGCCATGGGACCCCATCAGAATTAGCACCACTATAAACCACAGTAAGACAAGTTTCAATCAGCAGCACAGCTAACACATAGTTAGTTTAACTTTATGAGGCAATACAATAAATACACCCTATATTTGTTGAGTATTAACATTGACATTTTCACTATATAGCAAGGAAGCAGCTCTCACAAAAAAGATACCTCTACATGCTTGGAGGAGCTTCAGATCCAAAGATGTTGATAACTGAGGAAGCTTCATGCTGTACACTACTCATTCTCTGTTGTAGATTCCAGGCAATTTAAATTTATGTTGCATAAAATTTGTCCATGCAAAACAAGCTTTTTTGTTATTGAAGGATAAAAGAGGGAATTCTCTAAACATTCATTTTCAGTGGTTCCATTTGATTCAAAACCATTCACTTTAGCACAGAGAAGGGCTTTCACATTATCTCTATGTATATAATTGAGGGTTATAATTATCAGAAGACTTTTTTTGTTGTTTATTGCTTGTTGTTTCGTTGGTTAATTTTTTCTCCTTTTAAGCATATTTTACCTAACCAATTTTTGCAAATCTCTTTATCAATCTGGTTTGCTCAAACTCTTAGTATTATTTTTGAATTTCAAGCTTAAATGACATTTAGGATTTCACGATTTATTTGAAACTACAACTTATAATGGTATTCCACAAAAGAAAAATTATAATACAGTAAATTCAGTATCTTCAATTCATGCTTGTTTTAAAAATGTGAGTTTGTTTCAATGGAATTGATATATTAGGAGACAATTTGAGCATTACTGAATTTTCACTTATGTGCTATTTCATCTAGAAGATATACTAGAAGAATGCAGAAACCTTAACCCAGATGAACCAAACTGCATAGGAATGCACAAAAAACTTTCCCTGTTACACTTCAAACATCCACCAGATACCTCAGTTTACACCAGAAAAGTGTGTGTGTTTTTAAGATGGTAAGGAATTGAGCATGTATAAATTCTTATCCTAAGGACTCAGTAAAAATTAGAAAGAAGCTGAAGAAAGAGAAGAAATATCAAATAGGGAGGGAGTAGAAATTCAGAAAGATGACAGGGTATGGATTCAGATCACACAGGAGGAATTAACCTTTCATTGAAGAAGGGCATTCTGTTCATTATAATAGGAAAGGTGGATGTGTAAGATTTAAGATGACTTGTCAACTTGGTGGGATATGTGATATAGCTTGTTTTACATCTTTGACCGTCTTTGTGGAATAGAAGTCAAATTTGTCTGTGGAGAATCAGTGATGAAGGGAAGAGTCAGAAGTTTGAAGAGAGTGGAACAGGTCTGAAATATTAAAAATGATGATCAGGGGCACCTGGGTGGATCAGTCCGTTAAGTGTCTGCCTTCAGCTCAGGTCATGATCCCAGGATCCTGGGATCGAGCCCTGCACCGGGCTCCCCATACAGAGGGGAGTCTGCTTCTCCCTCTGCCTCTGTCCCCCCCCACCCTCCTTGTGCTCTCTCTCTCTTAAATAAATAAAAATCTTAAAATAAATAAATAAAAATGATGATTAAAGGGAGTATATATATATATAAACATATATATGGGTGTATATATAATTAAATACATTTATTACATATGTAATTATTATAATATGTAATAATAAACATAATTATTATATTATATATTTATATTATTATTGAAATGATACATATATACACATATAAAGTGACGATAATATATTTATAAAGAATTTACCAGGTCCTTAAATTATCTTCTAACATTATATTTTGTTGGGGTTAATGTAGAGCATGAAATCAGCCATAATACCTGGCTTGCTAAAATGTAACACAGAGGCCGCTGAGGGCCGGGAAGGTTTCAGAGAAGGGCTAGGAATTTGGAATGCCGAGGCCCGCATGACCACTCTGCTATCGCAATGCCGCGGGGAGTTGCCTTCCCGAAACATTCTCAGCCCAAACAGCCGCTCTGGGATCTAAGAGATATTTACATTGTCCCTTAGGCTATGTTTAGCAGAACTCATAGAACACCCAGATTAGTATATCATAGCTTTCCCGTAAACAGATCCTCCTAGAGCCAGTAAGACCCCTTATCACACGCTTATCTCCTGCTTGAGAAACAGTGATAAGGATTTGTGATTATCCTGAAGGACCAATAAAAGCCGGAGCAAAGAAAAGCAAAGGGTCTTTGTCTTTGAGTGTTGACCCCCTTGCCTTCTCCTCTCTTTCACTGAAAAGTTGGGAGTCATCTTTCATCCATCGGTACAGGAATTGTTGGCCATTCAAGGCAGTATTTAAGGGCTGCATAAGATGCATTTAACTGGGGCACCTGGGTGGCTCAGTCAGTTAAGCAGCTGCCTTCGGCTCAGGTCATGATCTCGGGAGCCCCACATTGGGCTCCCCCCTCGGCGGGGGGCCTGCTTCTCCCTCTCCCTCTGCAGCTTCCACTGCTTGTGCTCTCCTGCTCTCTCCTTCTGTCAAATAAATAAAATCTTAAAAAAAAAAAGATGCATTTAACTGAAACTTTATTAGTGACCTACCTCTGGAAGATGGGCAGCCATGAGGGCCGGGGACTGCTCACCCAGCCAGAGATCACCCTGGCGGAGGTGGGCATTATGACAGCCAGCACTTGCTCCTGGACGAGGTGGACAAGATGGGCAACTGGCCTCCAGAGTGAAGCTGGCCCCGGCCCGAGCCTGTCCTGCTTCCAGATGCCTTCAGCCCGAATAGGGATTTAGCCTTTCTCTCATGAGGGCATATCCAAGGCGACCCTGGGGCCAAAGGGTCTTGAGATAAGTGGTATCCATTGTTTGCAGGGTGGGCCTGCCCAGCAGAGTGTCCCCACCCATCAGACTCAGGCTTATACCTTTATTAATAAAACCACTTTGACTTTGGATTAAATAAATAAATAAATAAATAAATAAATAAATAAATGAAAGGAGCATGCATTGCCCATGGAAACCAGGGAGACAGAAATGATTGACTACTTTTCCCTGAGGGTTCACGGGATTTTTCCTGTTACAGGCAGTTAAATAAACATCCTTGTAGCCCTACCTTTGCACTAATTTACAATGATCTTAGAACAAATTTCTAGAAGTGGAAATGCTGGATCAAATATAATGTTAAAATTTGTATTTCTAACAAGGCAATATATGTGTGTATTCTAAAAATATTTTAAGATAGTATGTTAGTTTTATGTTGAAAAACAGTAATTCATTGCCCCTCACTTTATCTGAATTCACACTTCCTAAACAGAAGAGCTTTCATTCTTTTATTTTCTTATTATTTTCTTCTCCATTTCTACATTATTTTATTGATCATATTGACATTTCAATTTGGACATTACTTGTCACTTCTTAAAATAGGAAATAAGTATCTGGCTCTCTCTACTGCCAGGCCCCACACATCCTCTCATATATATGTAACCTTCTAAATCAATATTCAGTGTTTATGTTATTAATGTTGCTTTTAGTAACACATACTATGTACTGATTACATTTTTTTATTATTCCATTTTTTTTCCCCCTGGAGTTAATTTAATGATTTCAGTGCTAGTTTTCTCATAGGACCTTCAAGTTTTTCAATATGGTCAAATATGTCAAGTCATTTCAGTCTCTTCACATCTTTTTCCTTCCTTCTTGGTGGTTGTCTTTGAGCACCTTCTGACTGCTTTGTCCTGCAGTGGTTGAACTCCTCACCTGCTGCACAACTGAAGACATGGGACTTCAGCATCCAGTAGATTTTATCTTTTTCTTCAGTTTGGGAAAAAACATTCTCTAGTTGCTTCCAGAGAAAGGGGGGTATGAGAAGAAAATATTCTGAGACCTTGAATATCTGAAAATTCTACCCATAGGCTTGATTGAATATTTATCTGGGTATTCTTCCTTACAATTGTTAAAGTTTTGCTTAATTAAAAAAGATAGATTTTGGTGGTGTTGCAGTGAAATTAGATGTCATTCTGATAACTAATACTTGACGTGCAAATTTCTCACCTCTTTTTTTTAATCTGGATTTCTTTTCTTTGAAATTTCATGTTCTTATCCTGAATTGTGAATCTTTTCACATTTACTGGACTAAGCAGTAATATTTCTTATAATGTAGACACTTGTTTTATTAATTCCTACGGTTTTGTTTTGTTTTGTTTTTGGCATTGCATTATTTTTGAACAATTTCTTCCCTCAATTTCTTATGTCTCCTTACTATAGAATTCATTATATATGTATGTGTGTGTGTGGGTGTGGGTGTCTGTGAATATATACATACACCCATCTATATCTGTGTATGTGTATATATATATATATATATATATATACACATACATCTATTCTGTAGCCATACCTATATATACATCTTTATAGACTTTGCTCTCTGTGAGACTTTTCAACTTTATCTTTCAAATTTTTGAGTACAATTTTTATTTTATCTTGAATTTTCCTTTTTCTATTCTTTTTTTTTAAAGATTTTATTTATTTATTTGAGAGAGTGAGAATGAGAGATAGAGAGCACGAGAGGGAAGAGGGTCAGAGGGAGAAGCAAACTCCCTGCTGAGCAGGGAGCCCGATGTGGGACTCGATCCCGGGACTCCAGGATCATGACCTGAGCCGAAGGCAGTTGCTTAACCAACTGAGCCACCCAGGCGCCCTCCTTTTTCTATTCTGAATGCATTTTCTCTTGTCTTCTATTTCTTACATTCTCTCAATTTCCTCCAAATTTCTTTTATTCTTTGGAGGTGTTTTGCTTGTTTTTGGTTATTACCTTTAAAATTATGCAGGAGTAAAATCCACTAGCAACTTGACTGGGGTTTGTTGACTGAAAATATCTTGACATGGAGAGTATTTTGTTCAACTGTTGCAAATTTGGAGGCAGAGTCTGATTCCTAATATTCAGTTATTGAATAGATTCTACTTAATTGTGTCATTTTGCTTTGTGTTTTTGTTGTCTCATATATTTGTTCTTCTGCTTTTATTTTATATTTTACTTTTGACTGATTTTTAGCATTTAATCTATCTACCAGCTTTTTAACCGATAGTTATTTGCATTACTTTTACTGGCTGCTCTAAGGACTAAAATAAGCTTTTTTTTTTAACTTTCCATAGTTTTAATTTAGACTTAATTTGTATCACTCCATGTAAAAGTTAAGAGTACTGTAACTAGTTTTATATAGCTCTTAAACATCTTTTAGTCTTATTACAACTATAAGCCTCACAATATAAAGTTATACATTTTTCTTTTTTTTTTAAGATTTTATTTATTTATTTGAGAGAGAGAGAATGAGAGACAGAGAGCACGAGAGGGAAGAGGGTCAGAGGGAGAAGCAGACCCCCTGCTGAGCAGGGAGCCTGATGTGGGACTCGATCCCAGGACTCCAGGATCATGACCTGAGCCAAAGGCAGTCACCCAACCAACTGAGCCACCCAGGCACCCAAAGTTATACATTTTTCTTAAATCCATAGTTTATTGAAAGAAATTAAAGAATTACTTTTTTATACTTCCACATACATTTGCTCCTTCCAGTGGTATCCATTACTTCCTAAGAATCTGAGTTTCCACATGGTCTTACTTCCTTTCAACCTGAATGAGTTTCTGTTAACATTTCTTATGATATAGCTCTGCTGACAACAAATTCTATTAGACTTTATGTATTTTTTATATATTTCATATATTTGTTTCATCTTTGAAAACCACCTCCTTGGAATATATAATTCAGTATTGATAGGGGTTTTTTGTTGTTTATTTTGTTTGTTTATTTATTTATTTATTTTTTAATTTATCACCTTCAAGTCATTGTTCCACAGCAGTCTGGAGTTCTTCATATAATTTTTTTCACTTAATGTAGCATCATTTTTTTCTGGCTGTTTTTAGGCTTTTTACTTTATATTTGGTTTTTAGGTGTTTCACTATGATGTGCCTCAATGGCTTTCTTTCTACTTAGTTTTATATATAAGTCAAACATTTGATACTTTCCCACAAGCTACCAAGGCTCTCTTCATTTTTTCTGTGTTTTTCCTTTTTTCCATATTTTGAAATTTCTATTAATTTCTTATCAATATACCTATCTCTTCCTTATATCATTTTTAATGTTTTATTAAGCCCATCCAGTATTTTTTATATATCATATACATGATTATTCATCCTAGAATTCCAATTTGGTATTTTTTTTTCTTTGTAGTTTTTAATTCTCTTCTGAAATTGCCTGTCTGTTCATTTGTTATGAGCACATTTCCCTTTGTTTTCTGCTCATGCATAGAACCTCTCTCTAACAATTTAAACATCTCAATCATCTATGAGTAAAGTCACTGTAAATTGCTCTTTTTTTCTTGATTTAGGTCACACTTTCTCTTTAATTATTTATTTTGTTTTTAGATTGAATCCTGGACATTGTGAATTATACATATAGAAATTTAATATTTTTTTATGTTACTCCAAATAGTGTGAATTTAAGATTTTATTTGGTTTGCAGTTATGTTAAACTTAAACTCCAAACTCTGTCTCCCCTTTGGTGGGCACCAGTTGAAACTTCTCATAGCTCTTAGATCCTCTGAGTTTGTTCCATTAATATATTATTCAGGGATTTGCTATATATTTGTTTAGCAATTATAAGCAGTACGTATGAGTTGTGTCTTTCCCTTTTGGGGATGTCCCAGTTCCCAGCTTCTGTGTTGTTCTGAAACTGTGTCTTCTGATTCCTCAACCAATAAGTTGACAGTGTTCTCCCTGAGTTTTGGCTGCCCCTGTACTGATTGAGGAGTTTCCCTTCCACAAAGCCATAAACTGGAAGACTCATTGTCTTCTATTTCTGCCAATTGTCAATTTTCCTATAGTTCTTCGACATTGTTCATGTTCCGGGTCTTTCACAGATTTGATTTTCTTAAACTTTGTCCAGAGTTGTAATTATTAGCTACAGGAGGGTAGATGTGATATAAACTACTTTACTATTATCAGGAATAAAACTTTCCCATTTCTGTGTATGATGCTCTATCTATCCAGTAGTTCAATTTCCAAACCTAAGAATTGTGTTTTAATTCTTTCTTTTGGTCATGACCACCATCTCATATAATCTATTAGAAAGTTATGTCATCTCTGTCTCCAAAATACATGTCAAATTTGATTACATCATTTTCCTAGTATCTCCCTAGTTCAAATTACCATTATCTCTTGTTCTAACACAATAGCTTCTTAATTGGTCTCATTGTTTCCATTATTTCTCTACTACCGTGGAGAAAGAAGAATGATCTTTTAAAATCAGAAATCATATATCTTTCTGCCTAAACCCTACACTAGTTTTCCATTGTCATTCAAAAAAACCCAATCTCTATCATAGTTTTCAAGTCTTTATAGAATCAGAACTTGCCCATGTCTTTGATCTAAATTTCTCTCTCCCTTATCTCTCATTATACTCTATTGGCATGTTTCTGTTTTTCACATATAGTCAACTTACACCTGCCCAGGACCTTTTTTTTTTCTCTACTCTTCCTCGAATATTCTTCCACCAGATATTTATCTAACTCTCTCTCATTATTCACATATTTAATCTCAAAAAAAACCAGGCACCGAAGTGAAAGTAGTTACCACAACCCAGTATTTCCTGTCCCATTTCCCTGTTTTATTTCCTTCAAGGCAGGAATAATTTCCTGGCTTTATTTATTTACTTGCTTGTTTTCATATATATGTTTATATTTACATGTTAACATAGTTATTATCTTTTTCATAACTTCACTAGCACATAGAACACTGCTTTGACACATAGTAGGTGCTTAATAGAGGTCTGTTTAGTTAATTAATGACTGGCAAATGGGTATTATGATAATTCACAATTCTTATAATTTTGGTTAAAAATTATTCATTTTTTGATGTTTTAAATTTTTAAAAAAACATATGTTGGTCTAGAGATGTAACTATAAACAAGGCATTATTTCCTTTATCATTTATTGTGCTATGTCTTTATGAGGAAGAATGTTAATACAAATTCTACTAGATTGATAGAAGAGTTCCATAGTAAACTGATCAAATCTAGACTTCTACTCATAGCATGCATCTGGTAGTTTTCCTTCATTTGTTTTACCATTTTCTATTAATGAACAAAATTTAAGACTCTAAATATTCAGGGTGCCTGGGTGGCTCAGTCGTTAGGTGTCTGCCTTCGGCTCAGGTCATGATCCCAGCATCCTGGGATCAAGCCCTGCATTGGGCTCCCTGCTCATTGGGAAGCCTGCTTCTCCCTCTCACACTCCCCCTGCTTGTGTTCCCTCTCTCACTGTGTCTCTGTCAAATAAATAAATAAAATCTTAAAAAAAAAGATTCTATATATTCACTTATTAATTAGAATGACAATAGGCTATTAACATAAATCTTCATTTGGTAATTTGAGATGTCTCTAGGAAATTAATGTGTCAAGTTCTACTTGTTTGAAGTCATTTTGGTTGTTGACTCCAAGTCTACTTTGTTGAAGTCAACTGCCAAATCAACAAAAAGCAGAAAAAATAATATCATAGCAATAAAGTTCTTCAACAATTAACTCAAGGTACAAATACTTTTTCACAGTGAAGCAAAAATATTTTATATAAATTGCAATTATCTTGGCATTTCTCTTTGAGAAAATCATGAAGAATAAATTCTATAAGCTAGATAAATTAAGAAAAAATCCAAAGACACATCAATTCTCTTTCCAAGTAGAAAAAAAATACATATAATATAATTGACTCACCTAGATTCTAGTCTTCTAATGCAAATTATCCATGTTTAATAAATGTATTATTACATTTGTTCTTCATAGAGGCTAGTGTATTCCCAAGATTGGTCTGATGAGACGTTAAAATCCACTGCAAGTGCCTAATAATGTTACATTCTCTGAAAAACTTTCCTATATTTGAATGTACTATGTTTTGAATGTACTTTGGTGATTTGATAGTAATACATGCACATGCACACATGAACACCCATACATATTTTTGCAAGACAAAAAAATCAGTTACATTTGTTTTGCTGCCTCACTGGCATTACCACTTCTTGGGAGTATTTCCTTCATACCATTTTTATGTTATGAGTGATATAGAAACTTACTTTGCTTGGTTTTTAAAATTTTCAAGTGTTGGTTTTATACTTTAGAGTAGAGAGAAACTTAGTTAAATGACAGTTTGACAGCTTTTCTCCTGGTGATAAAATGAAATTGATCAAATGTACATTAGAGCTTTTAGACTCTGAAACATTCAGTAGCCACCAGAGAATTCTGCTTGAGTAGTATATGATTTATCATAACTACTGCATGTACAGCCAGATTGTTAATACTAAAACTCCAATTTATCTGGATCACATATTTCTTCTTTTTTATTTTTATTTTTCTAACATGGCCTACAACACCTCTGAAGTGAGGTTCTTGCCTTATGAGAATTTGATATTTGCACTCTGCAATGTGCAGATACCAAAAGGACTGAAGGCAGGATCTTCAAACTCAGAAATCAGGTGATTCAATTCCTCATAATAGTAGTTCAGCTCTCTAAGAATTTCTCTTAGACTTTGGTAGAGATGTACAGTCATTATCCAGAGAGATAGAAGTAAAAAAAAAAACAACTGCCCAATTATATCTGGTGATTTGCATTTGGCATTATTGCTAAAGGATTATATAAACTTACTTCATAATTTACAAATAACCCACTTCATGCATATAAACCCTGTACTTTTTTTTTTTAAGATTTATTTATTTATTTGAGAGAGCGAGAATGAGAGAGAGAGAGAGAGTACATGAGAGAGGGAAGGGTTAGGGGGGAGAAGCAGGCTACTCGCTGAGCAGGGAGCCTGATGTTGGACTTGATCCCCGGATTCCAGGATCATGACCTGAGCCGAAGGCAGTGGCTTAACCAACTGAGCCACCTAGGTGCCCTAAACCCTGTACTTCTAGCATAATTATGCCATACACATTTCAATAATAAAAAGAAAGTGAGAACTGGATTAGATAGGAGCAATATTTTGTCATTAGATACTCTTAAAATTGTTTTGTAATATGGTAATTTCTGTGAACTTTTTGTGAATAAAGTTTTGATGTAAAATGATAACAGTGTGTGGAGTTTTACAGGATATGTTTATAACTTACATTTCTAATAAACATGGTCTTTGAAATTTCTTCCATTTATACTGTCATCTTAGTATTTTCCCTTCCCATTATGCTGACAGAATCACCACATTAACACAACAGCCTGCATTATAATGACAAAATTATGGCTTTATATCAGTAGACCATAAAGAAATGTTCTATTAATAAAAATATTTCTTTACAAATTGGATTTCTTTATTACTCTCTTTGGAAAGGCTCTATATACACGAAAATATAGCAAAGTACTTCTAAATCTAAGAATGTTCTTTACTGGTGTTTAACTGAGTGATTATTTCCCTCACAAGAGTAATGATAATGTCCCTTCATTATTTATACCCTCTAGTGTCACTTACTTGTACACAGCTTTAAAGATGATACATCAATTGTCATACCAACCAAAAGACACATGTTGTTCTGTTTTTTCCTCACCAATATCTCTCTCACTTCCCTCAAAAGAGAAGTATTTAGGAACACCAGAATACAACAATCTCAGATCCTATTGAATTGTGGTCCCCAGAAAACATTGAAAGCATCTGATTTTAAAAAATGATCCAGAGGGAGACAGTTTGAGCATTTCAATTTGCAAGTAAATAAAACAATGCCTCTTCTTTTTAAAGATATTTTCCACATATATGTAAACTGTGGGCAGTAGAGTTTGGTCACAGCATATGTTTAAAGATGTGGACATACCACACAAAAGTGAAAACAGGTTAAGGGAGAAACTTGTTTCCTGAGTTAATGGCAACTCACCTCATTCAGTTATCTATATCAGCAACTGCACCAAAAATCCTATGTGCAGATATTTTGGGTTGACAGAGTGTCAGAAAAAAATAAATTTAAAAACATTTTGCAATTCCATTAGGTGCTTATGCTAGAAATTTTACTCTTGTTTCTGCTCAACTGGCATGTAGCCCATGTGCTGGTAAGTCAGTCAAGCTGTGATCTGGAGAAAGGTTAAACCACAATAAGATAATTAATAATCACCCTTCATTTTTTCCCCCTCAAATTGCTAGTAGAGTGGTGTTCAATTAATAATGCAGTATATCATTTAAAATTTTGGATTTTTGAGTAAAAATCTTGTAATTAGAGAAAACTATTACTTAGGGATAAGTATGCTTTGGGAAAACAAGATTTTATTATAATGCATATTCTTATAGTCAAAGCTGAGTAACAAAATAATTTTTTAAAGATTTTACTACTTTATTTGAGAGAGAGCATGCACACGAGTGGGGGGAAGATCAGAGGAGGAGGGAAGGGGAAGGAGAAAGAATCTCAGACTCCACGCTGGGCACAGAGCTGATGGGGGGCTACATTTCACAACCCTGCGATCATGACTTAAGCCAAAACCAAGAGTCAGACATTAACTGAGCCATCCAGGTGCCCCTAAAAAAATTTTTATTAAAATATTTTCTTAATTTTCTAAAGATATAATGAAAATACTAAAGGTACTGCACGTTATAAATACCTTTACTAATAATGACATTTGTGTGTTTTAGAAGTTTTGAAACTGAATGCGGTTGATGTGGTCTAAATTGCTCTTAAATTATTCTATACATTCCTGGGCCCTCTTCTTAGAAAGAGGACTTATCTTACTCTGAGAACAACAGATGAGCAGAAATAGGATACTACTGATTTCAGGCTAGTTTTCTTTATTATTGCACTTATCATACATATATAGTGCTTAGTATTTACGAAGTATAATATTAGGAATGTAAGTATTTGGAGAATGTGTAGATTGAAAAGACAAGATTTCTAAACTCAGAAGTCACAATTTAGTTGGAGAGATACACATTTTTTAGAAGCTTAATATAAACATTATAATAATGGCCATTACATCATGTATTGTAAGTGAAGGAAAGATTTATTCAAACAGAAGAAATGTGTAAAGGTTTATTTGAGAATAAGAACTAAATCCTGAGCTGGAATTTTAGGGAATAATAGTTTGGAGGTTGGATAGTTCAGTTGGAAAAAAAACAGTTTGGGTGGAGAATCTATGTAAAAGAGTGAGAGATATTCAGGGAGGTAAGGAAACTGATGTGGCTAAGGCATATATCCCATAAGTGAGCTGAATAGAAAGCAAAGTTGGAGGATAAATATAAATTTGTTTAAGGCTTTAAATGCCTTATTATATTGACAAAATCCTAAAATTTCAGAGTCAGGGATTAATTACATGATCACCTATGTATTTTAGAAGACCAGTATTGTTGCAGTTGGTCAAAGGATTATTAGTAGGGAGAAATCATAGGTAAGGAGATGAAGCTATTGGTTTAAGAGAGTTATTCTAAAACTGTGCAATAGTAGTGGAAATATGGAGAAGGGTATAAAAATGAAAACAGCTCAGTGATATAAGTAGCAGAATTTGGTGATTAAGAGAATCTAGCACTGAAGAAAGAGGGAAGCAAACAAAATAAGGATTCTTTTTGGAAAGGACACATTTACCGAAGTAAGGAATGCAAGTTGGATGTTGTTACTGACAACAGAGCAGGGGGAAAATAATACAGCTTTTCCATGAATGATTTTTTTTTTTTAAATAAAGTGACCTTGGGTGGGGGAGGAGTACACATACACACAGACAACTCCAAATATAAGTTATTTCAATCCTGATCTGAGGATCACATTATGAATCTTGCTGATTTTTAATTGAATTCTTATTATTGAGCTTTAGGAGTTCTTTATATATTCTAGATACAAATTCTATAACATATGATTTAAAATATTTTTTTTCTCAGTCTGCTCCTTAAGATTTCATTAACAATGTCTTTTGAAGAGCATACATTTTTAGTTTTGAGGAAGTCCAATTTATATCTTTTATTTTTTTCCTATATGAGTTGTGCTTTTGGTGTTGTCTGTATGAACTCTTTCCCTAACCTAAAGTTGTAAACATTTTTTCTTATATTTCTTCCTATTTGTCTTATAGCTTTAGATTTTATATTTACAACCATGATCCATTTACAGTTAAGTTCTTCTAAATGGTGTGAGCTGTGGGTCTAAGTTATTCTTATATTTTACATATAGATATCCAGTAATTCCTTTGCATTTATTAAAAAGACAGTTCTTTCTCAAGTGAATTACTTCTGCATCTTTTTGGAAATTCAGTTGTCCATATATACAGGAATCTCATTCTGGAATTCTCGAACCTGGTTGATCTATTTATCTTTACACTGGTGCTTCATTTCCTTGAAAAAAGTAGCATTAAAAAATTCTTGAAATCAGCCAATATGAGCCCCCGAATTTTATTCTTCATTTTCAAGATTATTTTGGATATTTTGGTTGAATAGCCTTTGAATTTCCAGATGGATTTTAGAATCAGCTTAGCATTTTTCTACAAAAAGCTTGCTGAGATTTTTTGGGGGGGAGAAGGTGTTTCTGGGGTGCCACCACAAATGAAACATTTTTAGCTATTTTGTATGTGGCACTGTGATCAGGAGGAGACATGTAAAGTTGGATCGTCTGAGGCATAGTGATCCAAGAGAGTTCTCACAGTTCAGCTGTTATCTTCCTGGTTTCTCCAATGTGAAGTTATATTTTCCTCTTTTAAATATTAAGAGATATGTGAGATAAGATAGCACTATGGAAAAATATAGTTTTGCATCAATATAGTTCCCTTTATTGGTTTAACGTTTAACTATTGTTTTTAAATCCAGAAAGAAGGATAAAAATTAACAGTAAGTCTCATTTTGCTTTTTGTTTATTCTCAGACTTCATATTTCTTTGCTTGGGACTGGAATTCCTATATTAAAAACTTAAAAAAAAATGAGAGATTTGAAGTCATATAAATGCAGGTTGCACCCTGGCTCCATTACTGACCAAGAGTGTTGTCTGGAGCAAGTTACTTGACTTTTCTAAGCTTCATTGTGTCACTAAAATTTGGGCAATCTCACTTCCACTTGCTGTTCAGAGGACTAATTAAATTATCATTTGAGATTAATAAAAATATTAGTCACTTACTAAAAACCAATATAAAAAATTTATTTTTTCTTTAGTCCTTACAAAAATCCTGTGAAAGCAGGATTTATTAAGTCTGTTTTGCCAAACTGAAGCTCAGGGATTAAATAGCTTGCTAAAGATGACACAGCTGCTAAGGGGCAGTGTTAGAGATTAAATCCAGGTCAATTTGGGTGCCTGGGTGGCTCAGATGGTTAAGCGTCTGCCTTCGGCTCAGGTCACGATCCCAGAGTCCTGGAATCGAGTCCCACATCGGGCTCCCTGCTCCTTGGGAGCCTGCTTCTCCCTCTGCCTCTCTCTCTTTCTCTGTCTCTCATGAATAAATAAATAAAAAATATTTAAAAAAAATAAATAAATCCAGGTCAATTTGATGCCACAGAGAGTGTTATTTCCACTTTTTAATGCTGTTTATAATGACCACTTTTGAGGGTCAGCTTCCTTCAAGGGTCTTCAGTTTGGACCTAAAAAATGATCATACAAGGTATTGCCTTAGTTGTTTAGGAAGCATTAAGAGTAGGGAGAGGACAATCCATTGTCCCTGGATATTGGAACTCTGGTTCCTTGTCGTTGGTTAACATTTCAGTTATTATCAAATCACTTGAGCTCTCCAGATCTCTTGCTATCAAAAGAGAAGTAACATTATTTTATCCCTTCTACTTCACAGGCTTGTGAGTGCTAAGTTGGTAATATACTCTACTGAGCTTTGTATTCTGCAAGTTTATGAAGCCAATGAGCATGTCATTTTAATTCATGTACCCATTTTAACTCCTCTGTTATTCCAAAACCAGATGATACTTGGAGTAATAGGGGCCTACAACCAGACTCATGTTTATGTTCCCTATGGCACTGGCAGTAATAGCCTCATCAAATATCACACGACCTTGGAATCATGATTTATCTGTTACTGGGAAATTGAAGCTCATGTTATTTCTTCAATACAAATCATCCTGACTCCTTTACATTTCCATGTGGCTTCAAAATATGTGAGATATATTTGTTCACTTCGCTATTTTTGTTTTGGATATTTCCTGTTAGGTACCTTTTCTTGAAGAGATCTCTTTATTTGTAATTTTCAAGTGTTCTTTGTGAAGTTCTTGCAAGGATTAGACAGCACAAAGTAAGTAGAAAATGACTAGACATTTAAAGTATAAATATAAATAACCATTATAATTTAGCTTATTGAGTAAAGAGCCACATCATCTTGACATATAAACGCTGCCTCTCTTTTCCTCTTGAGTAGTAAAGGAGAATAAATGAAGAGAGGAAAGAAGAAAGAGGGCCTGCTGATGTGCCTAAGCTATTCAACTTAAGCCTCATAAAAGAGTTCATGTTATTTTAGAATGCACTTAATGTTTTACAATATTTAAATAAAAAAAGTTACAATAAATCTTACTACCTACCCAAATCACCTTTTAAAAAATAATTGCAATCTGTTTTCTCCATTTGTAATTGACCTTGTAAGTTTTCTAAAAGAATTTGTCATTCATTTCTTTCTTATTCACAATACAGAATAAATGCCAGTCAATCTAGTCATAAGCACTAAATTATTTTAATTTTGGGCTAATTGGTAATTCAAGATGGAGCTATTTAGATCTGAAGATGAGGTGCCTTGTGAGTAGATCAACCATAAGGCAGAACGGAAATTTGAAAACCAAATGATATATAAATTTGGCAAGGCACAGATAATAAAAAAGACAAAAAATTCAAAATAAAAAAGTAAAATTTAATCTTCGAATTCAAAATGTTTGAGAAAATCACTGTGAAAGTGAAAGGTAGCTTTAGGAGAAAAAAGAAAACATTTTATAAATGACAATGAACACATTATCCCTGAGCAGATATTTAAACTTGTTTCATTTTAAAGGTTCCCATCTCCTATATATATATTGAAAGTGTTCATTTTTTATTATTGGGATTCTCCTCAATACCAATGCTATCGGGGAAAAAAAATAGATGGAGAATAGATGACAGAAAAGAGTTTTTTTGAAATACAGATAATTCTAGGGGTAGAGGTCAACAAACCTGTGAAAGAAAATCATTTGGGACTCTGAATGAGCACCACATATTTGTTTCAAACACTCCTTTTATGTGTATAAAGTTCATCTTCTCAATGTTTATAGTCCTTCGAAATAGCAAATGATCTCCTTTCCTCCAGAAACATTTGGTAAGACAAAGTAAAAACAGAAAATGCTATCTTGAAGAAGTCCATGAACAAACTCTTCTAATATTACATAGCTTGATTGTAAATGGCATGACCAAACATCTTTGAATTTCCTGTGCAATTCTACACTTCAGTAATTCTTGTCTATTCTCTAATTATGGCAATATGATAAGAGTGATATAATAACTTATTCAAGGATGGATGGTTCACTTAAGTAATAAAAATGGTGAAGGAAACATACCACATATGTTCATATTCTATGATGTAACATGTTTCCTTCACCAGTTTAATTACTTGGAGAAGTAGAGGGTGCTACAGTGAGTCCTACCACATGGGCAATGAATCAATCAACCAATGAAAGTTCTGGACCCCAAGCTTGGGTGAGCTTCCTGAGTTGTTAATAAATCCATACATATTATCACACATTGATGTGAGAGGGTAATGTGTCAAGAATTACAGAAATACGGTGTTTGGAATCCTTCTAGACGCTGGCCTAAGCATCTCTTCCTTTGGCTTATTCTAATTTGTATCTTTTCCCTGTAATAAATGTGGTATAATACATGAGTATAATAGGTATCATTGAGTTCTGTGAGTCTTTTAGCTAATTATCAAAATTAAAGGTAGTTTTGAGATACCACTGAACTTATATTTGGTGTCAGAAATGAGAACAGAAGTAAGATAAATACATAGTATCTCTGAATTATATAAAGATTTTTATCTTTTGTTCTGCCTATTCTGCTCATAACTTTTATCACTTGTGACCTTGTTCTATAATTTATCTGTTGGTGTGTCTGTCCATTTCACTAAACTGTGAGTCCATGATGAATCACTGAATATCTGGAATTATATAGTTTTAATGCAATTTACTCAAGATTGCTACACTTAGGCTCTATCTTTAGCATAGGATGTTGAGATCTTGTGGATTTCACCCCCAACATACCCTCTCTTCAATAAATAAAATTATATCACATGATAATTTTAGCTCACTTACAATAGAGCTAAGTATCCTCTTTTAATTAAAAGGGCACTGATTTGGGAGTCAGAATAATAGGGAATATACTGAGCTCTGTCATTTAACTGTATAGCCTTAAGGAAATCACTTCACACATTTAAGTTTATTTCCTTATCTGTAGAAAGAGAGGAATTGGGCTTTAGTTTCCTATTGTTATAATATGTAGTTTTCTAAATGTCTGAGGGAATTAGTAGTCCATTTTATCTTTCCCTAATTACTAAAATTACAGTGTAATTAGAATATATATACATTAAGGAATATGCATTTTAAATGTATAAATATAAGTATAAAGATTTAGTACATATACATTTATACACAAATCATTTTTCAGCCTTATAAACACTGTAGTGAAGTGTAGTAAAGGTAGATAACTGGCAAAATATTTATTAGATATGATCAAGGATGACTGAACATATCATCATTTCCTGATGCCATCTTCAAGAGGGTATGAAATTTGAGGGACCATTTTCCATCCAAAAAAATGTATGACCAAGGCCTTTTATTGAGAAAAAATTTAAAGTCGTTTCCAGGGTAGGTAAATCATAGTTTCTAGTAATGTAAATTATTGGCCATATTAGAGAGCACAGAGATGCTTTCTATTCCCATGGACTATAATGCCTGTTCATTTCTTCATTTGCTCATTTGTACATTTATTCTTTAATTCAACAAAAATATATCAAGCATCCATTGTACCTTAGGTATTATGCTACGTCGTGAGGTTACAGAGATAAATTAGCTGGTCTTTAGCTTCAGGAAGTAACCGTTGCAGCTCATTTTGTTGGCTTTTGTTAACATACTGTGGAGACATAAATGATAGCTTGTACATATGCAAATAAACCTGCTTTAGCATTTGCAGCCTTTTGTGAGCAGTTTTTGGGAAGAAAGACTGAGAGGAAATGTACTGAATAGGAAAGTTGAGCTCCCACTGCAAAATCCAGAGTTAAAGACTGCTAAAATCTTGAGTCGTCAATAAATATTATGTGGATATATCTCTATGAGATTAAGTTAAAATGAAATTGTATTGCTTATATATGTATAATTCATGAGAGTATCTCTAAATGAACTTTAATAAAATCTAATGAATTAAGCTAATTCACTAGCTGACTTTGTAGCCCCTGAATGTGTGCTGTAGGTCACCTAAGTTCCCAACACATGAGGAAATACTAGCACAGACAAGCCCAGATGAAATATATTTGAAATAATGGAGCAGCCTGAGAGGGCATGTAGGAAGGTAACTGATACAAAAAACAACCATTGTTCTATTTGCCCAAGGCCTGCCCTTGCAACAATACCAATCTGTACAGGTAGAAAAGTGAATGACACATAGCAGAAATTAAGTATTGGATTTTAACAGTATTAGACTTTTCCACCCTCTATCTTAAAAATACTTTTTTTTCCCCAATTTTTATTTAAATTCTAGTTATGCCTTAAAGATCCTTAGATTCCAATTTCTAAGCCAAATAAAATAAACTGATAGGTTCACCTCCATGTCAATGTGTGTAACTTAAAATTTTTTGTAATAGTGATACTCATGTTATGATAGCACAAAAATATATTATTTCACAAGTCAAAATTCTTTATATAATTCAGTGAGATTTCTGAGAATTCTGCATTTACTATAGCACCCAAGCCAAAACACATATACCTGAAGAGTTTGAAAAATTATGTAAGGTATATGGAATGATTTA
The DNA here is from genome assembly GCF_003265705.2 of Callorhinus ursinus. NCBI lineage: Eukaryota > Metazoa > Chordata > Mammalia > Carnivora > Otariidae > Callorhinus > Callorhinus ursinus. Next base: position 38,601,029 of record NW_027397068.1, on the reverse strand, counting down.
GCTAAGTGGTATTTGAATGGCCATGAAGTCAAATATTAGCAAGTTAAAAACCCATTGAATTTCTTTTTTTAAAGAAAAAAAGCAAAATGTAAAGGATAACTAGATGTAATAGACTTTTTAAAAGCTTCATGAAAGTTTTAAAACTGTTATCAACACTTCCACAAATATAACTAGGTTAATGAGAATTACTAAATTGTAAATATGCTTTCATAAAAAGGTGACAAAAAGATAAATCCTCTTTTATTTTATTTAACTATGTAGCATACGAGTGTAAATAACATGATATGCTTTGGATTATAAAGTGCTGAAGGGAAAGTTTTGTTTTGTTTTGTTTTTCCCCTAGGGAAGAAAGGATCTTCACTTGTCTCATCAAGAATCAGCTATCTAAAACTCCTTAGGAGTTGAAGATATGTTCGTCTAAAACCATAAATACTTCGTACTTGATAATAATCATTTCTTGGTTGCCTTTACTGAGCCAAATATTTAGAAGCAGCTCCATTATCACCTAGCATAATTCTTTTTATTTACCACACATAGATAAGTATGATATAGAAGGTAATATGCAAGTCATTAGTTCTATTTCTTTATAACAGTAAAATCTAAAGTCTGTTGCTTTCTAAAACCATAGGTTTCAGAAATTTGACAAAATGGAAAGTATCATGATAATAATTACTTTCATCATCTAGTACCAAGAGACACATAATATATTTTGATAATTCTCTCTTTAGTTGGGCTAACTAAATAGAAAACAAAACAGTGTATACAGTCATTGAATTGGATTCTGTTAGGCTATAAAATAAAAACTTGCAAAAAACTGAGAGAACTTGATCTCTCAGATATTTTTGTTGCCAAATCTATATTTTATTCTAAAAGCATGTCTTCTGTGTTTTAATACTGATTTCATTATTGTTATTGTTATTTGAAATCTAAATTTGTAGAAAACTAGATGTTGGAATTTTTATTATATGCTACTGCTGAGCAATGTAGGACAAGTCATTTAAACTCTCTGAACCTGACTTTCTTTACCTATAAAAATATCTATGTGATAGGTTTATTATAAGTAGCACAGTAAATAAGTTAATAGAATATGAACATGAAGCTTATACTCTTAGGAAATTAACTAGTATTCAAAATAATTTAAATATTTAAGCTTATAATAAGCTTATACGCGTGTATGTTTTCAATGTGATTTGATATATTTTATCAGTAAAGCCACATGGGCATATAAAATAATTGAAAATTGATAAATATGCCAAACATATAGAGGGAAAAATAAATGCACCCATCATCTAGGCTAATATAATTTTAAATATTTTTCTGTATTTCCTGGAAGTTAAAACAAAAGAAAATGGAAATTTTCATTCTGTTTTTTCATGAGATACTATGTTTTTTGACCTTTAAAAATATTTTTACAGAAATACAGACTTTTTTAAAGCTTATCTGACTACTCTCTATTTAGGGCATAACATTAAAAATACTACCCAATGAATAGTGTAGGGATTAAGCTGATAAACTCCAGCAGGCCATGTTCTCATTCTAATTTGATGTAAAAAATGTTATATAGATACTTGTCCACTCTCAATGAATAAATGTTAACTATTTCTTCTTCTGTCATCCAGGACTTTGACAAGAACTCTTTCTTAAATAATTCAAGTTTCATCTATTGAGCTCACTGGCATATCCCCATAATTTACAGTGCTTTTAATGTGGCTTCCTGACTACCATTTTAATAGTTAAAGATGAAATAAATAGTTATATAATAAATATCTAAAAGGACATGATTAGGAAAAAAAGATAAAATGGTAACATACCATTAGCCAAAGTAGAAGTCTGCATCAACAGGGCCTTCTAAATCGAGGTAAGTGGCTGAGATTTCCTACGAAATGGATGGAGAGGCTGTGGTCAAAGTGCCTAGTCAGAGCCCCAAGGCACTGAGGCTGCCAACTCTTACCCTCCAGCTCACAAAGAATCTTTGCCTGAGACTTTTGTATATGTGTTTAACACCCACAGAGGAGTGGATTCTAAGCAGCTTAGGCATGTCCTGCTGAGCCTTTCTCAGTGGCTTCAATTATCCAAAGGTACTTTTAGAAAGCCAGTGCCTTTCACTTGGATACCATCAAGAGCACAGTAGAAAAGTATTTATTTTTATTTATTTGTTTATTTTTTAGTAGGGAAAATTTTAAAGTAGGCTGGGATGATAAGTTATTGGAATAAAAAATGGAAGACCATTAATTTGGTGGAAAAAAGACTTTGGAAAATCAAAGTATAGGAAAAGTACAATAATTGGAAGAAGACAAACTGCAGAATATGCCTGAATCTGCCTACAGAATGCAAAATATGCTCATCTAGGTGCAGGGCAAAAGCACAGAGGAGACTGTGACCACTGTATCAGACATCTAGACATTTGAACATTCTACATCAACTTATATCCATGCACCTGTCCATATTCCCCTCCTGGACTCACAGCCTACTCCCTGGTGATGGTCCTTGCAAACAAGAGCCGAAAAGAGCCCTGCTGTCTGTGAATCTGACTGAATTGAATATGTTGGGACAGGACAGATCTAAAGCTGGACTGAAACCAGGTTTTTTGGGCAGTGACTGAATCCACCTAAGTTTGGAATGGGTTACAGGGCACACAAACTTGTCAGGCAGTCAAGGTCAGTGTGCCTATTATCCACTCACTTCTGTTTTCTAGCTCAGGATTTCCAGGTTGTCTTAAGTGCCTCCCAAAACTAGACCATAGGGGCAAGAGAGGGACCACAGTTGTCCGGTTATTGTCAGAACTCAGTTTAACAGGACACCCATCATTTGATAATTGTGAGGACTAACTTTATATAAATTCTCCAGCTTCCCAAGGCAGAAATTGTGATTTTCTCCCCCTACCATCCCACCCTCATATTCAGGAAACCTCGCCTTCATTCTGTGGCCTGGGGTCTCAATTCAGCTCTAGTAACCCTTTTAATCTATTAACCAATTTACTGAACTAAACAAACAAACAAACACCCTGGAAAAAACAACAAGAAATCCATAAAACCACTTATGAGAAGAATAAAAATGTCTTCAGGTGTTATATCTTTGTAATATGGGAGTACTCTGAAGTGCAAGTCACAGGAGGATCCCTTCTTGTCTGGATCTAAGGTGAATGCTGTTGCAGCAAAGCATTTATCTTTACTTTTATTTTGCTTTTTTGCCTTGTCTTATAATGCTGATTTATTTCCCAAAAACCTTGTCATGAAAATGAAGAATGTATTTGGTCCCTTGAAAAAAGTGGCTTTATTCCATGCATTCTCTTACAGGGCAAGCCTGCAGATTTAATGACCTTGCTTTTTGTTATTTGAGGTCAACAAGAAATAACTACAAGAAAGTGGACCTAAGCAAAGTCAAACTATTATTAAATCCTAATCCCATGTTTGAGTTTGGAGATCTCAGATAACCAATTATAATAGAAAAGAGACTATCCTGTCATTCACAATAGCGAGTTTTTAAGTATAGAATTTTAATATCTTGCTTGCTTTTTTCCCTTTGTATCTGCCAGTACTGAAGAAAAACTTATAAGGAAGGAAATACTGGTGGGAACCTACTTTAATTTTAGTAGTAAGTTACAATCAGAGTTTTTACCATTAATTATTTTATAACAGAATTTCTTTCCAAAAAAATTGTAGCCTTTAAAATAAATATAAGAGGGCAAGTGAGTAAAATACTGTTTCTTGAGCTTCTTGTTCCTAAACTCCATTGCTTCATGGTGAACTTTATTTTATTATTTATGTATGTATGTATGTATGTATGTATGTATTTATTTATTTAAAGATTTTATTTATTTGACAGAGAGAGACACAGTGAGAGAGGGAACACAAGCAGGGGGAGTGGGAGAGGGAGAAGCAGGCTTCCGCCGGGCAGGGAGCCCGATGCGGAGCTCGATCCCAGGACCCTGGGATCATGACCTGAGCTGAAGGCAGACACTTAACGACTGAGCCACCCAGGCGCCCCTATGTATTTATTTATTTTTGTGAACTTTATTTTAATCTTTACAATTTAATTTTCTTTTAGGTAAAAACATTTAACATGAGATCTACCTTCTTAGCAAATTTTAAATGCAAAATACATTATGGCTAACTATAGGCACAATGTGGTACAGCAGATCTTTAGAACTGATTCATATTGCTAACTGCAATTTTATATCTGAACAACAACTCCCTCTTTCTCTTCCCCTCAGCCCCTGGAAATCACCATTCTATTCTCTGTTTCTATGAGTTTGACTATTTTAGATACCTCATATCAGTGGAATCATGAAATATTTGTTCTTCTGTGACTGGCTTATTTCATTAAGCATCATGTCTTTCGGGTTCATTCATGTTGTCTCCTTCCTTTTTTAAGGCTGTGTAATATTCCACTGTATGTATATATCACATTTTCTTTATCCATTCATTCATCCAAGAACACTTAGGTCACTTCCATGTCTGGGCTATTGTGAATAATGCTTCAATGAATATCAAGATCTTTGAGATCCTGATTTTGATTCTTTTGTATATATACCTACAAATGGGATTGCAGGATCATATGATAATTCTACTTTTAATTTTTCAGAAATCTCCATACTGTTTTTCTTAGAAGCTTTGCCATTTTATATTCCAATGTACCAGGGTTCCCTTCTCTCCACATTTTTGTTATCTTTAGTTATTTTGATAAGAGCTATCCTGACAGGTATAAAGTGGTTTTCATTTGCATTTCCTTGATGATTAATAAAGTTCAGTGTCTTTTCATATACCTTTGGCTATTTGTATGTCTTCTTTGGAGAAATGTCTCTTCAAGTCCTTTTCCCATGTTTAAAAACAATTTTATTTATTTATTTGAGAGAGTGAGAGCCCACAAGAGAGAGTAGGGGGAGGGGCAGAGGGAGCCACTGAGCAGGGAGCCAGACACAGGGCTCAATCCCAGGACCCTGGGATCATGACCTGAGCTGAAGGCAGACACTTAACCAACTGGCCACCCAGTCTCCTCCCCCCCATTTTTTAATCAGGTTATTTGGGTTTTTGCTATTGTTTTAGGAGTTCCCTATATGTTTATGGGCTAACCCCTTATCAGATGTATGATTTGCAAATATTTTCTTCCATTCTATAGGCTGCCATTTTCACTATGTTGATTATTTCCTTTGCCATGCAGAAATGTTAGTTTGATGTAGTCCCACTTGTCTATTTTTGCTTTTGTTGCCTATGTTTTTGGTGTCATGTTAAAAAATCATTGTCAAGATCACTGTTACGAAGTTTTTCTCCCATGTTTTTTCCTAGATGTTTTATAGTTTCAGATCTTCTGTTTAAGTCTTTAATCCATTCTAAGTTGGTTTTTGCGTATGGTTCATAATAAGGGTCCAATTTCATTCTTTTCCATGCTCATGTCCAGTTTTCCCAGCACCATTTTTGAAGAGGTTATTCTTTCTTCATTGTGTATTTTTGACACCCTCGTGGAAGATTAGTTGATCACTTATGTGTGGGTTTATTTCTCTATTCTGTTGTATTGGTCAATATGTCTATTTTTATGCAAATATACTGTTTAAATTGCTGTAGCTTTGTAATATATTTTGAAATTAGAAAGAACAAAGCTGGAGACATCATACTTCCTAATTTCAAAATAATCTTCATAATTTTAAATAGGCAAACATCCCAACTCTCTTGGATTTACCAACACTGAGAAGGTTTATAGTGTTTGAACTAAATATTGGAATAAGAATGAGTAGAATGGCACTTATTTTAAAAGAAGTTATTCCAAGGTCATTATTATTTAAAAAAAAAATACCAGTTTCTTAAGGTTTCTTAAAGTTGTGATAAAGCAAAATGGTGGACATTTTAAAATCATAGTTTTTAAAATGTATACATTTTCATAGTAAGCTGTGTTCATTTTAAGACTGAGGTATTCCCTGGGGTCAATGCATAATTGGGGAGGTGCTATCCATATACTGGGCTATGTTAATAGTTTATGGTCACATTAATCTTTAAGCTCTAAATTTAGTCATTTGGAAATAAATGCTCTCCAGAGAGGTCATCATCAAGAAGTAACTAAGCAATTGTTTAAAACTGAAGCCTGTTTTCTGAATTAATGAAACAACTTTCATTATGGATAATCTAAAAATTGCAATATTTACCTATTGATGCATTTTAATGAGTGTGCAATAACCTAAGAAATGGGAGGTTTTTCAACTTTTAAATTTACCTGAAATCGTGATCACAATATGCAATGTCAAATGAGTTTAGTTAGCATTTTTAGTAAATCTTTCTACAAATTAAACCTGTCATTTTTCTCATGTTAATATTTTATATTATATAAATTGTATCTATCATGCTAAAATGAGTCAATTCCTTCTATCTGCTAATTGCCATTATTAAAACTTTATCATTAGTTATTTTTTTTTAAAGGCACTAGTTTACATGATTTTAAAGCTAAGTGTACATGTAAACTTCAGTAATGGGAATTGGTTTCTCTAAATATGTGTCATAACTTAGGAGATCCTTCTATTGACCCCAAAATACTTGCCTGTATTGAACATCTTTCTTCCTTTATGAACTGTCCAATACCTTTTACTTTTTTTAAATTTTATTTATTCATTTGAGACAGAGAGAGACAGAGAGACAGAGAGAGCATGAGCAAGGGGAGACACAGAGGGAGACGAAGAAGCAGAGTCTTCAGTGAGCTGGAAGCCCAACGTGGGGCTCCATCCAAGGCCTGAGACATCATAACTTGAGCCAAGGACAGATGCTTAACCATCTGAGCCACCCAGTCACCCCTACCTTTTGCTTCTCAAATTCAGATTATATCCATTTCATTTTTAATAATTGGGGACATAAAAGTATCTTTAGTTTTCTGTTACAGTTCTACCTTATTATTTAAATGTTTTTGACAATGACTAATTCTTTCCTTTATATGTTCATCTCTAGTTCTTTTATTTTGTACTGAGAAAAAGATACACATTTTAAAACCCAGTTAGAGGAAAACATAAATTTTTCCCCAAATTTGAAATTTAATTGTAAAAAAGTTTATGTTACTAGCATATTAAAATTATATTTTTCAAATGTACTGAGTCATAATGGTATAGAGTTCATTTTAAATGTTACTGACACTGTCTTGCTCCTTTTGCCACATTACTCTATTTAAATTATTTCCATGTATGTCTCATTGTGTCCAAATTTGGCCCGAGATTTTCACTGAGATCCTCAGATTCTTCACTGAAACCACATGTTAACCCACTGTCTGTTATAATTTCTCTGACAAATTATACCTACTATAGAGAATAAAAATGGCCAGGGACCATCATGTGCCAATGTGGCTCTTTATGTGTTTTTATGAAAACACCCAGATTCTAAAATGACAAATAAATAAAAAGTACACTGGTCAGACAAAATGGCTAAAATTAACAAGGCAAGAAACAATAAATGTTGGTGAGGATGTGAAGAAAGGGGAACCCTCTTACACTGTTGGTGGGAACACAAGCTGATACAGCCACTCTGGAAAACGGTATGGAGGTTCATTAAGTTAAAAACAGAGCTATCCTACAACCCAGCAATTGCACTACTAGGTATTTACTGCAAAGATACAAATGTAGTTATATGAAGGGGCACCTGTACCCCAATGTTCATAGCAGCAATGTCCACAATAGCCAAACTGGGGAAAGAGCCTAGATGTCCATCGACAGATGAATGGATAAAAAAGATGTGGTATATGTATATATATATATATATATATATATATATATATATATATATATAGTGTATATATACATACACAATGATATTACTCAGCAATCAGAAAGGATGGATACTTGCCATTTACACCAACATGGATGGAACTGGAGGGTATTATGCTGAGTGAAATGAGTCAAGCAGAGAAAGACAATTATATGGTTTCACTCATATGTGGAATATAAGAAACAGTGCAGAGGATCATAGGGTAAGGGAGGAAAACTGAATGGGAAGTCATCAGAGAGGGAGAAAAACCATGAGAGACTCTTAACTATAGGAAACAAACTGAGGGTTGCTGGAGGGGAGGTGTGTGTGGGGATGGGATAATTGGGTGATGGGCATTAAGTAGGGGACGTGATGTGATGAGCACTGGGTGTTATATGCTACTGATAAATTACTGAACACTACATCTGAAACTAATGATGTACTATATGTTGGCTAATTGAATTTAAATAAAAAATTTTTTGAAAAAGTACACTGGCCATGGCTAATTCCTTATTTTTTCCTCATATCCTTTCCACTGAGACTTGGATCATGGCTTTTTAGTTTCTTCGTACATGTAATGTGTTGAATTTGTCACAGTCATTTTACAGAAGTCTATTTTAGTTACATTTTACTGTTGCAAACTGATCAGTAATGCATACTTCAGAGTTTCCTGTTGGTTTTCATTAAACAGATAAACACATCTAGTGTGACATAAATTAATTTTCAAGAAACTTGAGTTTTTCTCTTTGTCACTTTTATCATAGGAAATGTAGTAGTTCATAAAGTAGAGAAAGCAAGAAAAAGTTCAGAGCTTTGGGCTTAATGTAGTGATTGAAATGGAAAGCCATGTAAAACCTCCAAGGATGTGTTCTTCCAAGAAAGGCAGAGAATTGTGGAAACACTTTACATGATGGGATATATAAGTAGGGCTCTGGAGGTCCAGATATGAAAGCAGACTACTGGAGTTAAGCACTTAGCTGAAAATTGCTTTCTATCATCTGAGCTAGAAGTAATCAGAAACCAGGCATGAAGGATTAAAGCAAAATGCTTTGGGTATATACTTGGCTTCTGAAAGTTGGGATTTTATTTTTCTTTTATGCCCAGGCTAACATCTGACCTCCTTCATAATATGCAGGATTAAAGTGTTCCTATGATAATTTATTTTTTAAAATTAGAGAAACATATGTATTTACAATAAAAGCAACTCTCCAGAGCTTGTTGGGTGGTTATAGAATATAGTATAATGCTGTCACATATTCATCTGAAGAATCATAACTCCTACTAAAAGAGCTTCTGAGGAGCATTTGGTGAAAGCTGTCTTATGATTGATAAGAAAAATGAGACCTGGAAAGGAAATTAAAATGCCTGATAGCAAAACCTCTTTGTCTTTAATCTTGTATCCATTGTCTTTAATCCTGCGTCCATAACTATTCAGATAATGTTACTAGGTGAAAAAAAACCACACAAAACACTAGATCAGATGTTTCCTAATGGAATGAGAACAGGTACCTTCATCAAAGGCCAGAGCTATGGTAGTCAAGTTGTCTAGTCAATTCTGATGTCAAATATTGTCCCTGTTTTCATTATAGTTGTGATTTATAGCTTAAAAACAAGCCACGGTACTCTTGAATAATCATGACTAGATGACATTTATTTTATTTAATAAATATCTATTGTAGCTTTCAATTTTTAAGATCCTGTTTTCCCTTGGAAAAATCATTACTCCACAATATAATTGGAAAATTGAAATTTCTCTAATGTTTCACAATATATTTTAGACTTTCCAAGGACGTCTATTTTTAATCTTATAGTAATAATGAGTACCATTTATTGGCCATTTAGGGAAACCACTTTGTCAATGTTTTCTAAGTTGTTATTCACAATAATCTTATGAGGTAGGTGTTATTTTTCCCAATTTACTGATGAGAAGACTGAGGCTTAGAGAGATGATATAACTTGTCCATGGTCACACAGTATTGGTAGTCTTCTCTAACTTTTGGAAAGCTCTGTACTCCTTTCTTTTAGGAACTATCCTCTCCTGTTCCATACAATTTTAATGAGACTGTCATTGAAGTGGTCCAGGTTTCTCACTATGGAGCTGGACACATGACCCTACCTAGACCATTAGAGCCTTTGGGGGAAAACTGATGTGTACTAGGAGGGGAAGTTCTGGCCCCTTCTGAAATTGTTATCTGTAAGAACTGTGTAAGTCATGGGACTTGCTGGGGTCCATCTTTCCTATATATGACTCGAGGAGAGAAATAGCCAAATGAGAATAGCCTAACAATTTCTTATTATATGTCAGTCCAAATATCATTTTGTAGTCATATAAAATGGTTTACAGTCACCTCATACAACGTATACTTTACTTTCTGTTTTCTCAACATACCAGCTTTCTCCTCTGTTTTTCCATCTTCGCAGTAGAATATAACTGCACTACAGCTCCCCAAACTACATATTAAAGTTCTGGCTGCATGCATAGTCTAATCATCTGTTTTGAATCCTTGTTTCAAATTTAATGGACTTTATTTAATCACCTGTAGCTGGGAAAATGGCATTACAAAGTGCGAGTATCTGTCGATAACCGAACTCTGAGGGAGTAGGAAATTCAGAGCAAAGAAGGCCTGGGTAGACCTCCTATAAGGCATCATGCCAAAAGTGTTCGTGTTTTTTTACTTTATTATTTATTTCTTAAACTGTTACTTTATTTAGAAAACTAGTTTTGGGGTGGAAGACATTTATTTGTGAAATCTTTTTCAATTCAAGCAATGAAAAAATTCAAATCAGGGGTGCCTGGGTGACTCAGTCAGTTAAGCGTCTGCCTTAGGCTGAGGTCATGATCCCCGAATCCTGGGATCAAGACCCTCATCAGGCTCCCTGTTCAGCAGGGAGTCTGCTTCTCCCCCTCCCTCTGCCCCTCCCTCTGCTTATGCCCGCTCTCTCTCTCAAATAAATAAATGAACTCTTTAAAAAAAAATTTAAATCATATAGTGAATTCAGAAAAGAATGATCAAAGTTAAAATTTTTTTTTAAGCAATCTATCTTGAACTCATTACCCTGAGATCAAGAGTCACGTGCTCTACTGACTGAGCTAGCCAGGCACCCCAAGAAAAATATATTTTTTTTAAACAATGGCATGGCACATGTATTAAAAGTAAAATTACTTTTACTTGATGTGTACATTTTTTACATGTAACATACTAGGCACTCAGTTAAATGCTAAACTAATAAATTATACATGTATATGTGTTTTAATTTAACAAGTATTTTAAGTATTTATTAGTAATATTGATTATTTATGTCTAATTTATGGAATTGAAATGAGTGTAAATGCTCAACCCACATTTCAAAATGTGAATTTTGAAAACTTTCTCTTGCTATAGGAAAAAAAGATTTACTAGAAGCAATTCCACTAATGTAAATTATCCATATGTGTCGTGTATTGAGATACAATTGCCTTATCCAAATACTGGTTCTGACTTTGCATTACCAGTGCAGAGCTTAGCGGTCAGTTCGCCTCAAATTTTGAATAGCTCAAGACCTATGGTTCTTTTTAAATTGTTTTGTTAAGATTAATTTATTTTGTTAAGGTAAATTCTAACTTGAGAACTACTACATAATTAATGAAAATGTATATGTGAGAGGCTCCCTGTTTTCTAAAGGAAAATTATGATTCAATTAAATATTGCATATGCTTCATTAGATCTTGAAATGATCTTATTTAAATATTGAACATCTTTTAAGAATATTGAGATGGTAATTTCCCCATGATTAAAAATGCTATCTCCATTCTTAAAAATTTAATTTCAATCATCATGCTGTTAGCTCTTCTCTCTTCAGGGAACAGCACAAAGTTTATGAACAACTTCTCAGATAAGGCTCAGAATTCATCAGGTCATTGTGTGGAACAGTCCTGCTTTAGTGAGTGTTCATAATTTTCAGTATTTTCCTGCAGGAGAAATGTTCTGTGAGCAATAGCATGGGTATACCATTAATTCTATCATTGGCAATGAGTAAAAAGAGGGACCTCATCATAGATAAATGAGTTTATTTGTAAATCAAATGAATAATTTCATTCTGACCTGAGGCAATATTGCTTGATAATACTGATGATGACCAAAGTATTCCCAGCCTAAGGGTTCTTTTGAGATAAGCATGAGATACAAATAAATATGTATTTCTCACTTTTGTATCTCTTTCTCTTAAGCTATTTAGAGGAAGCAAGGCTGTCTTATTTTTATTTCCTATTTTTCTAAAAAGACAGTTTTCTTCCTTCAGTTTTCTTCTCAAGTACCCTCCCTGCATTTTCTCGGGCGACTCTCACATTGATGCAACTCTGTGTCCTTATTTATGCACATGGGCAGGATCAGTAGTGATGAAATCCCTTTTCAGACAGAGCAGACTCTTAAGTGCCCTTGAATACCAAGGCCAAAGAGTTCCATTTCAACCTTCTTGAACACTTCTTTCTAACCCTTGAAAATCCCTTAAGAAGTGAAACAGTCTTTTCTTACACAATTAGATACACGATTTTAAATACAGCTATCTTAAGAGAACCAATGTTTGACCTTAAATTCATGCCAGGGCATGTATGACTGATAACAACTCTTTCCTTTGAAATAAAACCATTGTTTTTATTGATCAAGGTATCTTGGACTGTTAGAGGATAATGCTCCTACACTATTTGAAGCTATATTCTTTCTATACAAATCCACTAATGGTTTGTTTGTTTTCACCGTTTTAGTCTATCCAGAAAATTTAGAATCTTTTCATGAGATGTTTGATTCCCTTTAGACTACTGAAACAGCCAAACATGGACTGCAAAGGCTTTGTTCTGATAGCAGAGGCCATGGTCCACTAATTGAGGTAATCACCACCAAGCAATGCTATTGTTTTATTTTTGACTGGGAGATTGGGCTCTAAACTGAGAATCCAAGCACTGTTAGTTTTGGCAGTTAGATATCTTAGACTCCAATCTCTTTGTACATCAGTTTACTTATTTTATTTTATTTATTTATTTTTTTTTAAAGATTTTTATTTATTTATTTGAGAGAGAGAGAGAATGAGAGATAGCGAGCATGAGAGGGAAGAGGGTCAGAGGGAGAAGCAGACTCCCCGCCGAGCAGGGAGTCCGACGTGGGACTCGATCCCGGGACTCCAGGATCATGACCTGAGCCGAAGGCAGTCGCTTAACCAACTGAGCCACCCAGGCGCCCCAGTTTACTTATTTTAAAACAAAACTAACATTCACTCTTACCTTATAAATCTGATTGCAATCATTCCATAATAACATGGATATAAGGCAATCTGAAAATATGATTTAAGGAAGGAAGTAGTTAAAGCAGCTGGATAGAAATGAATTCACTTTGCTATAGGGATACCCCAAGAGGAAAGAAAAGAAGGCAGGTAACCTGGTCTAATTTTCTTATCTATAGGATCTCTGGGTAAATAATGATATTTGCTAGAAGGAAGAGGGCTTTTCTACAAAATGCCCATGGCAAAAGTCCCTGGATAAGTTTACTTATAGTAAATAGAAGACAAAATCTGTAAGACATGGCTCCCTGGAGAATGCCATGTAGACAATACAATTCTCTGGAGATATAAATCAGAGATGTGACATAAATTAAGCTCTCTCTACTGTGTGAGGAACCCTGCAAACTTCACTGAAAGACTTCATCTATTTTGGGCTAGAGGTAGATGACCATGCAGGAAGGAAAGACCTAGGAGGGATTTTCAGTGTTCCATACCCCTCTCTGCTTCTTCTGAGCTATTTTGATTACTAGTATCTTTAAACTTATTTAGTAAAGCTTAATGGATAAGATTCTGATTTGCATGTATTTGATTAGATGATACTATCTTGAGAGTTTGCTTAATACCTAACATTGCTGTGGTGGTAATATATATAAGATTTTTTCTTATGTAATTATAAGAATTTAAAATTTTATATGGGTAGCATTTAAAATAAGTAGAGTTTTGACATAGAACTTCAAACTTAGGGTTACTCGTGGGTTTCTTTTGAGAGAAGTGTTTATATTATCTTCAAACTATCTTATATCTTGCAGAAATTTATTGAAATTCCTGTACATAATAGTTGCCTTCTCTGATTTTCAGTTCTGATTGAGATTTTTTTCTACTTTTATAATATATTGTCATTTTACTGGATGTTCTGGTCAGTGGGGAATCTGTAAAAGGTAATGTGTATAGTTAAAACATAATCTTTGTTCACTATTTTGAATACAGTTTTTAAAAGTCTAAGGAATAGATTGTTCTTTAAAGAATAATAAGAGTGTGATAAGTTGAAAGGGGAGAAGGCCATGTTAGAATACTCTAGTAATAATAATAATAATAATTGTGATTATTTTATATTTTCAGAGAAAAGTCTAAGATAATAATAACCATATCTAGCCCTTACATAGTGCTTACTGTGTGCTAAGAAGAACTATCCTCAGGGCTTTACATGTATTACTTCATTATTCCTCACAACTGCCTTATGAGGTAGTGTTATTATTATTCCCATTTTATAGATGAGAACCGAGGCACTGAGAAGTTAGCACAAGTTCACACAGTTAGTAATATAACAGAGAAAGGATTAAAATCTAGGAAGTCTGGTTCCAGAATTGATGTTTCTTACCCAATCTGATAAAATGACCATTTATTACAAGATTGAAATAAAATATTTTAATGAAATATCAATTGAAATAAAATGATATTTATATGAAGTACAGTTTAAAAAAAACCTGGACCTCTTTTAGTGTTTAGGTATTCTTATATTATTTGTAAATAGGATAGTTCTTGTAGAGTGCTGAGTGTGAATTATCAACTGGGGATTCTCTAGAAACCAGAGTTACAAAGTATTAACTTCTGAAGTTAGTCATTCATCCAAATTCCTCCTTATGCCCTAGCCTATCCATTTGTCTAGGTAGGGATGCAAGGTATAGACAGTCTTGTGATGAGTACAAGATAATGAGATCTTCACAGTGGCAGAGCCTAGTAGACTATATGGAGCTCTGAAAGGCTAAGGCTGTCATGGTACTGCTCCTATGTTGGAGCTGTGGACCATGACAGAGACTGTGGGAGATGGTTAGAGATGGCACAGATCTTGGAAATAAAAGATCTTTTACTATATCCATATATCTATCAACTTTCTCTCTCTCATCTCCTCTTCCCTCTGAGTTCACTACAACTAAGTTAATTAACTACAACTGTGTGAAAATGACAAGAACAGTTTTTGGCATAGTAACTATCAAGAGTCTACTCTTGTCTTTTTGATATTTCTTCCTACCCTCCATGTTTCTGATCATAAAGCTGATAAAGGGAAAAAAGCGAGTAGGAGAGCCCCGTCAGGATTATGGGATAAAAAGTCCTTTTCCAGGTAGCAAAGTATCAAATATCAGATTGGCTTATCACCACCTTATATGGTGTTTTAACCTGATGCTGATCATAATGTCACTGTGTAATGTCAATCAATATTAGATCACCTTATCTCCCTGATTGAATACTCACCAACATGTCAATTCTGAAGAAGAGAGAGCCTCTGAGAAATGACAATCCATAGAGATCATGTGTGAGAGAAAGTCTTATTGGATGCAGGTAAAGAGAAGACACAGATGGAGAACTAAAAATAAGTTGTTTACCTCTGATTAAATCTTTTGAAAGAGTCACTGGAAACAAAGAAAGGGAGGCACAAGGATATCAGAGATTAAAATGGTGACTGAAGTAAGTGATTTTTGACTTTGAATTTTCAGTAACATCACTCCCATTACCTTGGCATTAGAAAATCTGATGTCACAAAGACCAAGTGAATCACAATGAAATTTAATTTAATTTATGTTTCAAATTCTGTATTCAAGACCTCACCATTACAGAACTGTGGGTTATATTTTTAATAAATTGATAAACTGAATAATTAATAAATTCCTATATTCAAAAGAGATATTTTTACCTTTTGTCAATTAGGGCATTTTTAACACGAGGACCATTTTATCAGGAGGAATATAGCAGAATGCTCAAATTTAGTAGTATTTGGAGCACTATTCTTTGGATACTGTCCTTAGGCAAATACCAATTACTCTTGGTCTATCTTGGATGACTTGAGGGGACTGTAATCTCCTCAGGTAGTATGTTCCAAGCTGAATTCCTAGGAGAACAACTCAATATTTTAGTTTGTGGCTTGATTAAGGATTATTGCTGGAAAGTTCCATATAAAACATGTGTTCCATTTATTTTTTTCCTTCTCCTTTGCCTCTCTTTTCCTCCCCCTTTTCTTCACCCTCCCTTTTTCTTTATCCTCCTTTTCTTATAGACTGATCTATAGAAATCTTATAGGCTGATCTATATCCTCCTTTTCTTATGACTAATCACCATTTATCTATTAACAAGAGCTTTCCCCCATCCCAAAGTCATTTCCTCTGGGTCTTTTCAAATATTGACATAAATAAACTATATTCAAAGACGAATTGCTCTATGTCTTGTAAGCCAGACTGTATCTCCTATATATTTCTCCTTACTTTTTAGCACAATGACTTACATGTAGAAAGCACAAAATAATTTTCATATATAATTTTGGCTGACTCTACTATGATTTTTATGAATCAATCCACTACTTTCTATATATTCAATGCTACTGCTATCATAAAAGCAATCTCTGAATTTTGTATAAAATACACAGATGCATTAAAATTCAATTTTGTTTTGGTCTTTAAAGATTAATTACTTAAAAAAAGAAACTTGGAACAGTTTCCTTTCTAATGCAACCAGTGGTGGGAAAATCACAGAATGACGTAAAAGGGGAAAAGATAGTTCTTTATTTATTTCTATCCTGGAGTACATTTGGTTTGTCCATTCATCAGTTATTGGAAATTTTGGCTGTTTCTATTTTTTAGCCTTTATGAATAGTACTGTTATAAACATCCATGTGCAAGTTTTTGTGTGGACATATGTTTTTAATTCTCTTGGAGTAAATTCATGGAGTTTTCACCCTCAGAATAGTGATTAAATAACACTTGGCATGTTTTTGTACAAGTTTACAAAAATATGTAATCTTAATAAAATATAATTATTTGTACTGAAAAGAAGCTAAAAACACAAGGCTATTTTAACTAAACTATACTAATATTGAAGTTAGAAAACAGAATTTTTACATACTAAGCAGATCAATGAAAATACAGCTTCTTTAGTTTTGTGTAAAAAAATAAAGATGAAACCCCCTCTTATACTGAAAGAGAAAAAAGTGTAACTGATTTTTCAACGTAGTATAGTTCTATGTTGGAATGAAGTAGGCATATATTCATTCAAGCCTTTATTGATTTCATATTATATATAAGGCTTATAGGTGGAAGATAAAGATTAACAAGACATAGTCCTTGTTCTCAGGAGTTTTAAATCTAAGTGGTGATAAATTATTAATGCAAGCAATACCGGTGCAAGTATAAAGTTAGAGAAATTCAGAGGAGGGAGATAGCACTTCACTTTGCATTGACTGAAGACAGATTGAGATTTTAATTGCATCGTCAGTGGGAAGTACCAATTGCAAGGTGTTGGGAATGCCTGATAGATATTCAGGATAGAGGTCAGAGTGAGAGTATCATATAATGGTCATTTTGCATAAAATAAATGAGAGGCATAGTGGATACAATCTTCAAGGAAGAGAACACAGAAGCAAAAGAGCTTAAGACCAAAGATGAAGCTTTTTTGAACTCCTCTGGATAGGCCATGGAAAGAGAAGAAGGAAAGAAAACAAAAGAATAGTAGAACATGGCAAAGAGCTATGTTTCAGAAAACTCATGATAGAATTTTGAGTTTTAAGACAAGAAAAACTTAACATACACGCACATACATTTCCCTTTCAAAATACATTGAGCCTCCTATGAGCCCACATCGTGCAAGGCACAGGGGAAAAGCACAGGAAGGAAGGATAGAATAGGTCTTCCACATTCAAGGGGCTTACAGTTGAGTCCAGGAGACATATAAAAACAAATGCCAAGCAACACAAATTACTATATAATTTAGTACTAAATTATATGTAGTGACTATAAGCGCTATAGAAGTATGGAGAAAATTAATGAGGATTGGTATACTCAGGTAAAGTATGTTAGTTGAGATTGTTTTTTTCAGTATCTAGCATAAAATTGACAAAAAGGAAGAGCTAACATAATAAAAATATTTATCATAAGAGAACATCTATTTACATAAGCTAGGGTTTGTTAAACAGTACGGCTTTTGATAAAAAAAAATTTAAAAATTCTCTTGCTTCTCTTCTGGTAACAAGATGGCTAAGAAAATGCATTCATAAAGTCTCGTACTGTTCTTTCATGAAGAAAGGACATGTATGAATATTTCTTGTTTAAAACAAAGAGGAATATTCCCAGAAGATTATTAGAGTACTTCTACCTCATTGGCCATACACATGACAACCATAGGATCAAGGGAACCTGTGACAGTGAGTACCTGGCAAATAGGAGGCCATGTTTATCTTTCACAAGTCATAATCATCCCCTAAGGATGCTGGGCCTGTTTTCCCAGAAATTAGGGAGTATCTGCAGAATTACCTAAACATAAAATGAAGAGTTTGTTCGTAAGAAGAAAGGTAGTCTTTGTGAAAGATGTAAATGATGTTCATCCATTTGTCCTATCATGTTTTATTAAAAAGTTAACTTTATTTTCAACAAGAATCTCTTAGTGTATTTTCAGTACAAGAGCATAAAATTTGTATTCAATATTTATAAAACATAATTTAAAGGGAAAATGAACTATTTTAAGAGAAGGTGAACATCTTAGAAATGTAAGCCCAAAGGATTTTAGTGCTGCAATATAAGAACAATCGTTTCAAATCTGATTTTTGCATATTAAACAAAGCTGAATTAAGCAGACAGTTTACCAGTCTAAAATGACATCGCAGTGGAATAAAAATGGTGCATGAAATGAAAATCCTTGATAATTCATAGTAAAGGAGAATTGGTCAATATGATTAAAATTGTGAAATTCCTGGTAATTTTTTAAACTTTTAACTCTTGTGACTTTTATAATAGAAGAGTAAAACATTTTTTTAACTGTTTCCTATTGAGCTGTTATAGTATTTGCTGAAGGACTAGCATTGCATTTATTATTAATTTGTCTCCAAGGCTCAGGGGATAAGCCTGCAGAGACTAGAACTAAGTCTAGATAGAGAACAATAAATAATAAATAACAACAATAATAATTTGCATTTTTCCAACATCCTCCGGCTGTGGAAGTCAAAGTGGCTCACAAACATTAATTAAGCTTTGCAAGATTCCAGTGAGGGAGGCAAATAATGTTGTCCAGATGGGAAAAATAAAGAACTGAAAAGCTAGTGAAGGTCACACATAAGTTAGTAACAGGAATTCAGGAATATTCCCTATTGTCTCTCTATCCAAAATTCTCTTCCCAACTTCACTAACTTTTGATTGTATCCTTTTTATTTTTTTCAAATATCGAGAGTCTCACTTTAAAGGAAAAAAAGTCTTTAAAGCTGTTTGGCTCTTGAAATCACTGAGCTACAAAGTTTGGAACTTATTCTTAAAATTTTATTTTGTTTATAATGTTCTATGTACCAGTTTTCATGGCTACTGAAATGTATAATACCATTATGTCCTACTTTGTGGGTGGTTAACTCTGAACTCAAAAGAAAACCAACTCTAGGAAATGATAGGTCACTTTTGCTATATTACTATTGACAATGAATTCAGCAGTTGTAAATGTGCTGAAGCTGACAGGAACACAACTAAGTTAACCTTTAAAAGTTCAAGGAGACATGGAATAATCTAAATTTTTATTTATGTGATGACTCTGCCCATGTATCAACTGACAACATTTATTTCGTGTTTCATACATTTCATATTCAGGTATTAATATTCTTTTATTTTTTTTAAAGATTTTATTTATTTGACAGAGAGAGACACAGTGAGAGAGGGAACACAAGCAGGGGGAGTGGGAGAGGGAGAAGCAGGCTTCCCGCCGAGCAGGGAGCCCGATGCGGGGCTCGATCCCAGAACCCTAGGATCATGACCTGAGCTGAAGGCAGACGCTTGATGACTGAGCCACCCAGGTGCCCCCAGGTATTAATATTCTGAACTGGTCACATTTAAATGGAATACTTTAAGTGGTTACTTCATTCATACATTTTGGAATACCACTTATTTAGGGTGATGGGAGTTCTTAGTTTAGTTGTCAACCTTTTTTTTTTTTAAATCTTGTATCTTGGATGTTGGGAATTAAACAGGAAATTAGTGTGCTTAAGTGTAAGGAACTATGGTTTGGGAAGTTAGGAATGTGAGTATCTTTTATTATGCAACATCAGACATTTTCCGCAACTGTGAAAACATAATTTGAGTCAGGCTCACCATCTTCCTATATCTGCTGTCTTTATTTTCTTCAAGGTAGAAAGTCATGACCACAGACTGACTTATTTCACTTAGCATAATACCCTCCAATTCCAACCATGTCGATGTAAATGGTAAGTATTCGTCCTTTCTGATGGCTGAATAATATTCCATTGCATATATGGACTGCATCTTCTTTATCCATTTGTCCGTTGAAGGGCATCTCAGCTCCTTCCACAGTTTGGCTATTGTGGACATTGCTGCTATGAACATTGGGGTGCATGTGCCCCTTCTTTTCACTACATCTTTATTTGGAATAAAAAAAAAAAGAAAGTTATGATCACAGATAGAGAAAACATACAATTTTTTAAAGGTGTTTCCCCCCCAAGGACAAACTGTGGAATTAAGTGGGGTTGGGAAAAAGATAATGTTGTTATCAAGGGCAGAGAGGTAAGATGATGAAAAGCAAGGGCTTTGGAAGGGGTGAGAGAACTACAGATATTTAAAGAAGCTAAAGTAAAGGAAGCCAGCAAAAAGTTGTAACTCAGAGTTCCTCTCGGCTCCCACATGCCCATTCTATTCCATCTTCAACTCTTTTGCTAATGATGGAGGCTTTTTTCAAAGACTGATTTATTTATTTCAGAGAGAGAGAGAGAGAGAGTGAGAGCAGGGGGAGGGACAGAGGGAGACAGAGAGAGAATCTTTAAGCAGAGTCCCCACTTAGTGCAAGGCCTGAGATCACAACCTGAGCCAAAGACAAGAGTTGGACACCTAACTGATTGAGCCACCCCACTGATGATGGAGTCTTTAAAATTTCAGAGAAAAAGTAGCTTCTGCGATTGAATCACTTTTTTCTCCTTCTAATAAATACTAAAATATATATAAATTACTATATATGTTTCAAGTGTCTTTAGTTGCTTAAAGATTTTGATTTGGGATAGGAGACATGAATTTTTGTGTTCTACTCTTTCTTGTCAATGGTAGCAAATATATGACAGGATTTTCTAGATACTTCCCTGATACTAATAAAGGAAACAGAACAATATTCTCATAATGCCTACATACACACGCACAGATATTCTCACAGCCTTAGCAATTAATGCATATCTAATTAAGAAGAATTGAAATAACAAGCACCTGTCAAACAAGATTGTGCAATATTTATAATTATATTGCACAATATTCGAAAAGATGTTGTAATATTTTCTAAATGGGTTTTAGCACTAATATTTCTAATAATTCCTAAAAATAAATCTCTAATTTCTTTAGACATCATTGATGTCTAGAGAATACTCAGTTTAAGTGGGCTACTTCCCACTAAGTGTCAGTGTATAATGTCATTGATCTATCTAATTTCGGCTCCCAGGTGAAAGTTAAACCATTTTCACTTCAGTGGGAACTTTTGCATACATGTTTCAGCAATGAAAACTTTTGACTTAGTTAAAATGTATTTAGTCATGTATTGTCACACACGTAACTTAAATTGGTAAACTAATCAGATATCATTGAAAGTCAAGAAATGCTGCACAATGAAGCACAATATTTTTAATGTATTTACAACATGAAGGTAGATAATACATAGGCAGATAGACAAAAATATACATACTATATAAAGAACACAAATACTCATAAATGTGCATATATCTGAAAAGCGAAAGGGAGATTTTTTTTAAACTTTTTTTTATTGTTATGTTAATCACCATATATTACATAATTTGTTTTGGTGTAGTGTTCCATGATTCCCTGTTTGCTCATAACACCCAGTGCTCCATGCAGAATGTGCCCTCTTTAATACCCATCACAAGGCTAACCCATCCCCCTACCCTCCTCCTCTCTAGAACCCTCAGTTTGTTTTTCAGAGTCCATCATCTCTCCTGGTTCATCTTCCCCTCTGACTTACTCCCCTTCATTCTTCCTCTCCTGCTATCTTCTTCTTTTTCTTTTTTCTTAAAATATGTTGCGTTATTTGTTTCAGAAGTACAGATCTGTGATTCAACAGTCTTACACAATTCACAGCCCTCACCGTAGCACATATCTTCCCCAATGTCTATCACCCAGCCACCCCATCCCTCCCACCCCCGACCACTCCAGCAACCCTCAGTTTGTTCCTGAGATTAAGAATTCCTCATATCAGTGAGGTCATATGATACATGTCTTTCTCTGATTGACTTATTTCACTCAGCATAACACCCTCCAGTTCCATCCACGTCGTTGCAAATGGCAAGATCTCATTCCTTTTGATGGCTGCATAATATTCCATTGTATATATATACCACATCTTCTTTATCCATTCATCTGTCGATGGACATCTTGGGTCTTTCCACAGTTTGGCTATTGTGGACATTGCTGCTATAAACATTGGGGTGCACGTACCCCTTCGGGTCCCTACATTTGTATCTTTGGGGTAAAGACCCAGTAGTGCAATTGCTGGATCGAATGGTAGCTCTAATTTCAACTGTTTGAGGAACCTCCATACTGTTTTCCAGAGGGGTTGCACCAGCTTGCATTCCCACCAACAGTGTAGGAGGGTTCCCCTTTCTCCACATCCCCGCCAACATCTGTCGTTCCCTGACTTGTTAATTTTAGCCATTCTGACGGGTGTGAGGTGGTATCTCATTGAGGTTTTGATTTGGATTTCCCTGATGCCTAACGATGTTGAGCACTTTTTCATGTGCCTGTTGGCCATTTGGATGTCTTCTTTGGAAAAATGTCTGTTCATGTCTGCTGCCCATTTTTTGATTGGATTATTTGTTCTTTGGGTGTTGAGTTTGATAAGTTCTTTATAGATTTTGGATACTAGCCCTTTATCTGATATGTCATTTGCAAATATTTTCTCCCATTCTGTCGGTTATCTTTTGGTTTTGTTGACTGTTTCTTTGGCTGTGCAAAAGCTTTTTATCTTGATGAAACCCCAATAGTTCATTTTTGCCCTGGCTTCCTGTGCCTTTGGTGATGTTTCTAGGAAGAAGTTGCTGCGGCTGAGGTCGAAGAGGTTGCTACCTGTGTTCTCCTTTAGGATTTGGATGGACTCCTGTCTCACGTTTAGGTCTTTCAACCATTTGGAGTCTATTTTTGTGTGTGGTGTAAGGAAATGGTCCAGTTTCATTCTTCTGCATGTGGCTGTCCAATTTTCCCAACACGATTTGTTGAAGAGACTGTCTTTTTTCCACTGGACATTCTTTCCTGCTTTGTCAAAGATAAGTTGACCATAGAGTTGAGGGTCCATTTCTGGGCTCTCGATTCTGTTCCATTGATCTATGTGTCTGTTTTTGTGCCACTACCATACTGTCTTGATGATGACAGCTTTGTAATAGAGCTGGAAGTCCGGAATTGTGATGCCACCAGCTTTGCTTTTCTTTTTCAATATTCCTCTGGCTGTTTGGGGTCTCTTCTGGTTCCATACAAATTTTAGGATTATTTGTTCCATTTCTTTGAAAAAACTGGATGGTATTTTGATGGGGATTGCACTGAATGTGTAGATTGCTCTAGGTAGCATTGACATCTTCACAATGTTGGTTGTTCCAATCCATGAGCATGGAACGTTTTTCCATTTCTTTGTGTCTTCTTCAATTTCTTTCCTGAGTATTTTATAGTTTTCTGAGTACAGATCCTTTGCCTCTTCGGTTAAATTTATTCCTAGGTATCTTATGGTTTTGGGTGCAATTGTGAATGGGACCGACTCCTTGATTTGTCTCTCTTCTGTCTTGTTGTTGGTGTATAGGAATGCCACTGTTCTCTGTGCATTGATTTTATAGCCTGCTACTTGACTGAATTCCTGTATGAGTTCTAGCAGTTTTGGGGTGGAGTCTTTTGGATTTTCCACATAAAGTATCATATCGTCTGCAAAGAGTGAGAGTTTGACTTCTTCTTTGCCGATTTGGATGCCTTTGATTTCTTTTTGTTGTCTGATTGCTGTGGCTAGGACTTCTAATACTATGTTGAATAGCAGTGGTGAGAGTGGACATCCCTGCCGCGTTCCTGACCCTAGGCAAAAAGCTCTCAGCTTTTCCCCATTGAGAATGATATTCGCTGTAGGTTTTTCGTAGATGGCTTTTATGATATTGAGGTATGTACCCTCTATCTGTATACTCTGAAGAGTTTTGATCAAGAAAGGATGCTGTACTTTGTCAAATGCTTTTTCTGCATCTATTGAGAGGATCATATGATTCTTGTTCTTTCTTTTGTTAATGTATTGTATCACGTTGATTGATTTGCGGATGTTGAACCAGCCTTACAGCCCAGGGATAAATCCCACTTGGTCGTGGTGAATAATCCTTTTAATGTACTGTTGGATCTTATTGGCTAGTATTTTGGTGAGAATTTTTGCATCTGTGTTCATCAAGGATATTGGCCTGTAATTCTCCTTTTTGATGGGATCTTTGTCTGGTTTTGGGATCAAGGTAATGGTGAAAGGGAGATTTAACCTGAAGAAGTCAGCAGTTCTAGAATTCAGTTTTTGCAAGGTGTTTCTCTAATCTTCAATGTTGAGTAAGCTCAACACTATCTTATCTGAAATCTTCATGGTGCTCATCAGAAATCTGTGATCACACACCTATTAATTGAGCCGACTCAGTGGAATTCACTTCTCTTTTTGTGTTTATGTCTCAGACTCTGAACATTCCTGTCCCTCTAAAAGCATGTCTTTTCTCCTGGACACAGCTATCTCATATTGATGACCACAGCAGCTGCCCACTGAAATAATCACCACTGAGCTATTTTCTCTAGTTCACTGTGTCCAAATAACAGCACAGCAAGTAAGTCAATTTTCATACTGGGGTAATCCTCTCAAAAGCCATTATTTTTTTAATTATATAAAATTTGGAATCTGGTTGCCTTAAATGTTTTTGCATTATCTTTGATAAAATCACTTAAGTGCTTTCCTGGTATATGTAAATCAACAAGTTAACTTATCTTTAAAATAAAAGATCTATAAATAAAAAATAAAAGAATCTATACCCAGGGAATATTGATTGACTTCCACGGGTAACTTGAAAAGCAATTGAATTATCATCAGAACCACAAAAATCTGTTAATGTTTAGGTTTTGCTGATTCCCTAGGAATATTTTATTATACTGTCTTTTTTTTTCCCCTAAAGATTTAATTTATTTATTTGGCAGAGGGAGACACAGCGAGAGAAGGAACACAAGCAGGGGGAGTGGGAGAGGGAAAAGCAGGCCTCCCGCTGAGCAGAGAGCCCAATCCAGGGCTAAATCCCAGGACCCTGGGATCATGCATGACCTGAGCCAAAGGCAGCTGCTTAAGGACTGAGCCATCCAGGCACCCTTATCCTGTTTTAAAACACATGTTTCTGACCTGTTTTTTGACCTGTATTTTTAATTCATTGTATAGTTGCTTTTTTGTTGCAAATATAGATGAGTTAAAAAGACATTTTCACTGTAATGCCATTTTATTGAGTAATTCAATAGATATGTATTGATTTGTGTATATTCCCACTGAAAGACTGCTTTACTTTTTTTAAAATTTTTTATTGTTATGTTAATCACCATATATTACATCATTAGTTTTTGATGTAGTGTTCCATGATTAATTGTTTGTGCATAACACCCAGTGCTCCATGCAGAATGTGCCCTCTTTAATACCCATCACCAGGCTAACCCATCCCCCTACCCTCCTCCCCTCTAGAACCCTCAGTTTGTTTTTCAGAGTCCATTGTCTCTCATGGTTCTACTGCTTTACTTTTTATGCCAGGCCTTATTTTGCCTATCACTAGGCTGTTGGATCTGCCTAAACAAGGGCCATGCTCATTTACCAGTCTGTGCCTTTACCTCAAAATGATAATGGTGTCTTGAGGAAAGACATGAATCCTCAGATTTAGGAAAGCAGTTTCTTGCAGGTGGATTAAAAATAAATAATGGATCCATTTCTATTATAATCTGTGGTCCTCAGACAATGTTAATATCTTATAATCAAGTATGAAGGAAACACAAGTTTCTAACCAATAGAAAACAATTAGACTGACAGCTAACTTCAAAATAACAATAAACATAATAGTAATTGTAATAATATAATTATTACAACAACAATAATTGCTAACAGCAAGAATATTAGAGTCCAGAAGATACTGGACTAAAAGCACTGTGGAAAAATAATTATTAGTCTAGAATTACATGTCACCAAATTATTATTCAAAAATGAGGAGGAAATTTAGGTATTTAAGCAAGTAAAACAGCAGGCAAATTAACAATCAAAAACCATTAATGAAAGAACTAATATAGGATGTGCTTTTAGAAAAAAAAAAAAAACTCAGAAGGAAAAGTAGGATGTAAAAGGGATTGTTGAACAAACACATCGATAAACATGTCAGTAAATCTAAATAAGGAAGTTTTGAATAATATAATCATAATGATTATGATGACTTTTGGGTATACAAAAGCAAAGTGAAATGAAAAATCTTGATAACATAAATAGGCTAGTGATTTGAATTAAAGCATTCTAAGACTTTTTGTTACTCTAGAGGAGAGTGGATTTCTAAGTTTCTGTTTCTTTTAGTAAAGTATGCAATCAAAAAAAAAAAATGTGACCATAACTACTAAATATCCTCATGTAACATTTTTAACTTCTAAACCAGAAACAGGCCAAAAAGGAAAGGAAAAAGGAGGTAAAAAAAATGACTTGTAAGGGTAAAACACAGCATAAGATGGTAAATATACAGACAAATTTAGCAGTTATTATAACAACTCACAGATCATTCACCATTTAAAAATCAGATTGAGAGGGCGCCTGGGTGGCTAAGCTGGTTAAGCGACTGCCTTCGGCTCAGGTCATGATCCTGGAGTCCCGGGATCGAGTCCCGCATCAGGCTCCCTGCTCAGCAGGGAGTCTGCTTCTCCCTCTGACCCTCTTCCCTCTCGTGCTCTCTCTCTCTCATTCTCTCTCTCTCAAACAAATAAATAAAATCTAAAAAAAAATCAGATTGAGAGAAAATAATCCTGTTGTATGCAATTTAAAAAGACATATGCCTAAAGCCCAAAAGATCCAAAAGATGGATAAACAATTAAAATGAATCTTAGCCTGGATTCATTTCCCTTTACCTCACCTCGTATGCTTCTTTCCCCCACCCGAAGCTTCAGCCACATGGAGCTCCTTTCTTTTCCCCAAAGACAGCTGATATATTATATTCTCAAGGTTTTTCATTTGCTCTCGTCTCTGCCTAGAAAGCTATTTCTCCACAACCTTCTTCAAACTAGGTATCAGCTAGATATCATTTCTTCAGAGAGGCCTTCCCTGATCCATCCTACCTAGACTAGATTCCCTTGCATGAATTGTCGTTATTTTTTTTATAAAACTTATTACAATCTGTAATTCTACTACTTTTTAAGTAGTTTAAAATTCTAGTCCATAAGAAGACATAAAGGAAATGGAGTCACTTGTTTTTTAAGACGTTTCCTCTGTAAGTGGCATATCACTTCTATTCATATCTGTTTGGCTAATATATACTTAATCGATCAATCACAACTAATAGCAAGAAGGCTAGGAAATGGAGACAATAGCTGATAATTTGCTCTACTAACTGTAGGGGGGTTATTATTAAAACTAAATAGGTAATAATTAATTATAGGGGTCAATTAATAGTATTTTTACTGCAAAATAAAAATACGAAGTATTTCTCTGTACTCTTCTACTCATGGCAAATAAACTAAGAAAAATGTTCGAGAACTTTTACACATTCTTCTTCATCATGCCTTCCCACTTAAACATTAACTTGGTATTCTCTTAGCTTCCTCTTTCTGCCCCAATCCTCATCTCTGCACCTAACTTCTAAGCTTTACCTAGGGTTTAATACTTCTAGTTTTGGTAAGCAAAACATTTTTACTGGTCCTGTGTCTAGTGCCAGGACTTTATTTTTACATGTGTTTGTCTTCCAAGTCCATCAGTATATTCATTTGCATTTTGGATATAGAAGTTTCTAGGTGGACTTAGGCTATATCTTCACATTCTATATATCTATATCTTCGTTTTTTCTTGAGCAGTTTAGTTGTCAATTTCAAAGAAACAGCACCAGTTATTTATTTTGATAACTTTTTCCATTGTGTTTATTTCTATTTTATTCATTCCTGTTTATCATCTTCTCCTTCCTACTTTTTTGTTTTTACTCCCCTCTGCCCCAGCTTTTTGATGTAGCATTTTAGAGCATGGATTTTATGCTTTCTTTCTTATGTGTATCTATTTGTGCTATGCATTTACCTCTACGCACCTCTTTAGCTGCATTGCATACATTTTGCTCCATTGTATTTTCTTGATCATTTAGTTCAAAATAATTTCTATTGCCTTTTTCTTTTACCCATGTGATTTTTTTAGAAGTGTATTATCAAGTTTGCATAATATTTGGAATCTTCTTAGATATCTGATATTTATCTACTTCAAATTTAATTGTATTGTGTTCTGATTTTAGTCCTTTTAAATTTATTGAGACCTGTATTATGGTTCAGCTTGTGTTCTATCTTGGGAAACAAACTGTATATTTGTTTCTTTGTTTGTTCACTTTAAAGATTTTATTTCTTTACTTGAGAGAGAGAGAGCACCAGCAGGGGGATGGGCAGAGGGGGAGCGAGAAGCAGACTCCTTGCTGAGCAGGGAGCCTGATGTGGTGATGTGGGGCTCGATCCCAGGACCCCAGGATCATGAACTGAGCTGAAGGCAGATGCTTAACCAACTGAACCACCCAGGTGCCCCACAAACTGTGTATTTTTTAAAAAAGCTTCATACAGCAGTTGGTGAATGTAAAGTTTTGCAAATATTAATTATTTCATTGAAATAGTTGAAATGGTTGAAAATGATTTAAATTCTATAATTCTTTACTGTTTTTTTTTTTTGTGTGTGTGTAGGTTTCCTAACAGTTATTTAGATGGATGTAAAATTTCTAAAATGATTGGGGAATTGATGGTTTATCCTTTAAATTTTGTAATAAGTTTTATTTCTTAGAAAAATTTTAATTTTACAGAAAAATTGTGAAGATACTAGTTTCCATAGACACTATATCCAAATTATACTATTATTAACATTTTGTTTTAATATGATATATTCTTGAAATATATTGACACATTATTATTAACTAAAGTCATACTTTATTCAGATATTCTTAGGTTTTACTTAATGTTCTTTTTGTGTCCCAGGATCCCATGCAGGATACCATTGCATTCGTCATCATGGGCTCCTCTGGCCTATGACACGTTCTCAGACTTCCCTTGTTTGTAATGACATTGAGAATTTTGAGGAGTACTGGTCAGGAATTTCGTAAATTGGTCATTAGTTTGGATTTGTTTTAGATATTTTTATATTTTATATATTTTATATGTAATGTATTTATAAGTACATATGTTTATAACATACACATATATATGTATAGAAAATATATACAATGTTATACACACACACACACTCCTAAATTTAAAATCTAAAAGTATAAATTTTTTAGGGAGAAAAAAAAACAGAAGAAAAAGTCTGTGAAATTGGATAAGCAATAGACAAAACCATGAACCATAAAATGCCCTAGGAACCCAGGTTGAGCCCAGACTCCTCTGTCTGGGCTCTTTGGCCTGAAGGGCAGCATGTTTTTATACTAGAATTTCAGCAGCCAGTGCCTCCTCTCCTGTGACTGCAGCACCCCTCAGAGTGAAGAGGCACAGTATTAGAGGAGGGCCTCACCCTGTGCCTACTGTGCTTCAGATTTTATCTCATCCAAATTCCTCCTGCTTTGGTTTAGTCACTGGAGTCCTCTTGTGGTTGTTTATAGATTATTTTTCCAGAATTTATAGTTACTTTTAGAATAATATTTAGGAGACACCCACTCTCGGATAAGATCCAGTGCTGAGCTATGTCTCTTATCTCCTTCCAGAGAATAAATCAATTTGGAATTTTGTAGTGTTTAGGAAATTTACTTACATTTTGGTATTGCCACCGGGAAGAAATCACATCATTGCTACTTGGCTTTCCACTCTCTTGCCAGGAGTCTTACTGCCCTCCAAGTCACTTAATCTTATTTTATCACCATCCTCATGCCACACACACCGTGGGACTATACTCTGGAGCTTCAGGCTCATGGCTCCTTTCAAGGAGAAGCTCCCAGGGCTAAATTTTTCTTCAAGTTTCAGCTCTCCCTGGCCACTGTATTTTCCCAGGCCCACTGGAAATGAGAAAACAAAATAAACCCCATCTGGATATAGATGATTCTCTAGGAATTGAAGATGTGTAACTTAATTAGGCAATGTCTTTCCTAGATTAAATTTGGAAAAGCTATTAATCTCATATAGGTATCACAAATTTTGCCCTTCTGCCTTATTCAGTGACTCTGACTTTTCAGCAGACAGGTCTTGGGCATAATTTCTCCTATTTTCCCCTCTTTATATTATCCTCTTATCCAGAGGAGCATAGTTTGCTTCTGAGGTATAATCTCATTTCTTATATTAATCAGTTCGGTGATATTTATAGTTGGCCTAAATGTCCCATTCTTTTCAGGAAAATAGTACTATATTGAACACATTTCTTCCCTTTAGAATGTACAACACACCCAGTCTTATTTCCCTGACAATGATTAATAACAACTTTGTAACACTTAGTTTAGACTATCCAGACCGGTGAAAATTATTTTGAAATATTTAACTATTCAGTACATAATTTTGTTTTTCAGATCCTGTTCATAAAGTTTGTTTCAAAATTTTTCCCTAAGTCACAACTCACAACTCCTTTCCAGCTTATCTGCTTTTGCTTTCTTCTTTTATATATCTTCAGCTTTGATTATAGATTAGCACAATCTTTTTTCTCAGCCTCTAGCAAATCAAAAATTTTTTTTTCCTAGTGTATCTTTATTTGTAACTAACATGCTTAAGATAGATCGTACCTAGAAACATGAAATTTATAGCAATTGAGAAATTTTCTTTTTTCATAGAGAAAACAACCAAAGGACCCTGTGTCCTTTCTGTATGTATACAATATATACAATATGTATATATTGCATATGATTGTTGATTTGAGTCAGTCAGAAGCAATTCATGACATTTTACCTTATTGTGCTCATGTCTTTAACTCTGATGTCAAAATAAATGCTAGGTCAGTAATAGAGGCTTTTGCATCACGATGCTGAAGTTTGCTTTCAGTGATACCTGGACTTTTCCAGACCATGTTTTGTAAAATCGTGTTTAGAGATATCTGGATCACATTATGGTAATCATGTCAGCATTGCACTTTTCAATTGAATATGGAATGCCTGCTTGTATTCCTGTAGTTGCTACTCTTTACAGCAAAACAATACAGTATAATGAACTTCAGTCCCAATTCACTGAAACATCAAATTATAATCAACTAAAATAATATAGAAAAATATAGCATTCTGAAAAAAAGAATGTTTTTTAAACCACTGAGGAAATGTTCAGACACAATTACTGAATGAATGCTATGACAGGAAAGTTGGCGCTTCTCTCAGTATGGCTACAGATCTCCCAACTATCTTTGAAAAAATGTCAGTGGCTGCCTTCTCTGGATTAGTATCAAGGGGTATATTCAAGCACAATGAGAAAGCAATGATTGAAAAAAAAATAACCTTAAATGATATCTAACTGAATAAATGTTGAAAACAAGTAGATGATATAAATGATACCCACCAGGAAAACTTTCCATCAATGATAATCACTTATCTGAATTGTTTGCTCATTACCTACTAGATACTATTAAGTTGAATGCCCAATAAGAAAATGAGAAATAATGATCTCATAATGTTTAAATCATATAAACCAAACAGAACTTTGTCTTCTGAATTGTGAGTTTTATTATCATTGATCATTTCTCACACACCATTATGAGCTCTTAGAGTTTGTGCCATTAAGGTGATTTAAGTTAGGGAGTCCTTCAGTGAGAGAATATTTAAGCTATATTGAACTATGTTTTGTACTGTTTTTATACAAATACAAAGAAAAGTAAGTTATGAAATGATACCAATTTCTCATGGTTCTCTTAACTCCCCTGTGATGTCCTAAGATTCTTTCAAGTGATCTTCCTTTTTATGCTTGCCCCCTAAATGATAATATTGCCTGGAATATATAATTGCGTTTCTTTTCCCTCTTCTGTAATAATATCTTTACCAAATTTCATTCACACACACACACACACACACACACACACACACACACACACACACACACAAAAGGCT
Source organism: Callorhinus ursinus (assembly GCF_003265705.2). Lineage (NCBI taxonomy): Eukaryota > Metazoa > Chordata > Mammalia > Carnivora > Otariidae > Callorhinus > Callorhinus ursinus. Next base: position 38,568,818 of record NW_027397068.1, on the reverse strand, counting down.
TCAATTACTGCCAATGTATCTATCTTGCTTGAACTCTCATTTGTAAAACAGACTTCATTTTTGATTGCCTCTAAGCTTTTTCACCTGCATGGCCTGTAGATATCTCAAAATTACGAAGTCAACTTGCCTTCATCTTTTTTTCTCTTCCAGTACAACTTAAACCAGGTCCTTTTTTCTCTCAGTTATCCCATTTTAGTGAAGGTCGCCACCATTCATCCAGTCACTGTCACTCAGTTGTCAACCTGATTCTTTCTCCCTCATACCCGATTAGTACCAACTTCTGTCACTTTTATCTCTTAAATACCTCTTATCTCTCTTTTTCCTATGTCCACCACCATTGTTTTGGTCCACTTCTTTATCCTCTATCATCTGCACTATTGCAATCAAAAGGAAACTGTAACTATGCCGGTTCATTCATTTATATACCAAATATTCATGAGTACCCATGCTGCTTCAGATTTTGAATGAAGTCTGAGAATAAAATAAGGAAATGAACCCTGTACCTATTGTCAATCCTGGAGTTTTCTATATGAAAATAATAACTAGGATTAACTGCCACATAGTATAAGCCAGGCTTATCCCTTTTAGGATCACTAATCACAATGACTTGACAAGATAGGTGTGATTATTAATCCCTTTTTCAGGGGACATTAAATAATACTCTGTTTCAAAGATACTATTCAGATGCTTGTCTGTCTCCAGCGCTTTTTTGCTTTTCCATTACATCACTCAAGCTCAAATTGCAGTGCTTTCCTATGACTTAGTACATTTGAACAAACCCCTGACACAGCCTGGAATAGGCTTCATTTCATTACATTGGTCACCTGACGAACTCCGCTTTGTTCTTCAAAGCTCAGCCTACATGTTATGTGCTCTAATTAGCCTCCCATGACTGCACCAGGAAAATTTATATGCATTCTTCTAAGTCGGCCCTAGTAACTTGAGCTTATACCTAGAAAAAAAAAGGGGGGGGTGGGAATCACAGTGCATTGCAATTATGTTCTTATTTGTCTCGCTTCCAATACAGTAAACTCCAGGAAGGCAGAGGCATATACCCATTTATCTGTGAGTGTGGAGTGGATATGTAGTAAATTATTTCAACAGAACCTGAGCCAAGAAAGCTGTTCTAAAATGTACATTATCTGCTTTTGGCCACTCCATTGTGTCTTTCTGGTCTCATTTCCTACCTCTTTCCTCAGCTCACTCAACCCAGCTACCTTGGTCTTCTTGTTCTTCAAGTAAATTCACTCCTTCTCCATTTACGGCCATCATATTTTCTCACTGCCTAGAATATCTTTTCCTCATTTGTTTGCATGTTTTCTTTTTATCACTCATTCAGATATGTTCACATGTCTCTTTGTCAGAAAAACTTCTCTGAAGACCTTATATACTAGATCACACTCATGCTTGTCCCTTTCACCCTTATTTTGCTATAATTTTATTCCTAGAACTTATTATTATCTGGTATGGAGCATAGTTATTTATTTAATATTTTTAGTTACTCTTTGCTTTTCCAAATAGAATGTAAGCCCCATGAGGCAGGGACATTGCCTCCTTGGCGCACTGCTTATCTCCAAAGTCTAGAAGAGAGTCTGGTACAAAGGAGACCCTCAGTAATATTTGTTCAAAGAATGTTGAATAAACATGCCTGATAAACCGTGAACACACATTTTACCATATACAGTTTATGTGGAGGGCTCCACTGCCTTCATCTACTGACATTATAGTGTTTCCTTATGTTTATCTGGCTTTTTTTTTTTAAGATTTTATTTATTTATGTGAGAGAGAGCACGTGAGAGGGGGGAGGGTCAGAGGGAGAAGCAGACTCCCTGCCCATCAGGGAGCCTGATGCAGGACTCGATCCCGGGACTCCAGGATCATGACCTGAGCTGAAGGCAGTCGCTTAACCAACTGAGCCACCCAGGCGCCCTGTTTATCCGGCTTTTGCAGATATTCCAGTATTTGCTCTCCCTCATTCTTCCACCCATATGTGCGATTCTCCTCTGACAGGTACATACTCAGCTGTGAGGTTCAGGAAAACTTTCCTACAAGACCAAACGTGTTCATCTTATCATGGGCTATGAGAACCCAGTTTTACTCAAAAGACTGACTCAGTGGGAATTTCAGAGGAGGCGAAACATTAATAAAGGCCTCTGAAAGAGCTGAAAGAAGGTAAGTCACACCTCTCTCTTATATTAACCAGATATCACACTAGAAGTAGCACTAAATTCAGAAAAGGGGACATGGGGGAGGATTGTTAGGCTGTATGCTGCCCTTTGGTCCTTGTTGATCTTCCTATAGAATATTCCTTCCTCAAAAATATTTATGATTACAAAGCCCTTTAAAGTACAAACGTGCTGGGACCCTAAGCAGTGTTTTTTAAATCTATATGTATGACCGGAGCTTTGATAGCCTTTGATTAAAAACACAACAAAATAAAAATCTTTACAACTCTAAATGCTATAGCATTTATAATTTCAGTTTGCTACTGATAGTCATATACAGCCGTTGTGTTTTTTGTTACATTTTAGCATGTGTCTTATTTACTTCACTAGATTATACTTCAGAAGGGAAAAATTTGCAGCTCAAACCTCCTTTGCCAGGTGCCTTATAGTCCAACAAATACAGTGACGTTATACCTTGTGCATCTCCTCCCAGGTGGTTTCTAATTTTACTTCTGGCATAAAGGAGTTGTCAGAAAAGTTTATGAATACAGCCTTGGGTTTACAATGTTTTATTTAGTTCATGAAAAGGCCACACATTACTGTTTTTAAAGTAAATGTTTATAGCAACACATTTGTTAGTTAATCCAGTTGCCATTCTTGACAATTATATATAATTACCACTTAACCCTACCTATATCCTTTTCTCAATTGTTTGTAAACAGGTTTTGGTGATCCATTACTTGTTTAAAATTATTTTTTGAGTTATATAACTATTCAGAGTAGACATAACTGCAAGTCACTTGGTCAGTTTCACAGAATAGTTAGCCTCTCTCTGATCTTTCCAGGAAAACAAACCTTATTCCGGATAGCCCCAAACAAATATCCTATGACACAAAATTACCTTCTTCTTAAACAGTGTCTCATGTTGGATGTCTCTTCAGGTACAGACCTCTAATAATTATAAGGAATGATCATCAACATATTTCTCCACATCTTAGACAATATTCTCTATTGATAACTACAACACAAATCGGTCATCAATAATAAATTTTCACAGTGCTCTTCGAATTGGCTTTGCTGGAACAACTAAAAGATAGGTTACCACTTGGCAATACCATTTCATTCACCCTCCTGTTGTTAGCACTGTGTAGATGAGGGTTTTTGTTTTTGTTTTTGTTTTTTTAGTTCTAAAATGTTGGCTGAGATAAAAGGAGGCTGACCGAGCTTCTTTGTGATAAAACAAATGCAACACATAGATCTCTACAATAGATACAATGCTGAAAGCAAAGATGAATAGCCCACATATATAACTCTGTCTCAAATGTATATCATGGCACAATGCAGTACCATGATTGAGAGACTTCACTCAGGAGAGAGAAATGACAGAGGGGGCAGTAAAAGTACTGGTCTATCCTTGGTGATAACTTCCCGTGGAGCAAGCAGAACTCACATGAGGGAGCTTTCCTCTAAAACACAGTACCTTCTCTTTGTAGCCAGAGCTGGAGAGCACTAATCATGCTGGGTTGAAAAGCATTCACACTGGCTGCTTTCTTTTTATTCCTGAAAGGGTTATTCATTTTGCTCCACAAACAATGAATTCCCTCGACTTGATTTACAAGGAAAATCTAAGTGCCTAAAATTGTCTGAGTACTAAAAAATAAAAATAAAAAAAAATGAGTAAAACTAACTTGTCTTTTCTGATTTCAAAAAATCTTTTTACTTGGCATAAAAAAAAAAAAGATGCCTCAGAAATCTATTTTGTTTGTCAAGGGTGGATGCAGTTTTTAAATGTTTCAAAACAGCTGTTTTCATTTTTGTTAAAAAATAAAAGAAAAAAATCTTAATCATGGAGGCCTGATGCAACAGAATCACTCCTTGCCTCCTCCATGTTCACATGCACATCTGGGTACACTGGAAGAGCTGTTAGAGACTTGAAATAAAGTCTAGGTTGAAAGTAACATATATACACGGACTATTCTAATTTCCTGTTCACCACTACTTGGTTCCCTATGATGGATCTAGAAATTGACATTTTATGGAAACAGTTTTATGGACATTTATGTAAAAGTCAGGGGATCTAGAAATATGCCTGCATTTTTCCAGACTTGCTGACCATTCTTTCTATGATATTGGATCATTCTTGGAAGATCTCCTGTGCCATAATGACCATTTTCTATCCTCAATGAATATAATATCATATTTTAAATATAGTAAAAATAGTATCACAAAAGAAATGTCATTTGCAAATATCTTCTCCCATTCTGTAGACTGCCTTTTTGTTTTATTGATTGTTTCCTTCACTGTGCAGAAGCTTCTTATTTTTATGAAGTCCCAGTAGTTTATTTTTGCTTTTGTTTTCCTTGCCTCAGGAGACATATCTAAGAAGTTGCTGTGGCTAATGTCAAAGAGGTTACTGCCTGTTTTCTCCTCTAGGATTTTGATGGTTTCCTGTCTCATATTTAGGTCTTTCACCCATTTTGAATTTATATTTGTGTATGGTGTAAGAATGCAGTCCAGTTTCATTCTTTTGCATGTTGCTATCCAGTTTTCCCAACACCATTTATTAAATAGACTGTCTTTTTTCCATTGGATATTCTTTCCTGCTTTGTGGAAGATTAATTGACCAAATATTTGTGGATTCATTTCTGTGTTTTTTATTCGGTTCCATTGATCTATGTATCTGTTTTTGTGCCAGTACCATACTGTCTTGATCACTATAGCTTTATAATATAATTTGAAGTCCAGAATTGTAATACCTCCAGCTTTGCTTTTCTTTTTCAAGATTGCTTTATCTATTTGGGGTCTTTTGTAGTATCCAAATATATACAGAATTTGTAAAACTCCACACCCAAAAAACAAATAATCCAGTTAAAAATGTGTAGAAGATATGAATAGGCATTTTTCTAAAGAAGACATACAAATGGCTAACTGACACCTGAAACAATGCTCAATATCATTCATCATCAGGGAAATGCAAATCAAAACTACAATGAGATATCACCTCACACCAATCAGAATGGCTAAAATTAACAACACAGGAAACAACAGGTGTTGACAAGGATGGGGAGAAAGGGGAACCCTCTTACACTGTTGGTGGGAATGAAAACTGGTGCAGCTACTCTGGAAAACCATATGGCAATTCTTTGAAAAGTTAAAAACAAAACTACCCTAGGATCCAACAATTGCACTACTAGGTATTTACCCAAAGGATACAAAAATACTTGTTTGAAGAGAAACATGAACCTTGATGTTTATAGCAGCATTATCAACAATAATCAAATTATGAAAAGAGCCCAAATGTTTATCAACTAATGAATGGATAAAGAACAGGTGATATGTGTGTGTGTGTGTGTGTGTACACACACAATGGAGTATTACTCAGCCATAAAGAAGAAGGAAATCTTTTTTGCAATGACATGGAGGGAGGTAGAGAGTATTATGCTAAGCAAAATAAGTCAGTCAGAGAAAGACACATACCATATGGTCTCACTCATATGTGGAATTTAAGAAACAAAACAAATGAATGTACAGGGGGGAAAAGAGAGGTAAACCAAGAAACAGACTCTTAACTATAGAGAACAAACTGATGGTTATTGGAGGGGAGATGGGCAGCGGGATGGGTTAAGTAAGTGAAGGGTATTAAGAAGGACACTTGTGATGAGCACTGGATGTTGTATGTAAGTGATGAATCACTAAATTCTACACCTGAAACTAATATTACAGTGTATGTTAACTAACTGGAATTTAAATAAAAACTCGAGAAAAAAGAAAAAGGCAATTACAACAACAAAATGTTCTGTAAACAATGTAAAGAGTGAGGTCATGAGACTAGTCCACCACAGGTGCGAGCAATAAGGGAATGGATTGAATGTAGAAAATGTAAAAACAATAATAAAACTGACTAAAATTTGTATTTCTTTAATTTGTATTTTTTAATCATTAACATTCACCAACAGTTCTAAACAATATAAATGATAAAATTCTCATTCTTCTGAAGTTTTATTATTGTTGATAATGGTCTAAGTTCTAAAAAATTGCCCACACCCAGAATGAGCTGCTCCCACTTCCCCCCACCCCACTCCTGAGAGAACACTAATAAATCACTAAAGGATTGAGTTACTAAGGTCACTCTTGCTTTTTAACTTTCAAACTTTGAGTTATCAAGGTCAGTGCTTCTCACACTTTAATGTACATACAGATCATCTGTTGTTAATATGTAATTTCTGATTTAGTTGGACTGAGGAGGGACAGTTCTGCATTTCTAACAAGCTTCCAGATTATGTCACTGCTGCTAGTCCATGGACTACAGTTCCAGTAGCCAGTGTCTGGAAAACGTTCACTAGGACCATTAGTGGAAGAACCACTGAAAGCTTTAAAAAACAATGAGGGGGCGGAGCAAGATGGCGGAGGAGTAGGAGACCTGGATTTCGTCTGGTCTCAGGAATTCAGCTGAATAGGGATCAAACCATTCTGAACACCTACGAACTCAACAGGAGATCGAAGATAAGAAGAGTAACAACACTCTGAACAGAAAAGCGACCACTTTCTGGCAGGTAGGACGTGCGGAGAAGTGAATCCGAGGTGATATTCGGGAGGATAGACGGCGGGGGAGGGGACCTCCGTCGGCCGCTTCTGGCAAGTGCTAGAGCCGTGGAGCACAAAATCGGACCTTTTAGAAGTCGGCTCCGCTGAGGGACGTCACTCCAGTGGCTAAGCGGGGGGTCGAACCCTCGCGGGACAGTGTGGTCTCAGGACCCTCGGGGTCACAGAAAGACTGGGGGTGCCTGAGTGTGGCAGAGCTCCCAGGTATCGGAGCGGGGAAGCCGGCTGCAGAGACGGAGACGAAGTGCGGGCTGTCAGCTCGGGGTTGCCATAAACTGTGATCCGCGGCCCAGTTGGGCCACTGCTCCTCCAGCAGGGACCCAACAAGTGGCAGAGCTGGGGAGACTCCCCTTCCTCCCCCGGGAGGAGCGGCACGGGAGCGCACTGCAGGGATCTGCTGGGTTTGGAGACTCCACACCGGGTTGGATGCCAGAGATAGAAACACTCAGTCACAGGCCGGGTGAGCACGGAGTGCGGCCGGAGACCAGGGAGACGGGAGTGACTGACTGCTTTTCTCTGGGGGCGCACTGAGGTGTGGGGCCCCAAGTTCTCAGCTCCTCTGGGCAGAGATTGGGAGGCCACCATTTTCACCCTGGTCCTCCAAAGCTGTACCGAGAGTTTGCAGTGAACAAAAGCTCCTGAGAGCAAACCCGAGCAGCTTGCTTAGCCCGGACTCATAAGGGCAGGGCAATTCCACCTCCGGCAAAGACATTTGGGAACCACGGCAACAGGCCCCTCCCCCAGAAGATCAGCACCAACAGCCAGCAAGCCAAGACCAAGTTTACCGATCAAGGAGAAAGGGAGAACTCCAGCGCTAGGGGAATACTGCACATAGAATTCATGGCTTTTTTACCACAATTCATTAGTTTTTCAAAGTTAATTTTTTTAACTATTTTTTTTTGAATTTTTCTTTTTCCCTTTTCAACCAACATCTTATCAATCACTTTTTTAAAAAAACATTTTTTATTTTTCATTTTTAGAGTCATATTTTTATTCCTTCATAGTAGTTACCCTTATTTTTGGCATATATATATATTAAGTTGTTCTCTCTTTAAAATTTTGAGATACAGTTTCTTCTAACAGATCAAAATATACCCTAAATCACTAGTGTATGGCTTTGTTCTAGTCTCCTGCCTGATCAAATTCTCTCCCTTTTTCTTTTTTTTCTTTTTTTAAAAAATATTTATTTATTTGAGAGAGAGAGAGAATGAGAGATAGAGAGCACGAGAGGGAAGAGGGTCAGAGGGAGAAGCAGACTCCCCGCTGAGCAGGGATCCCGATGTGGAACTCGATCCCGGGACTCCAGGATCATGACCTGAGCCGAAGGCAGTCGCTTAACCAACTGAGCCACCCAGGCGCCCTCTTTTTTCTTTTTTTTTAATCTTCTTCTTTCTTTTAAAAACAACTTCTTATCTTATCAATTCCTTTTATAAAATCTTTTATAATTTTTATCTTTACAGTCATCTTCCATCCCTTCATTATATCAACCCTTATTTTGTACATATATAAGTCTTTCTTCCTTTAAAATTTTAGCAGGCACTTTCTTCTAACAGACCAAAATACTCCCAAAATCTAGTTTGTGGCACTGATCTATGCACAAGCCTGATCATATTTGATCATATTCTGGTTTTTTTTGTTTGTTTTTATCTTTTTCTTTTTCCTTTTTCTTCTTTCTTTCCCTTTCTTGTCCCCTGTTTTCAGGTCTTTTCTGATTTGTATAGAGTATATTTGCTGGACACATTGTTAACCTGTGAGCATTCATCTATTTTCCTCTGCACAAAATGATAAGACGAAAAAAATCACCTCAGCAAAAAGAACAAGAGGTAGTACCGTCTGCCAGGGACCTACTCAATACGGACATTAGTACAATGTTGGACCTAGCATTCAGAATCATGACTTTAAAGATACTAGCTGGGCTTGAAAAAAGTGTGGAAGTTATTAGAGAAACCCTTTCTGGAGAAATAAAAGAACTAAAATCTAACCAAGTCAAAATCAAAAAGGCTATTCATGAGGTGCAATAAAAAATGGGGGCACTTACTGCTAGGATAAATGAGGCAGAAGAAAGAATCAGTATTATAGAAGACCAAATGATGGAAAATAAAGAGGCTGAGAAAAAGAGAGAGAAACAACTACAGGATCACGAGGGCAGAAGTCGAGAGATAAGCGATACCATAAGACGAAACAACATTAGAATAATTGGGATCTCAGAAGAAGAAGAAAGAGAGAGAGGAGCAGAAGGTATATTGGAGCAAATTATAGCAGAGAACTTCCCTAATGTGGGGAAGGAAACAGGCATCAAAATCCAGGAGGCACAGAGAACCCCTCTCAAAATCAATAAAAATAGGTCAACACCCCGACATCTAATAGTAAAACTTAAGAGTCTCAGAGACAAAGAGAAAATCCTGAAAGCAGCTCGAGAGAAGAGATATGTAACCTACAATGGTAGAAATATTAGATTGGCAACAGACCTATCCACAGAGACCTGGCAGGCCAGAAAGGACTGGCAAGATATCCTCAGAGCACTAAACGAGAAAAATATGCAGCCAAGAATATTATATCCAGCTAGGCTCTCATTGAAAGTTGAAGGAGAGATAAAAAGCTTCCAGGACAAACAAAAACTAAAGGAATTTGCAAACACAAAATCAGCCCTCCAAGAAATATTGAAAGGGGTCCTCTAAGCAAAGAGAGAGCCTAAAAGCAGCATAGATCAGAAAGGAACACAGACAATATACAGTAACAGTCACTTTACAGGCAATACAGTGGCACTAAATTCATACCTTTCAATAGTTACCCTGAATGTAAATGGGCTAAATGCCCCAATCAAAAGACACAGACTATCAGATTGGATTAAAAAACAAGACCCATCGATATGCTGTCTGCAAGAGACTCATTTTAGACCCCAAGACACCCCCAGATTGAAAGTGAGGGGATGGAAAACCATTTACCATGCTCATGGACACCAAAAGAAAGCTGGGGTGGCAACCCTTATATCAGACAAATTAGATTTTAAACCAAAGACTGTAATAAGAGATGAGGAAGGACACTATATCCTACTTAAAGGGTCTATCCAACAAGAAGATCTAACAATTGTAAATATCTATGCCCCTAACATGGGAGCAGCCAATTATATAAGGCAATTAATAACAAAAGCAAAGAAACACATTGACAACAATACAATAATAGTGGGGGACGTTAACACCCCCCTGACTGAAATGGACAGATCATCTAAGCAAAAGATCAACAAGGAAATAAAGACTTTAAATGACACACTGGACCAAATGGACTTCACAGACATATTCAGAACATTCCATCCCAAAGCAACGGAATACACATTCTTCTCTAGTGCCCATGGAACATTCTCCAGAATTGATCACATCCTAGGTCACAAATCAGGTCTCAACTGATACCAAAGGATTGGGATGATTCCCTGCATATTTTCAGACCACAATGCTTTGAAACTAGAACTCAATCACAAGAGGAAAGTCAGAAAGAACTCAAATACATGGAGGCTAAAGAGCATCCTACTAAAGAATGAATGGGTCAACCAGGAAATTAAAGAAGAATTAAAAAAATTCATGGAAACCAATGAAAGTGAAAACACAACTGTTCAAAATCTCTGGGATACAGCAAAGACAGTCCTGAGAGGAAAGTATATAGCAATACAAGCCTTTCTCAAGAAACAAGAAAGGTCTCAAATATACAACCTAACCCTACACCTAAAGGAGCTGGAGAAAAAACAGCAAATAAAGCCTAAACCCATCAGGAGAAGAGAAATAATAATCAGAGCAGAAATCAATGAACTAGAAACCAAAAGAACAGTAGAACAGATCAACAAAACTAGGAGCTGGTTCTTTGAAAGAATTAACAAGATTGATAAACCCCAGGCCAGACTTATCAAAAAGAAAAGAGAAATGACCCAAATCAACAAAATCATGAATGAAAGAGGAGAGATCACAACCAACACCAAAGAAATACAAACAATTATAAGAACATATTATGAGCAACTACATGCCAGCAAATTAGATAACCTGGAAGAAATGGGTGCATTCCTAGAGATGTATCAACAACCAAAATTGAACCAGGAAGAAATAGAAAACCTGAATAGACCTATAACCACTAAGGAAATTGAAGCAGTCATCAAAAATCTGCCAACAAACAAAAGCCCAGGGCCAGATGGCTTCCCAGGGGAATTCTATCCGACATTTAAAGAAGAATTAATACCTATTCTCCTGAAACTCTTCCAAAAACTAGAAATGGAAGGAGAACTTCCAAACTCATTTTTTGAGGCCAGCATTACCTTGATCCCAAAACCAGACAAAGACCCAATCAAAAAGAATTACAGACCAATATCCTTGATGAACACAGATGCAAAAATTCTCACCAAAATACTAGCCAATAGGATCCAACAGTACATTAAAAGGATTATTCACCAAGACCAAGTGGGATTTATCACTGGGCTGCAAGGTTGGTTCAACATCTGCAAATCAATCAACGTCATACAATACATTAACAAAAGAAAGAACAAGAATCATATGATCCTCTCAATAGATGCAGAAAAAGCATTTGACAAAGTACAGCATCCTTTCTTGATCAAAACTCTTCAGAGTATAGGGATAGAGGGTACATACCTCAATATCATAAAAGCCATCTATGAAAAACCTACAGCGAATATCATTCTCAATGGGGAAAGGCTGAGAGCTTTCCCCCTAAGGTCAGGAATGCGGCAGGGATATCCACTCTCACCACTGCTATTCCACATAGTATTAGAAGTCCTAGCCACAGCAATCAGACAACAAAAAGAAATCTAAGGCATCCAAATCGGCAAAGAGGAAGTCAAACTCTCACTCTTTGCAGATGATATGATACTGTATGTGGAAAACCCAAAAGACTTCACCCCAAAACTGCTAGAACTCATACAGGAATTCAGTAAAGTAGCAGGATATCAAATCAATACACAGAAATCAGTGGCATTCCTATACACCAACAACAAGATAGAAGAGAGACAAATCAAGGAGTCGATCCCTTTTACAATTGCACCCAAAACCATAAGATACCTAGGAATAAATTTAACCGAAGAGGCAAAGGATCTGTACTCAGAAAACTATAAAATACTCATGAAAGAAATTGAGTAAGACACAAAGAAATGGAAAAACGTTCCATGCTCATGGATTGGAAGAACAAACATTGTGAAGATGTCAATGCTACCTAGAGCAATCTACACATTCAGTGCAATCTGCATCAAAATACCATCCAGTTTTTTCAAAGAAATGGATCAAATAATCCTAAAATTTGTATGGAACCAGAAGAGACCCCGAATAACCAGAGGAATATTGAAAAAGAAAAGCAAAGCTGGCGGCATCACAATTCCGGACTTCCAGCTCTATTCCAAAGCTGTCATCATCAAGAAAGTATGGTACTGGCACAAAAACAGACACATAGATCAACGGAACAGAATAGAGAGCCCAGAAATGGACCCTCAACTCTATGGCCAACTAATCTTTGACAAAGCAGGAAAGAATGTCCAATGGAAAAAAGACAGTCTCTTCAACAAATGGTTTTGGGAAAATTGGACAGCCACATGCAGAAGAATGAAAGTGGACCATTTCCTTACACCTCACACAATAATAGACTCCAAATGGTTGAAAGACCTAAACGTGAGACAGGAGTCCATCAAAATCCTAAAGGAGAACACAGGCAGCAACCTCTTCGACCTCAGCTGCAGCAACTTCTTTGTAGAAACATCGCCAAAGGCAAGGGAAGCCAGGGCAAAAATGAACTATTGGGGTTTCATCAAGATAAAAAGCTTTTGCACAGCCAAAGAAACAGTCCACAAAACCAAAAGACAACCGACAGAATGGGAGAAAATATTTGCAAATGACATATCAGATAAAGGGCTAGTATCCAATATCTATAAAGAACTTATCAAACTCAACACCCAAAGAACAAATAATCCAATCAAGAAATGGGCAGCAGACATGAACAGACATTTTTCCAAAGAAGACATCCAGATGGCCAACAGACACATGAAAAAGTGCTCAACATCGCTCGGCATCAGGGAAATCCAAATCAAAACCTCAATGAGATACCACCTCACACCCGTCAGAATGGCTAAAATTAACAAGTCAGGAAACGACAGATGTTGGCGGGGATGTGGAGAAAGGGGAACCCTCCTACACTGTTGATGGGAATGCAAGCTGGTTCAACCACTCTGGAAAACAGTATGGAGGTTCCTCAAAAAGTTTAAAGTAGAGCTACCATTCGATCCAGCAATTGCACTACTGGGTATTTACCACAAAGATACAAATGTAGGGATCCAAAGGGGCCCGTGCACCCCAATGTTTATAGCAGCAATGTCCACAATAGCCAAACCGTGGAAAGATCCAAGATGTCCATCAACAGATGAATGGATAAAGAAGAAGTGGTATATACACACAATGGAATATTATGCAGCCATCAAAAGGAATGAGATCTTGCCATTTACAATGATGTGGATGGAACTGGAGGGTGTTATGCTGAGTGAAATAAGTCAATCAGAGAAAGACATGTATCATATGACCTCACTGATATGAGGAATTCTTAACCTCAGGAAACAAACTGAGGGTTGCTGGAGTGGTGGGGGTGGGAGGGATGGGGTGGCCGGGTGATAGACATTGGGGAGGGTATGTGCTATGGTGAGCGCTGTGAATTGTACAAGACTGATGAATCACAGATCTGTACTTCTGAAACAAATAATGCAATATATGTTAAGAAAAAAAAAGGAGAAGAAGATAGCAGGAGGGGAAGAATAAAGGGGAGTAAGTCGGAAAGGGAGACGATCCATTAGAGACAGTGGACTCTGAAAAACAAACTGAGGGTTCTAGAGGGGAGGGAGGTGGGGGGATGGGTTAGCCTGGTGTTGGGTATTAAAGACGGCACATTCTGCGTGGAGCACTGGGTGTTATGCACAAACAATGAATCATGGAACACTACATCAAAAACTAATGATGTAATGTATGGTGATTAACATAACAATAAAAAAACTATAAAATAAAATAAAATAAAATAACCAATTAAAGAAAACATAGGTATTAATATCCTCACAGTTCCTTAACTCTTTAAATGAAAATGTATGTTATTACTAGTTTTTTCAGACCATGTTAATCTAATATTTTGCATTAGATTGTACTATTATATAAGATTTTTTCCAGCTTTATTGAGATATACTTGACAACATCATTTTGTAAATTTAAAGTGTAAAACATGATTTGATGTACATTTATATTGTCAAATGATCACCATGGTAAGACTAGTTAATAGATAACCTAACATAGTTATCTTTTTGTGTTTGAGAACATTTAAGGTCTACTCTTTTAGCCAATTCCAAGTATACAATATAGTATTGATAACCATAGGTAACTATTGTTGCCATGCTGTACATTAGATTCCCAGAACTTACTCATTTTATTACTACGAGTGTGTACCCTTTGACCAATATCTCGTTTTCCCCCACCCCAAATCTTCCTTAACTACCAATCTACTCTCAGTTTCCATGAGTTCAACTTTTATAGATTCCACACTTATGTTTTTAGGTTGTTTCCATGTCTTGGCTATTGTGAATAATGCTGCAATGATCATGGGAGTGCAAATACCTTCGAGATCCTGTTTCATTTCCTTCAGAGATATAACCAGAAGTGGGATTGCTGGATCACATGGTAGTTCTAGTTTTAGTTTTTTAAAGGCACTTCCATCCTACTTTCCTTAGTGGCTCTACCAATTTACTTTTCCACCACAGTGCACAAAGTTTTCCTTTTCTCCACATGTTCTCTCTTACCTTTTTGTAATAGACATTCTAAGAGGTGTGAGGTGGTATTTCACTCTGGTTTTGGTTTGCATTTCTCTGATGATTAATGACATTCAGCACTTTTTCATGTACCTGTTGGCCATTTTTCTGTCTTTTGTGAAAAAAAAAAAAAAGCTATTCGTCTCCTCTGCCTATTTTTTAAAACTTTGATGGTTTGGGGGTTTTGCTGTTGAATTTTGGATATTAACCCCATATAAAATGTGCAAATATTTCTCCCATTCAGTAGATTGCCTTTTCATTGTATTGATTATTTTGGTGTTATTGTTATTTTCTGTGCAGAGCTTTTTTGGTTTAATGCAACCCCACTTGTTGAATTTTGCTTTTGTTGCTCATGCTTTTGATGTCATATCCAAAAATCCTTGCCCAGACCAATATCAAAGAGTTTTTCACCATGTTTTCTTCGAGGAGTTTTAAAGCTTTCAAATTTTACATTTAAGCCTTTAATCCATTTTGAGCTACTTTTCTTAGTGGTGTAAGAGAGGGGTCCAGTTTTGTTCTTTTAAATGTAAATGGGCTGTTTTTCTAGCAAAATTATTAAAGAGACTATCCTTTTTCCCATTGAATATTCTTAGCTACCTTGTCAAATATTAGTTGACTAGATATGGATGGGTTTTCTTCTGTGTTAAGTTGGTTTCATTGGAATTTTTATAGGGATTGCATTAAACCTATAGGTTACTTTGGGTAAAGTGGACATTTTAACAATATTAATTCTGCTGCTCCATGAGTTCAGGTTATCCTTCTACTTATTTGTGTCTTCTTCAATTTCTTTCATTAATGTCTTATAGTTTTCATTGTACAGATCTTTTACCTCTTTAGGAAAATTTATTCCTAAGTATTTTATATTGTTTTTGATACTATTGTAAATGGTGTGTTTCTTTATTTTATTTTCAGATAGTTTGTTATTAGTATATAGAAACACAATTGACTTTTTATGTTAATTTTGTATCCTGCTAATTCACTGAATTTATTTATTAGTTTTCAGTTTTTTGGGGGGGTTCTTTATGAGATTATGTCATCTACAACAGAGATCGTTTTACTTTTTCTTTTCCAATTTATAAGACTTTTATTTCTTTTTCTTGCCTAGTTGTTCTGGCTAGGACTTCCAATGAATAGGATTGATGAGAGTGAGCACCCTTGTCTTATTCTTGATGTTTGAGAAAAAGCTTTCAGTTTTTCACCATTAAGTATGATAGCTGTGGTCTTGTCACATATGGCATTTATTATGTTGAGGTGGTTTCTGCTGCACCCAATTTGTGGTGAGGTTTCTTCATGAAAGGACGTTGAATTTTGTTAAATGCTTTTTCTACATCTATTAAGATTTTTATCCTTCATTCTTGTAATGTGGTGTATACCCATAGATTTGTGTATATTGAACCACCCTTGTCCCAGGGATAAATTATACTTTTTCAGGGGTATGATCCTTTTAATTGAATTCAGGGGAATTTAGTTGAATTAAGGTTGCTAGTATTTTGTTTAGAATTTTTACATCTATATTCATCAGAGCTATTGGCCTTCAATTTCATTTTCTTATAGTGTCCTAATTTGGCCATGGTATTAGTGTAATGCTGACCTCAGAAAATGAGATTTGAATCTTCCTTATTCTTTAATATTTTGGAAGAGCTTAAAAAAGATTGGCATTAGTTCTTCTTTAAAACGTTTGGTGGAATTCACCAGTGAAGCTGTCTGGTTCTGATCTTTTATTTGTTGGGAGGTATTTGATTACTGATTCCATCTCCTTACTAGTAATTAGTCTATTCAGATTTTCTATTTCTTCTTGGTTCAGTCTTGGTAGATTGTATGCTTCTAGGAATTTATCCATCTCTCCTAAGTTACCTAATTTGTTGGTGCATCATTGTTCATAGTAATTTCTTATGATCTTTTGTATTTTTGTATTTTTGTGGTATTATTTACAATGTCTCCTCTTTCACTTCTAATTTTATTTATTTGAATCCTCTCTTTATGTTTTAATAAGTCTAGCTAAAACTTTGTCAATGAGAAGAAGAAAATCAACTTAAGAACATTGCCAAAAAAAAGAAACTATATATTGGTACTATTAAAAGAATAACACTGAATTAAATATGCAACTCTTAACAGGTAACATTTGCAACAAATAATAAATATTTCTATGACACATTAATGAAGAAAGCATTTTGAGTATTTAGGATTTAAAAAGCTATTTATATAACAGAAAATATGCAAAAGTAAAATTTAAAGTGGTTTATAATCTTTTAATCTGTCAGAATATGTAAGCCATGTCTCTTTTTTGCACCTTAGTTCCTGTCTGCCACACAGGAAAAAGTGACACTTGGGCTCTACATTTTTACATAAAGATATATTACTAACAAAATAGAACAGATACAAATTACTTCGGGAAGTTAATAAGAAGAACATAAATGTAGGTTACTGATATAATTAATTGGTAATTTGTATATTTTCAATCAATTTAAGTTACCATTTATTCTTCTAGTCAATCAATTTCTCAGCAGTTATTGAGGATATGCTTTATGCTAGCCATTGCATTATGTGTATGAGAATAAATATAAACTAATAATTTATTCAAAGAACTAGCTCGTAAAATATAGACAACAAGCATATAACAGAGTAATAATGGTAACAGTAACATTAAGCCTGGGTGGCTGGTAGAACATGTAGCAATGGTACCTATCAAAGTACAGCATCAAGGAAGTCTTCTCTGACTTGAAAATTATAGAATTTAATTCAAACAGTAAATAAAGATGACGTACAGGAGAATGATAACCAGGGTATTTCAGGCTGAGCAAGTAGCATGTTTAAAGGCAGTAAAGTATGTGAGGCTAGGGTAGTGCACTTAAGTGTAGGGTACAGGAACATTTTGATGAGTATGAAGCTGGAGACAGTCAGGGACAATTTTAATGGTCTTAAAAGTCATCATAAGAATCTTGGGTTTTCTACTGAAAATAACCAAGAAATCAGTGATGTGAGTGTGGATTGGGTGATGTATGAGATTACCTGTGGGGACATCAGGAAGCTCTGTAGGAAATTAAACAAATGATAGTTATAGACTGAAGCCATGAAGATTACCATGCAGATTAAAAACAATACTGACTTTGAATGTCAGTGAAATTGACAAGATTTGAGGATTGATGTGGAAAGTAAGGGAGAGGAAGTGTATAGGAATATTTTTGTCTGCAAATAACAAAGAAATAACAAATAACAATTTCCAAAAGAAGTAAAAATTTCTTTTCTTCATACAATGAGCCCTGGGATAAGGATTCGAGAAGCTCAACCCATGACATTAGGGTTCCATTTTTCTCTATCCTTCTGCTTCACAATCCTTGATGTGTTTCCTTTTTGCACTTGCATGTGGCCTCATAATCACGTGTCCTAACAACACACTACAATATTTACCTACATTGGTTATCTACAGCATTTTATTGACTATTAGTAATATCATGACTAAAAAAAAGGAATTAATTGCAATGATTATCCCTAGTTCCATTTTTCTCTTTATCTCTTTCCCTATGGGTACAGTAAAGGTGCTACTCTTAGCATAGTACACTAATGTAAAACCATTTTTCTTCACCTCGTTACACATGTATAGATAATTCTAATATATAGCTTTCAATTTACATAAAATCACCTGCATGCAAACTGTTACATAAAGCACATAAAATGGATTTAGAGAAGTGGGAAATTTTTGCATTATGTAAAGAAAACAAAGTAACAAAAGAGTACAAGCTGAATGCAATGTGAATCATGTCCCCTGGTGATGTGTAACATGGTGGCTCTGAGCACAATACACACAGTGGCTCCTCACAGGAATAAGACCCTTGCTTTTAATTTCAAGAATTTCTAAGTTTCCTTGGTTCAGCTCAAGCCATTTGGAATTATTTTTTTATTCGTTTTTTTTTATTATATGATAATTAGAACTGGAAAGGAAAGGTTAGTAATCTTTTTAAACACATAAAAGAAAGCATAGTAATGCTAACATGATGTTTGTGGTTGGCCATGGGTTATTCTAAAGATTTAGAACTCATGCCAGTTTTTGTAATATAAAAGTGTGCAGTGATATTGGTAGTGCAAATAGATTTAGGGAAGGCATACTTCTGAAGTGTGCATCTTTGAAAATATCTTTCAACCACTTTCATATATAGCAAATGCTGCTTCTTTTTCAGCATCAAGGAATATTTAGGAGATTCTATTTGGGAGCACAAATAAACTTAGAAAATTTCAAAAATCTGAAAATGAATAAGACATAGTCTCTGCACAATGGATTTTAAAAAAAGTATATAAAAATTGACCTTACATAAATAGATATCCTCAAAGAAGAAATAAAAAACATACAATTAGGGGCTGAAAGCATAAGGGGCAATAAACCGCAAAAAAAAAATAAAGAAAGAAATTAAAGTCAATAGAATCATTATTATCTCTATTTTATATTATTGTTTTTAATATTCCTAGTCTGTCATATACTGTTAGGAGTAAGTGAATATCCCCCTATCTCCTTATAAATATTATATTTATCTTCACAAATTATAAGCTTTATTTGGTTATAGTTTTGAAGCTGTTATAAAGTTCATGAGCAATTCCCATTATTTTACATCATTTATTCATTTAACAAAAGTTTTTTAGATCTGTTTTGGATTGGGATTCCTGGAAAACAGACTCTGAGATGGAGATTTTTGTGCAGAAAGTTACTGAAGAGTTATTTCAGGTTCAGTACATGTTGTGGAATGAAAGCAGTGGGATTGGCAGATTAAATTTGGCTGGAGTGCAGTTACAACAGCAGAGTTGGCTGATCTCGTGTAGAGCTGTGGACTGCGATAGCGTTTGTTGTTCTGAATAGAGGTGAAAGAGTAGGATATTTATATCCTCACCTCAACTGGTCATTGGTCTGGTTGCACCAGGGAAGATGCATGACCTTAGGCAAAGTGGCTCTCTCCAGCTGAAAGCTAGTTGTGTGGAGGAAATCAGCTATGCTGCTAATGCTCCTAGCTTCTGGGGGTTGAGGACCGAGGCTGGGATGCAGTTCTGGGATCTGGGGGGTACACCACAAGAACCAGGTTTATGACAGGAACACTTTTAGGTACTTGGGATAGTCAGTATAAGCATAATAAGGGGCAGTAATTTGAAAAAAAAAAAAAGTATAGGAAAAGGGACACAGATTCCTGCACCTTTATAGATTGCACTCTTACATACTTTTCACGTTCTTTAAAATAAATTTGTCCTAATTTGGTGCAATTTGTCTTGGATATTGTTTTGTATACTAACACCACAGCTGGATTGCTCAATTAATTTATTATATTTATAAAGTATACCTTTTCTGTTTTTCCACTTTTATGTTCTGGATTATTTTACTTGAAGCCAGTTTTTAGAGAAACACCATGATAAGATTTAGTTTCAAAGTAAGAGTATTCTGTATAGAATTACTTAATATTTTAATTCATATTTTTTGTTACATGGGGTCTTATTAAACTTTATTTTCTGCCTTTTTTTCTTCTTTTGGGTGTTTTCCTGGTTTATATATTTTATTTGTGTTTATCATCTGTAGGAGATAGAATTTCTGTAGTCCTGATAGAAGAGTCCTAATTCTATTTGCGACTGTCATTGAGTTTATAAAATCCTTTTTAAACTTACATTTCTTTCATTATTAGAGACAGATAAAATCTATTAAGTGATTTATCATAATCCCATGCCTTTATCTTTCTCCTCCATCTTCTAGTCCTTGATAAATCAGTATCTGTTGATAAATTTAGATTATTTTTACACATTATTAAGAACAGATATCTGATTTTAAATAATTTTGCCTGAATTCCATTCATAGCTATATTTACAATTATTTAAATAGTTTTATATGTTTCTCACTTTTAGGAGCACCTCCTGTGTGCCAGGCATTATGTACCTACTGAGGAAAAACCACTCAGCAAAAAGGACACAGTGCTTACTATCATGGAATTTGCAGTCTATTCTGATCTTGTCATATATTTAGTTTTGGCTTTCTTAATTTATAATTTCGACTTACTCTTGGAACAGATGAATATTGCTCTGAGTAGTTTTCTTAAGAATTTAAATTTTAGAAATTCTTATACTTCTGGGAATCCTCTCTTGCTTTATATGTCAGTGACAAACCAGTATATCATAAAATTCTTGATTACCATGTTTTTGTCATAGTGCTCTGTAGACTTTCTATTAATATTTAGAGTTGCAGAAAAAATGTTTCAGATTAGTCTGAATTTTGCTTCTTGGTTGTTCTTGCTGGGCCACTTGCAGTAAGGTATTTTATATTTGAAATGAGCCTTAAACATATTGAAGCAAAATCTTTGATCTTGAAGAAATAAAGGAATATTTGCAGCCCCAGCTTCTCCTTCAATTTGAGACAGTTTCTTTAAATATGTTTTATTTTTATTTTGTTCTTATTACCTTATGGTTTCTTTCCTCCACTTTTTATGACAGTCATCTCTACTTACAGTTTTCTTTTTTCTTTCTTTCTTTTTTTTTTTGTTGGCATTTTTTTTTTTGACATTTGGAATACTTTCTCTCAACATCTCATATTTAACTGTATACAAAGGTAAGCCTGACCCCTTGCTATCTGGAATACAGGTTTTTATTTTTCTTTTCCAATTTGGGTTTTCTTGCATTTTTTTTCTTTTTTTGTTTTACATTTTTACATTTCAGCCTGTTCACTTAATATAACTCTTTGGTCTCATTTTAGATAATTTTATCTAAGCTTTTGGTGGACTCAAATAAGTGTTCACTAAAATTTTCATCTGTTCCTTTATAGAAACACAAGTTATATAACTATGCTCTTTTTTTTAATGTATCAGTATATGGTTTTATTTTCTTTATGTTTCCCACTTTTTTGTGAGGCTGATGATTTTTTTGGTCTGTTTGTTGAGCAGAGAGATCTATTAAAATTTGATAGTTTTCAATTTCCAGTGCCCAAAAGCCATTTGTCTACTGTGGCCAATTATTTTCTGGCTAAACTATAGTGTTGCTAGAGATAGAGTTTAGAGTTCTCTATGAAGATAAATGAATGCTTTCTCTGTACCTATTCAGGTTTCAATACATTTCCTTAAGCAAGTTGGCATCCCAAGGTGTAAAGTTTGGAATTGTCATAAATTGAAAGGATGGATGTTTAGGGAGAAGAATGACTGAACAGAGCTTTCATCCTTGTTTATCAAACAGACAGAAGGAAGAGAATATACCTAAATTCTTGGCTTGGATCAAGCCACTGAGGGAGTTAAGGTCATTCCTTTCCTTTTCTAATATTACTTGTGTTGTGAAAGTCTGTGAAATTCTACATAGACTTTGCCATAGGGCCTTTAATCTTTATTTAACAGTTTTTATTTTTTAAAGATTTTATTTATTTTTTTGACAGAGAGAGACACAGCGAGAGAGGGAACACAAGCCGGGGCAGTGGAGAGGGAGAAGCAGGCTTCCTGCTGAGCAGAGAGCCCGATGTGGGGCTCAATCCCAGGACCCTGGGATCATGACCTGAGCTGAAGGCAGACGCTTAATGACTGAGCCACCCAGGCACCTTTTAACAGGTTTGTTTTTTCTTTTATTCCCTTAGATTTGGGGAAGAAAAACACGTGGTTGGCTAAAAAAGTTACACAAACGAAGGAACATTTCTTATGGCCCCCTTAGTGGTAACTATAGATATACTTTCTAACCTCTTCCCTTAATTTAATTTAATTTATTTTTTAAGATTTATTAATTTATTTTTCAGAGAGAGAGAAAGAGAGTGTAGGGGAAGGGAGAGAGAAACCCAAGCAGACTCCCCACTGAGTGTGAAGTCCCATGCACAGCTCCATCTCATAACCCTGAGATCACCACCAGAGCCAAAACTGAGAGTCAGACTCTTAACCGACTGTGTCACTCAGGCATCCCACAGCTTCTTCCCTTAATTTTAATGATACATAACATTCTTAGATTTTTTTCCCTCTAAAATATTAAAGGGGGGGTCTAGAATGTATATCTATGGTATACATAGGTACATGTATGATATGCATACATACAACACTGAGGGCACCCACCAGATGAAATGTTTTTCCTTTATGTAACTTGTTTAACCAACAATGTGTTTCTCTCATCAGACAGATATTTGTATCAAAATTAGAATATCTGTCCACACAGAATTTAAACCAAGCACTGAATGCTTTATTGACCACAGTTTAAATTCACATATCATATATTGTGTTCGATTATAATTAATTTATAGCTTTATTTTATCCTCAAGCAGAATAAGTTCCTAGCAGACAGGGGACTGTAGGTAGTATTATTTATGTCCTTCAGTGTTGAACATTGAACCTTATAATATATACAGTAGTTTTCTTAATAAATATATATTACATGAAATCATACATTAATGTGCCTCTCAATTATATTTTATAAATAATTATTAGAAAAAGTAGTAAATATTTGAAGAAAAAAGAGCTTTAATAAATTGCACATTAAAGAATAATATATTTTTGAACACTTTTCCAATTATTGCTTCTGGATTTGTTAGTATAATGTTAGCTACTAAAACAGACTCCCAGTACAATTCTGTTCCTTGGTCATATTGCATTCCACTGCAGTACTGGGGGCAGAGCTGGAATGAGGAAGAGCTTTGTTCCATGCAATTTTTCAGTAACCCAGATGGATGGATATTGCCATTTTCAACACAGTGTTTCTAAAGTTTCTTGGGAGTTGACCTGTGGCTAGTGGAAAAGGAAAGGGAATGGAAGAACATAACTTGGAGGAAATTTTTATAGGTCAAATCTAGAAGTGGTGTGTACAAATGCTGCTCACATTCCATTGCCCCAGGCTCAATCACATGGCTACGCCTAACTGCCATGAGGTGTGGGAGAGGTAGTCCCTTTCTGGGAATTTACCTAAAGAAAAAGGTCTATACTTAAGTAACAGGGAAGCTGAATTTTTGACAGATGACTCTTTTCTCTGGTACAGCACCCATCCAAAATTTACATTAAAATAATGTATATTTACATATATGGGAATAATTATTTGAAGATTGGGATTTTTTTTAATAATGCAAGAGATGTAAATACATTAACTTTGTATTAAGACAGAGCATTCTGTTCTTGTTGGTGCAAAAAAACAAAAACAAATGAAAGACCTTGAGAGCACTGTTGTTTTTTTTTTTCCCCAGCAGTTTCTCAAGTTACTATTTTATAATAGGTCTTTAAAATTATGAGAAATATTTTAAATATTTAATATGCCAAGTATGCAATTAAGAGTATCTTTAACCTGTTTCACAAATTTAAAATGGGTCGGACAGTTCTGTGGACTTTGCTAAAATATATTTATTTTCAAGTGTATTTGTTTATTAAAGGATATAAAATGCATAACCCCCCACCTGGGATTAGCCCAGCTCCCTGGAAATCAGACCAAATGCTCTGTAAACAACCAACTCCTTTCTATACTTAGTGCAATCTCATTTATTAGCTTCTCAGGAAATTACCTTTTTGTTTTACCCTGGCTTCTTAAACTCTGCTAAACTTAAAATAGTGTGGAGTTTCTTTAGAAAAAGAAGGTGAAGGTACAAATGGAACTAATACCTAAGACATACTTAATTAGCTTTCATAAAGATGATTTGATATACTTGGCAAATAAAGTGAGATCAATTATTCATGCTTGTGACTAATCTAAAGCTACCAAGTACATAGCCTCATTCAACAATAAAGGAAGCCTGCTCTTTAATATGTAACACTGTCTTCAACACACAAAGATAAGTGCTGAACTATAAATTTAGTCTTGCTATCCATACTGGACAATAAACATAAGTATATCTTTTTTGAATCTTCCAAATAACTGAGATCCTCAAATCTTAGGTTGAAAATTGTGGGAAGAAGTTAAATTAAACTGAAAAGGATCAGGTGAGAAAGATTTGACTGGAGGTTGTCTATAGTCAGAAAAAAAGAAAAAAAATACTTATCCTTTGAGATATTCTTATATATGAATTCTTTGTATAAAAATAAGAGCTGACCACAACATGATAAAAATTCTAGTAGATTTATTATTAAGTTCAGGCTGAATAATGCAATTTTACTTCTTTTACTTCCCACCTTTACATATAAAAACACAAAAATCTGTTTATATTCATAATACCATAGTGTGAGGTATGTTAGTCAAATTTTGGTTCAGCAAATTACAGGTTGTGTGTCTTTAAGCAGTTTACTTACACTTTCTGTGCCTCAGTTTCTGAATCTGGAAAATAGGAATAACATTTATATTACATCATAGGTTTACTATGTGAATGAAATGAATTCAAATACATAGAGTATTTAGACTTATTTCATAAACATTCTCTGTTAATGTTAACTGACACTGGTTCTATGGTAAATTTTCTATAATGTAGAACACAATTTATCCCAATTTCCTGGACAGAGAATTAACAGTCCTCCTTTTTGGCTGAGATTTATGTCCCCTTCCTTCTTTCCTTTTTTTTTTTTTTTTTTAAGATTTATTTATTTATTTGAGAGAGAGAGAGAGAGAGAGAGTGAGCACAAGCAGGGGTAGGGGCAGTGGGAGAGAGAAAGAGAGCATCCCAAGCAGACTCCCCACTGAGCACAGAGCCTGACATGGTGCTTGATCCCATGACCTTGAGATGATGACCTGGGCTGAAATCAAGAGTTGGACAAGTAACCGACTGAGCAATTAATGGATAGAGCCACCCAGGTGCTCCCCCCTTCTTTCATTTGATCTCTAATAGTGATATGAATAATTTGACACATACCCAGTTCCATCACTGCCTCCATCACTGTTCCCAAATCCCTTTCTTTGAAATATGTAATCAGAAATAGAAGACTGTAGTTTAAGTCTGTAATGGTATTTGAAAGAGAAATTTTAAAAAAATAGAGTAACCTTTTGCCATGTATACTGATTAAGGACAGAGTCAGGCTTATTGAGGGAAGAGACTGAAGTAGTTATTCAGCGAAAAGAAATAGGAAGAAGAATAAGAACAAAAATCCCTGAATAGGAGTTTTAACATTCTTGTTCCTAGTTTATCTGAAGTTGGGCTTCATTTTTTTCTTCATTTCTTCCCCACATAATATGACTTGAAGAATTTGTTGCTGTAATTTACGAAATAAGAGCTCTATGCTATATCATTCAGCAAGGGTGGGAAATGGGTTAAGTAAAAGTACAAATGTCCTTTGAGCATTTAATAATATAACATATTTTATAAATCCCAAAAAAGAGGATTAGCCTTGCTGTTCACTCCAAACATAATTGTCCATGGAATTTTATTTTCCCCACCAAAGAACATCTCCAAAGAAACAGTGGTCCTTGGCATGACCATGGTTAACATCACTATATAAATTATGTATTTGTGACGTTTCTCTTTGACATAACTCAGACAGCTATGTTATGGTATTGGATATGCCAGTCTTAGAATGTCCGCCATGCTTGCTGGGGAAATCTACCTCTAATCCAACCACTGGTGACTAAGCAATAGCGTGTTGTGCCTCAAGACTCTGGCACAAGGGATGTCAAATCACAGACAGGCTAGTGATGCACTGCTTAGCAGACTATAAGAAATGAATGTTTTGAAACAGTATTCACTCTCTCTGGAATTTGAACTATAAAGTACCAATTTAATTGTTGCAGACTATGAGATTCAAAGCTGAGGATGCCTCAAGAAAGAGTTGTTGCCATTGGAGTCATTCTATGTTGATATCTGTAACTCTTGGCATTTCTGCTCAGTCCTTGTCCCCTAAAATTGCCTACCTCTCCTCAGACAAGATTTTCTAGCAGCCTTGTTTCATTGGGAAGCTCTGCTCTGTGACCATATTTGTGATTGGACATTTTTCCAAGATGGAAATAGAACAAAGAGAAGGGCAGGTTATTTATATTCCTGGACTCTGAATGTGGGCTTAGGAACTCTGGGTGGACATGTTTCATCATGCAAACTAGAGAACTAGAGAAAATGGGTCTATAGAGAAGGAAGAAGAATGAAGGAAGCATCCAATGAGAAACAGATGAATGTTCAAGGAAAATTACTCCTGGTTCCTTTCTTGAAAACCATCTGTATGTCTGCCCTTGCAGTCTTACTTGTGCATATCTTTAATATCCCTCTCCCCCTTAATATTAAACTGGTTTTAGTTGACTCTTATTATATGCAATCAAGAACCCTAATATAAAAAAAATAGTTTTGTAGGGAACGGAGATTTTAAGAAAAAAAAAAAGTGAGAGACATAGACCAAAAAAAAAAAAAAAAAGGGAAATTATCAGTATTTAGAAGAGAATGGAGATTTTGTGCCTAGAAACAGGATTACTATGAGACACCCCACAGAGCAGAAGAGAAAAAGAATAACTGGTCCCCAGAGCTGTCTCATTCCATCCAGTTTCTGATTGCAATTCCAGCCCAGAGATTTTTCTTAAAATGTTTGTCACCCTCTTCTTGAGGTAATTTTAGGAGGGAACTGTTTTATCCAGTGCAGTGAGATTAACTAAGAAGTTATTGAACACAAGATGTTTAAAGAGGGAGAAAGCTTGCTCAAGTGCACTGATGCCTTTACATTTGCCTGAGTGGGTAAATCAAATTGGATATATAAACCACAACAGCATGCATGCCTGATTAGCAATCTCGAAATAAATACTGTGCTCTGACATTCTCCAGGCAAAGCATGTCACAAAATGTGAGAACATTCTTATAAGAAGAAATATTTTCAGCTTAAGATAAAAGGAACATATAAAATGTATATTTCAAACCTTATTCACTAGGGATTTATTTTATGTATTTACTTCCCAGTTTCTGTCTAATAAGTGTGTGAGTAATACTGTTAACTTCCTTCAGATGTTAGAAAAGACTACAGGATAGAATTTTTCAGAGGAATCTGAATTCATTTACAAAGAGTCTATATTTACAAATAAGTAAAAAATAAGAATTTTAAACGAGGTATATCTTTTTTCCCCATATAAATTTAACATTTTAAAATGTCAGTTATCTGACAAAAGAATAATGCTTTGTATCTGAGGGCACAGATAATTGCATCCAATTGTATTAAAACACAGAGCTAATTAGATTTCTAATTGTTGCAGTATCTATTTTTCTCCCTCTCTCTAAGTCTATTTTTTCCCCTCCATTATCAGTTTAAATCTTGCCAAGGAGGAAACCATTTATTGGTAGAGCTGCTTGAAGTGATAGATACACATTTAGGCTGGACTAGACTCGTCTGGGTTCAAGATTTCATACAAAAATTTTTAACTTGTTTTTTTGATGTGTAAGACACAAACACAATCATCAGTGTACCACTCAATGGATTTTTAGAAATTGAACATTCATGTAACTACAACCTAGATCAAAGATAGAATATTATGCCCCAAACCCTTCTAAGGTTTACCCCACTCCCCAGGGTTAGGAACTATCCTGACTAAGCACCATGGGTTAGTTCTGTCTGGTTTGTTGTTACATAAATGCAGCCATAGAATATGTACTTGTTTGTATCTCGCTTCTTTTCCTTAATATTGTGTTTGTTAGATTCATCCATGTTCTTGTATGTAGTGTAGCTTGTTAATTCTCTTTGCAACTACTCATGATGTAACTACTGTTCCGGTGAATATGCTATAATTTATCAATCTACTGATGGTGGACATCTCTTTTATTCAGGTTTTAAATCTATGTGGCTGTGCATGAATTTTTATTGTATAACATAAGCCAGAATCTCCCATTTCAGTTCTAGCTAGAGCTTTTCAAATTTTCTGAGTGGATAAACAATTGAGTGCCATATCATAGGATTTTGATGAGATCCAGTACAGATAGATATATCAATGCACATAGTTCAGGACCAACTCAAAAACGACCTCCCTAAGGCTGCCTTTTCAACCTATTAGTTTCTTAAAAGCAAACAAAACAAAATTCTCTTCTGGAAATAAAAGTTTGATCTGAAAATTATTGATTTTGTATTTGAAAATTGCTGGTGTACATTTTTTTTTTAATCCAGAGTTTGGGCTTTCTTCCTCTTTCAAAGAAGATTTTCCTCTTGCTTTCTGGGATTAAACACTTGATCCATCTCGAGCCTGTGTACTTTAGAGTATTTCCTTAGCAATGAGATCATCTCCTCACTAAATCCCTTATCTCCATATGCTGCCCTCCTATTTGTGCCCTATGATATGTTGTGATTCATTCAGTCTGAAGGAGTTACTTTTAGAGATCACCTGGAGGTCATGATCCCAAGGTCCTGGGATTGAGCCCCGCATTGGGCTCCTTGCTCAGCAGGGAGTCTGCTTCTCCCTCTCCCTCTGCCTGCTGCTCCCCTTGCTTGTGCTCTCTCTCTCTGACAAATAAATAAAATCTTAAAAAAGAAAGAAGGAAAGAAAGAAAGAAGGAAGGAAGGAAGGAAGAAAGAGAGAGAGAGAGAGGAAAGAAAGAAAGAAAGAAAGAAAGAAAGAAAGAAAGAAAGAAAGAAAGAAAGAAAGAAAGAAAGGAAGGAAGGAAGGAAGAAAGAAAGAAAGAAAAAAAGAAAGAAATCACCTGGAAGGACACCTGGGTGGCTCAGTTGGTTAAGCATCTGCCTTCAGCTCATGATCTCAGGGTCTTGGGAATCCAGCCTCAGCAGGGAGTCTGTTTCTCTCTCTCTCTCCCCCTTTGCCCCTCCTCCCTGCTTGTTCTTCCTCTCTCTTTCAAATAAATAAATAATATCTTAAAAATAAATAAATAAAGAAAGAAATCACCTAGAGGGCCAGTGATGAGTAGTGCCAGGGAGGGGTGTATGGTATCCAGGTTCCATTGAACGGCTCTTGGGTCAAGGGCAGATGTGACATCTTGTTGGATTTTATTATTGGTACTACCATCACTATGTACTTCAGGCAAATTGATTCTTTAGCTGGTTGGTGATCTGTTAAATTAAGATGTGTAGTCCCCACACAAATATTACTTTTGACATAGTTGTTTAATTTAAATCCATTTGGAAAAGGGAAAATTTCCTCTTTTAACAGGTGATCCATAATTTCCATTGAGATAATTAAGCCTCATGTATTGGAAAAAATTAGTATATTTTCTGCTTTGCTTAAGGTATAGGTGTCTAGCAGAATAATAAATGCATCAACTATGTTTTCATTTCTTTTCCCAAGAAAAGCATTAGACTCTTATGTTTAAAGTTCTGCAGCTTTCTTTGGTTGCCAATTTTTCTGATTGCATTCTAAACCATGTTATTATTATCTCTTATATTATCTGGTATTTCAAATACTGATTAAATATCTATAAAATTTATAAGTTCTGACTCATTTGTAATTCTCTATTTACTAAGGCCATATACAATGTAGGTACTCGATACCCATTGGCTAGTTGACCCATTCAATTTCCTTTTCTTACTAATTCAGTGAAAACTTGCATCAAAATGCACAAAATGGGCACCTGGGTGGCTCCACCGGTTAAGTGTCAGCCTTGGGCTCAGGTCATGATCCTGGGGTCCTGGGATCAAGTGCTGTGTTGAGTCAGGCTCCCTGCTCAGCAGGGAGTTTGCTTCTCCCTCCCCTTCTGCCCCTCTCCCTGCTCATGCTCTCTCTCTCATGTGCTCTCTCTCTCAAATAAATAAATAAAATCTTTAAAAAAAAACCCAAAATGCACAAAGTTCTCTTATTTGCATGACTTTAAAATTCTTTTTTTTTAAATTTTTTATTTATGAGAGAGAGAGAGTGAGCACACAAGCAAGGGGAGCTGCAGAAGGAGAAGGAAAAGCAGCCTCTTCTCTGAGCAGGGAGCCCGATGCTGGGCTCCCTCCCAGGACCCTGGGACCATGACCTGAGCCGAAGGCAGATGCTTAGCTGACTGAGCCAACCAGGTGGCCCTTCAGACTTTAAAAAATAATAGAGGATCAATAATCAAAATACTTTGTAAATCCTATAAAATTATAAATATGCAAAAACTTAAATAATAAACAAATTAAAAACTTAAATAAATGTTTTTTGTCTAATATTAATCTCACTTATGGGTTATTAGATTGTACCACACACATGTGGATGATTTCCTTTCCTGCAGGCAGTAGTCTCCCCTTTGGATCAGAAAATAGAAATATTTCCACAGAACATCCTAAGCAACAAACACTTCTTTCTTAAACATCTACTCTGGGCCGTCCATTGTGGTGGTTGCAGAGGTATAAAAGATTAGAAGTCTAGAGTCCTGACATCAACAACATGGGATAGAGGACAAGTAATCAGTTTAATTAATTAGGTGAATCTATATGATGTCAGCCTGGTCAGTAAACACCTGTATTTGTTGGAAGAATAGAGAAACCTCACAACATAGATGGACCTTTGGCAGGTGAAATGGGGGAGAGTGCATTCCAGGCAGAGGAAGAATATAGGAATGCATATGGGTATGAGAGAACATGGTGTCCTCAAGGGACCACATGAACTTCATTAGCACTAGTTATTAATCTCCAACATGTAATCCCATGATGATTTTTATGTAGCTTCTTGGGTTTATAGGCTCAGAGTAGATTTGGGCTGAGAGTGTGAAGCTTTAATTTGGCTTCAGTCTACATTATCCACTGTAGTATTTGGAAAGTATACTATTTGGGGTTATACCTACATTGTTTGAAAAATTGATTTAAATGGCGGGGGGGTGGGAGGGATGGGGTGGCTGGGTGATAGACGTTGGGGAGGGTATGTGCTATGGTGAGTGCTGTGAATTGTGTAAGACTGATGAATCATAGACCCATACCTCTGAAACAAATAATACATTATATGTTAAAAAAAAAAAAAGAAAAAGAAGATAGTAGGAAGGGAAAAATGAAGGAGGGAAAATAGAAGGGAGAGATGAACCATGAGAGACTATGGACTCTGCAAAACAAACTGAGGGTTCTAGAGGGGAGGGGGTGGGGGGATGGGTTAGCCTGGTGATGGGTATTAAAGAGGACACGTATTGAATGGAGCACTGGGTGTTATATGCAAACAATAAATCATGGAACACTACATCAAAAACTAATGATGTAATGTATGGTGATTAACATAACATAAAAAAAAATACTAGAATCCCATTTGGCCAGTCAACTTTGCACTTATTCTTCAAATATCACAATTGTGGTGGAGAAAGTTACTACTGGTGGTATACAGACACTCTGATCTGGCAGAAAAGACAAAAACAAAAAACCTAGCTTGGTTCCAGACCTGAGAGAGGAAGAGTTTGTAAAGGTAATTGTCAGGGCCCAATTCAATCTGCTGGTGATAACCAAATGGCTCTACCCCCAGAAGCATTCTTCATGGCAGATATTGGCAGTGAGGCCATAATATGAAGGTGTAAGTACCTAATGTACTTACCCAGTATGGTGAGCTCTATTTTGTGCAGCAAATCTAAAAGCCTCATCAGCTTACCATAGAGCCCTAGTATTGCTGATAGATATATTCCGAGTAAACTGTACTACATATCTGCTAGCTTCCAAACTATGTCCATCTTTGGATACCTCTCAGATAATCTCTTCCTTATACATCCTTTAAAAGCCTGCACTATCTCTGGTTGCCTATGTGAGTTTTGCTTACTTGCATCTCAAAGTATCCAACATAATAAATATAGTCAAGTTTCACTGATGAAGAGTGGGTGGCTGTTTCTGCAACTAAGGCTTGTTACAGTGCTGAAAGGCAGAATAGGGCAAGAATAGCTTTTGAACTATGCTCATTTAAGATATACAAGTCTAAGGTACATTGGAGCCAAGTGAATTATCCACTGGAATATGTAATAGTACGGCAAGAGCATAAACCCATTTCCTACGTTCCTTGGTCATTATATCATATTGACTGTCATTTTTCAAGTTTCTGGTTCTGTTATTAATGTTGTTGTCACTCTTGTTTGTTTAGTTGTTGTTGTTACATTTATAGAGCACTTTTCATATTCCAAGATCAGTGTTTTACTGCTTTGCCTACTTTATTTCAATTGGTAACTACAAAGCCTTGAGGAAAGATGATTATTGGATTTTTACTATTTTAGATTTTATACCACATGCTTGTTGAAAGTAAATTATATTTATAATTTTAGCTTTCTGTTCAGAAACAATTCTTTCTTATTCTTTTCCATACCCCATTCCTCCCCACTTAATAGTTAAGCAGCATGGTGTTTTAGAAAAATGTCTCAGGTATTACGATAATTTGTTCATATATGACATAGAATATTTTGGCAAACATACTTCTACCTCATTAAACATTATTTCAACTCATCTTAGGCACCACAAATACAAAACTGCATCAATGATATGGCTTTAATATCCCTTTTCCCAAAGGTAATGAAAGTAGTAATCCATCACTTACTCCCGTTTGCCACCCTCAGTAACTTAATTTCCCACTGCAACTTAGAATGGTTTAATTTCTTTCTTCATTGATCTCTTATTCTTAAAGAAAATGAATTTAACTTCACTGGGAGATAACTTAATATTTCAATTGTTGTTTATTAACTAGTTACAATTTTAACTTTTTTTTTTTCATTCTGAACTCAAAATAAGCTCTTATTCTTTTATGGTCTTGTGTTGTTGCTGTTTTATTTCCTAGAACTCATTATTTTATTTCATTTTTCTTTACCACTTTCCTAGTTGAGTCAAAATCTACAGTAAATACACACAAGCACAATAACACACACACGGGTTATGCTATAGTTTTGTTTAGCATCTTAACTCTTACTGAGAGAAACCAGTTTTTCCCTTTTAAGTTGAAACACCTTTTATTCTTTTCAGTGTATATGTTCAATTTATCAACACTTGACTTTACTTGTCTTCAAGGTTGATCTTTCTTAAGTTATAAGATTTGTTTTGGTGCTAACTAGTTTGCAGTTTTGATTTCTAGATTACTGTATGTCAAATTTAATCATAACACTGTCAGCTGGTCGATGGCTCAACTCCATTTTTCTACTTCACTGATTTTCCTTCACTCTGACTTCAGTCATCATCCCTGTAGGGGATTTGACAGACTAATTCTAGAAGTAAGCATTTGCCCAAGCTATTATTTCTGTGTCTGTTTCATCATGTGCCTCAAATGGTTTTAAATTAATATTTAGATGATTTTTATTACTCATAATTTTGTCTTTATATTGTTGCTTGCTCTAATGTATAAAATCATATGAAAAAATAAAAATTCTTTAGTAAACTTGTTAATAAACTTTAAATCCTTATCTGACATATTAGTTTTGAGGAAAGTAATTTGGGGTGTCATTGAAGAGAAATTTGTAGATTTTTCTGTTAAATAGCATTTGCAAAAAATAATTGC
Source organism: Callorhinus ursinus (assembly GCF_003265705.2). Lineage (NCBI taxonomy): Eukaryota > Metazoa > Chordata > Mammalia > Carnivora > Otariidae > Callorhinus > Callorhinus ursinus. The sequence continues at coordinate 38,535,041 of NW_027397068.1, read as the reverse complement.
ATTTGCTTTTATGTAATGAATATTAAGGGAAGCATAAATCATGCATTTATTGCAATTTTGTATATATTTCAAATGGTACATTCAATGATATTTGCTATTGAATTATGAAAAAACTTTTTCTAATAAAGGAACAGCAGATATAATAATTTCTCTCTCATTGAATCATCATTAAAGTTTTGAACTGATAGGAGGAAAATTCTGATTTGCTGGCTCTTCGGAATATGTGCATGTTGTGTGTGTGTGGTGCCTGTGGCGAAGTGTGTATGCGGTAAAGCTTTGGAGGCTCTGCTACTCCTGTGTTGCCTTGTCTTGAACAGGTAGACTGCTATACCTTGCTCAGAGGAGATCTATCTTAAAGAATGTTAATGGAGTCATTGTTTATAACCTGAGGCTTTGAACTTAAAGAAAGTTAGGACTGGCCTCCGACATCTGTGAGATGTACAAGTACGATTCTGGTCCACTGGTTGACACTGGAAATACCCAGAGAGAAGGCAGGCTGGAACTAAATTCTACTTGCTGTGGCCATAGAGTCAAGCAAGGAAGAAATTCTCAATTTCATATGCTTTCCACAGGTAATAAAATAAGAATTGGTTGGTGGGAGGTCCCTGAATTGGATCAGGTCAACTCAGCATTGCACTAGGAAAGTAAAATATTACACAGGAACTAGCCTTCTCACTAGAAAAGGAAGTATGTGAATGTGTGTGTGTGTGTGTGTGTGTTGCATGTGATGAATTATATTCAAACACATTGACGATGCTGAAAGGAGGCTGAAAATTCTCAGTATCCTGGCATGTAAAGCATGATCAGATGCTCAGTGTATTCAGATGTTCAGTCAGCTGTATGCTGAGGAATATAGAGAGATATCGAGACAGATGTAGAAAAAAATACAGAGGAATATAGAGAAATACAGATGGCAAAAGGTTTTTGAGATAGCAGTAGCAGTAGAAGTGAGAATCCAGCAACCTAGCAGTCTGTATCTAATACCAACTACATATTCTGCCATATCCCAAGTGTATCATTTCCTAGGATGAGTAGCAGAGTAACTATCACAAGAAAAATCTAAATCTCTCTGCAAAGAGAAGGTATGGACTCATTGATTCTAATAGGCTTCTTACTGGCTAAGAATCACTGAGATTGTCTTCTTAGGACCTTTAGCAGATACTTCCCTCAGATAACATGTATTCTGCCTGAAGCTTTTGGCCAGATTACTGATGAGAACCATCCCCAGACTGAATAGGTTTTAATGCTTAATTATAAGGCCCAGTCATTATTACAGTAATCTGGTTCTGGTGATCAGTCAATATTATGTACATAAATGTAAATTGTTCTGGTTACATGCATGCAGATGGAGGAAATGGTATACACAAATACTTGTTTTCTACTGGAAGTGAAAAGTCACTTTTTAACAAGAGGCAATCTTATTTAATTCAGGTAAGATTTCCTGAATAATTAAGGATCATTATCTAATGAACATTTAAAAATGAAAAGCTCTGACAGTTTAAAAAAAAACCCATAGTTATTTTGGTGACAGACGCTGATGAAGTTTGAATGTGGCAGAGAGGTTTAATTTTTCAAGATAACGGTTAGCATGGATAATTCATAATAAATCTAACAATTCAGGGCTCAAAGCTGTTAAATAATTGCAACTGGATTGCCAATTGGCTTTACTCAAACCTAAAAGGGACCTTTAAAGTACTTAATATTTTGCTGAAACATAATTCAGTCTCAATGACTTTGAAAGGGGCATTAATAGTTTACTGAAAATATAACCTTGAAAATTAAATCCATTATATATTTCCAAGATTATGGATGAAACCACTCTGTCAAATAATTCATTAAATTATCATAATGAGGTACGAGGGGAGATATAAGTGAGAAACAGCAAGTAAAAGCTACTTTGTATCACAATTTGCTTACATTTCACCAAAATGACCTTTAAAAGCAGGACTGAAGGGTCAAGTTTATCATCACTTTTCCAGCCTTCAAGTAATATATTTCTATTTAGCAGAACAATTTGCAGAAAATTGCTGTCGTAAGAATTATGCTTGGTCCAGCTCCCTACCTGCAATACACAGGGTTTGAGCGGAAGCCACCTCTGAGAACAGCAGTTAGCCAACCATCACTTCCCTGAAGCAAAACACCTGGTATACATAGCTATCGCTTCCCTCTATAAAGCGAGCAAATCAAAAAGCAGACAAATCATTAAAAACCTATTCTGAATATATATATATATATATATATATATATGCCAAGGAAGAAAATAGCAAAATCTCAAAATGCTGAAGTATGGTATGACTGTGTCTGTTATACTGAGGCTGGCAAAAGTCAATTTGGCGGGTCATCCAGCTGCATATGTGATTTTTAAATGTTTGCCCAAAGAAGAGTATGTATACAAAATCACATTAAAAATTTTGATTGAGGGGCACCTGAGTGGCTCAGTCGTTAAGCGTCTGCCTTCGGCTCAGGTCGTGATCCCAAAGTCCTGGGATCGAGCCCCGCGTTGGGCTCCCTGATCCCTGCTCAGTGGGGAGCCTGCTTCTTCCTCTCCCTCTGCTGCTCCCCCTGCTTGTTCTCTCTCTCTCTCTCTCTCTCTCTCTGTGTCAAATAAATAAGTAAAATTAAAAAAAAATTTTTGATTTTTTTAAAGTTTTCAGGTGCATTTCTTCATTTTTTGTATTCAAATGAGGATTCCCCTCCCCCCAACTGCCTGGATATCCTCTGACCTGAGAAATTTTCAACTCAAAGATAGCAGAGGGATATAATGCCCAGCAGAGTATCTGACACAGCAGGCGTAAGTAAATATTTGTTGAATGAATATTGAATGTACGAGTACTGATTAACTTAAAAAGCAAGTATTTATGTTCACATATGACATTGGTTAAACAAATGATTGACAGAATCCTCTTGGGCAATGATTTTAAAATTTTAAGATTTTCTCATTCTGTAAAAATGATATTAGGAGTGTCTTTTCCCCTGTTTGGTAGCTCTAATGTGCTATGCTTGTCAAAACATTAGTTTCTTTGCTGTGTCAGTGACTTTTACACTTGATCTTAGCCAAAAGGCCGAGAAGCAATGTGTGTGTCAGTGACTTTTAAAAGAGGACAAAATTGAAACTGATTCAGCACACCATAATGGTGTTGATGATAGGGACAAAAGAGATCCAGTGAAGCTGTTCTCCTTGACCTTTATTGGCAGGCTTTTCAGTTAAGAGATAGTCACTATGGGAAGCAATATTATCTAAGTGCTCATATAACCAGGGACAGTAGAACCTACATTGTTCATAGATACATTATACTGACATAGGGTGGGGGCTTCAAATTCTAATTTAATTTGTCCTGGAATTCAACATTAGTCCTGAAGAAGTGGATTAAAAAAGCTAAATGAAATTTTTAAAAATACAATACCAACTGGGTGATGATACAGGTACTTCAGAATCTAATTGAATATATAATTCAAAAGAGTTGTCATACTAGATGCCATTCTTTGCAATAGGTAGTATAGCTCAACAGTCTAAATGGCTTTAGGTAAATGAGATGTAATACAATCAGAGTGATAATTCTGTAAGTTATAAATATGCTGCTATTTATATACTATTGTAAACAATAATGATAAAAAGAAATAATACAAAAAATAGGATTTTAAAATTATATGACACTATGTATGCCTCTGTCCTTTAAAAAGTAGTGCTTAGCTGTGTTATCACACTCCATTGTGGATTTGATAAATAATATTGTAATAATTACAGTTAAATTATTGAACTGTGTAAATACTTTAATTTGTTTTTATTGGAGTACTTCTAATGTGGTCCCTATAATAACCCCACTTACTATCATGTACACTTCTGTGAAATTTCTCTGATGGAAGAGAAAAAGAGAGAGAACAGGAGATTGACATAACCTGTGGTCCTTTTTACCTCTTTAATGTCTTATAATCTGGTGGATTCATAGGACTATTTCATTCATGACTGTAAATATTTGTTGTGTGTATTGTAATGGAAAAAAGTTTAAAGACTTTCTGATGCTTTACATACTCACTATTTCTATACTATTATGTTCAGCGAAGAAGTGGACAGTGCCAAGTTCAATTTGGAACTCACCGGCAAGTCAGTTTAAGGTTTATCAGCTTCTTTATGTCTGTGCTACATTCCTCCTCAAATCACTTCCTTTCCTCTTGAATATTGCCAGCTTCTTTTAGGGTGAGCCATTGTGATCCTGAATCCAAATTATCATAGCACTCGTTGCACTTTTAATGACTATTTTGTTGAGTACTATTAAACAAAACACAAATGTTATGAATTAGCCCGATGCTTTAAAAAAATTATTTGCTCCATTCTAGACTCTTCCAGTGCTTTCAACCAATTTTTAAACCAGTGTAATGACCATATGAGGTAAATACTATTATATTAGCTTTTAGTTGAAAAAACTGAAATTTAGATTTATCCAAGGTCACAAACAACTAACAAACTTGGTATTGAAATTCTTTTCTATGTGGATTATAGAAGCCAAGCTCTTTTCAACAAACACAATGTCAGGAAGAAAATGTCCTTTGAACTTTTCTCTCAAATTACTTCTTTAGAGAGCTTTTCCCCTATGGTCAGGAATAAGACAAGGATGTCCACTCTCACCACCTTTATTCACCATAGTATTGGCAATCCTAGCCAGGATCCTAAACAAGATCAGGATCTTGATCAGACAAGAAATCAGACAAGAAAAAGGAATAAAAGGCATCCATATTGGTAAGGTAGAAGTAAAACTTCCGCTATTTGCAGATGACATAATACTATATAAAGGAAACCCTAAAGAATCTGCCAAGCAACTACTAGAAGTGATAAATGAATTCAGTAAGGTTGCAGATACAAAATCAGTATGCAGTTTTCCACACTAAAAAAGAAGCAGCAGAAAATAAAAGTAAGAAAACTCTCATTCACAGTTGCACCAAAAATAATAAAATAACTAAGAATAAACTTAACCAAGGAGGTGAAAGACCTCTACTCTGAAAACTATAATACACTGATGAAATAAATTGAAGATGACATAAACAAATGGAAAGATATACCCATGCTCATGGATTGGAAGAAAAAATATTGTTAAAATATCCATACCACTGGGGCGCCTGGGTGGCTCAGTCGTTAAGCATCTACTTTCGGCTCCGGTCATGATCCCAGGGTCCTGGGATGGAACCCCGCATCAGCTCCCTGCTCAGCGGGAAGCCTGTTTCTCCCTCTCCCACTCCCCCTGCTTGTGTTCCTTCTCTCGCTGTCTCTCCTCTCTCTCTCTGTCAAATAAATAAATAAAACCTTTAAAAAAAACTCCATACTACCCAAAGCAATCTATAGATTTAATGCAATCCCTATCAAAATATCAACAGCATTGGGGCACCCGGGTGGCCCATTTGGTTAGGCATTCTACTCTTGATCTCAGCTCAGGTCTTTATCTCAAGGTTGTGAGGTCAAGGGGCACGTGGGTGGCTCAGTTGGTTAAGCGACTGCCTTCGGCTCAGGTCATGGTCTCAGGGTCCCGGGATTGAGCACCACATCGGACTCCCTGCTAGGCGGGAAGCCTGCTTCTCGCTTTCCCACTCCCCCTGCTTGTGTTCCCTCTCTCGCTGTCAAATAAATAAATAAAATCTTAAAAAAAAAAAAAAGTTTGTGAGGTCAAGCCCCGTTTTGGATTCCTTGCCCGTGTGGAGCCTACTTAAAACAAAAAACTGCATTTTTCACAGAACTAGAACAAACAATCCTAAAATTTCTGTGGAACCACAGAAGACCCTGAATAGCCAAAGCAATCTTGAAAATGAAAACCAAAGCTGGAGGTATCACATTTCCAGATTTTAAGTTATATTACAAAGCTAGGGTAATCAAAATAGTATGGTACTGGCACAAAGATAGATTCACAGATCAATGGAACAGAATAGAAAGCCCAGAAATAAACCAACAGCTATATGGTCAATTAATGTTCAACAAAGGAGGCAAAAATATGGAATGGTTAAAAGACAGTCACTTCAATAAATGGTGTTGGGAAAACTGGAAGCAACATGCAAAAGACTGAAACTAGACCACATTCTTACACCATACCCCAAAATAAACTCAAAATGGATTAATAACCTAAATATGAAACCCAAAACCAGAAAAATCCTAAAAGAGAGCACAGGCGTGACTTCTCTGATATTGGCTGTGGCAGCATTTTTCTCCTAAAGCAAGGGAAATTAAAGCAAAAATAAACTATGGAGACTGCATCAAAATAAAAAGCTTCTGCTAAGCAAAAGAAACAGTCAGCAAAACTAAAACACAACCTATGGGATGGGAGAAAATACTTGCAAATAACATATCCAATCAAGGGTTAGTATCCAAAATATATAAAGAACCCAACACCAAAAACCCCCACAAATAATCTAGTTAAAAAATGAGTAGAAAACATGAACAGACATTTCTCCAAAAAAGACATACAGATGGCCAACAGACACATGAAAAGATGTTCAACATCGCTTATCATCAGGGAAATTCAAATCAAAACAACAATGTGGTATCACCTCACATCTGTCAGAATGGCTAAAATAAAAAATACAAGAAAGAACAATGATTGGTGAGGATGTGGAGAAAAAAGAACCATAGTGCCCTGTTGGTGATAATGCATACTAGTGTCATGACTATGGAAGACAGTATGGAGGTTCCTCAAAAAATTAAAAACAGAGCTACCATATTATCCAGTGATCACACTCTTGGGTATTTACCCAAAGAGTACAAAAATACTGATTTGAGAGGATATATACCCCTATGTTTATTGAAGCATTATTTACAATAGTCAGTTATGGATGCAGCCCAAGTGTCTATTGATAGATGAATGGATGAAGAAAGGTTGGCCTATATATAAATTGGGATATTATTCAGCCATAAAAAAATTAAATCTTACCATTTGCAATATGGATGGATCTAAAGAGTATAATGCTAAGCAAAATAAGTCAGTCAGAGAAAGAAAAATACCAGATGATTTCACTCATATTTGAAATTTAAGAAAGAAAACAAAGGGAAAAAGAAGAGCTAAACCAAAGAACAGTCTCTTAACTATAGAGAACAAACAGATGGTTACCAGAGGGGATGTCAGTTGGGGGAGTGGGTGAAATAGGTGAAGGGGATTAGGAGCACACTTATCTTGATGAGCACTGAATAATATATGGAATTTTGAATCACTAATTGTACAACTGAAACCCATATAACACCATATGTTAACTACACTGGAATAAAAATAAAATTAAAAAACAAAAACTATAAAAATGAAACTATGAATCTTGAGCATTTTCTGTAAAAGTAAGTAAAAAAGGCAGAAAGTTGTGGATTACCCATGGTGTCCCTGTGTCTCTTCTTTTCTCATACCTGTAAGATCTATAACCTCCTGCTTTATCTGCCAGGCCCAAAATATATTATTCACAATGGAGACTTTTTTTTTTTTTTAATCTAGTAGAATGTGCCAGCTTTTAGACTGGTTATAACTGACAACTATCAACAACCTAAAAATGTTTAATTATTTTTTTCTTCTCTCTCTCTATATTGTACTAAACATTATTCAATCTTGTATTATGAAGCAATTCAAAAATAAAAGACTGCTAACTTATTATTTTCACCGGCAATCAGTTATTTTACCTTACAATCTAAAATGTGCTAAGGAATAAAGTAGGTTCACACTCTTCAAAAGATCTATAAACAGAACTACATTATATATCTGCTAACTCCTTCACAGATATTAAACTGATCCAACATTATACCTGCAGTGGTTGTAAGAGGATATTACTTGCTGGATATCTAGAAAAAAAATCACAAAGAGATCAATAGAAACTCTTTAAAGAATTGTGTGGGTATTTTATTTTTATTACCTAAAGATATAGATTTAGTAAGGGTTTACTTCTTTTTGGCAAAAAAATGGAGTGGTAAAAAAAAAGACAATTTATAAATTCCTCAAAATAAATTTGAGCAAATCCTGAACAAAGTAGCTACCCTACTTAAAAACAGCTTATATTTAGAAATCTGGAGACCATTCTAATAAAATGTAAAAAGTTGAAAATTTGGTTTCATTATAAGAAATTTTCGACTTTATTTCCATAATTTGTCAAATTAATTCAAAAAATTTTAAATTTATTTGTGTGTGGATATGCCCAAATATCAATTGTCCAATTTTTATTTTAATGATAGGCAATAAATCTAATCACCTAAATCTCTAAGGTTAAAGTCACTGATATAAGTTCTCTTATGAAAGAAGCATTTTTCTTTAGTTTTAATTTACAATTTCAATTTTATTTTATGATGTTATGATGCAAATAGAAAAAATCCAACACAAATATTTAGAAAAGAAAAAAAAATTATAACATTTAGACTAATTGCCTTCAAGTTCTATTTCTGCTATCAGTCCTGTTCAACTCTTAAGAAAAAACCAACCCTCATTTAAAAAGTAAAAAATCTCTTGCTTTTTATATATAGATCTTCACTAATTAGGAATGTAGGAATTATGTTGGAAACCATCTAATGTTTCTCTTGTCTTGGTACATAGAAAGTTGTATTTTAACAAACACCATGTATATTTAAAACTTTAAAAAATAACTTGAGCTTGAAAATTTTAAATTAAAAACTTATTATGTCATTATGTTATTATATAAATTATCCCTTTATTTGTTTATAAGAATATTGCCAAGAAAGTGGGGGAAAAACTAGCACAGATCACTACTACTAGTAGACTGACCACAGTTCTAGTAGACTGATCATAATATAATGAACAACAGTCACATTTCTATCATATGCAACAAAAAGATTGGTTAACTAAAATATACCTATGGAATAATGTAATTTCATCTATGAAAACAAGGGAGCAAAGAAATAATTGTTCATCCAAACCTATAATTTGAATTTATTTTCATTATATGATCCTTGCAGAAAATGTGTTACAGCATATCACAAAGTCCCATCAATCTATTTCAAATGGTTTAGTTTTTTATTGACTAGTGTTAAGATAGGAAAGAATTATTAGATAAGACATTGTAAACTGGGGCACCTGGGTGGCTCAGTCAATTAAGTGTCTGTTCCGCTCAGGTTATCTTCCCAGGGTTCTGGGATCAGGCTGTGGTGTGGGGAGTCTGCTTCTCTCTCTCCCTCAGACCCTCCCCCCTGCTCATGCTCTTGCTCTCTCTCTCAAATGAATAAATAAAAAAATTAAAAAAAAATGACATTGTAAACTAAAAGGTAATATACAAATAATACAAATAGAAGTAATTTTTATCAATAGAATATAGCTGAAATATGATAAAATCCTCCAAAATAACATTTTCTTGGTGTTCATTATATTTTCTTAATTTCATTAGCAAATAAATTTTATTCTGTAGAAACTTAATCATGTTCAGTTCTCAATGTGTGGAGTGGGGTGTGTGATAAAATGATTAAGGGCATTCCATCTTTCTCACTGAATGCAACTATAAACCTGGATGAGGTGTATACAGTAGCTTTGGGGGGACTCCAAAAAACAAATAGTAGTAAGCATGTTGGGGAAGAAAATCAGAATTCAAAGTAGCACCAAATCAATAGCAAATTCACCACTTTTTTCCTTCAATATTCTCCAACTTGAACACACTATAGTAGGAAGCCCAGAAGTGGCACTTGGAGCAGACAAAGAGATCTCTAAGAATGCACTCTAGTTTTGGCTCAGGATGTGGCAAAAGTACCTCTTAACACTTAGGAAGAGTGCAGAATTCACCCTCCTCCCTTGTTAATTATTTTCTCCATTTTTCTCTTGTTCCAGCTTCCAACCAATTGCAAAACATGGCAGCAAAAGTGGTAGTGGAGTCATAGGAACCAAAACTCTGAGGGAGACGAACTTTCCTCTGATTGGTGGAATTGTTTCCAAAAAGTGTGGCTACAAACCCACGTGGCATTTTTTCTTTCTGTCTTCCAATGATGGCTTGCTTCAGATGTGATGAATCCATAGAACTATGTGACAGAGCTGGGTAAACAAAGCTCCAACTCTCTCTCTGAGAAAAGTAAAGGGATTCCCAAGGAACCTAAAATACCAAGGAGAGCATTAATGAAGGTGGAGCTCAGGCAATTAATCCCATAAAGTTGTCTATAAACTCCTGGGTGGAGCCCTAACATGCACACGCATGGATTTGATTCTAATCAGCAAACCTAAGATATAAGAATCCTAAATGTGAATACATAAATTTCCTTCAAAATATTAAAAAAAACCTCCCAGAACTGAGAGAAATAGAACAATCTTTAATTATAGGTGGAGAAATCAATACTCCTTTCAGTTACTATAGAACTAGAGGACAGGAAATCAAGGAGAATATAGAAGAAATGAGCAATACAACCAACCACCTGAAATGAATTGATATTTAAAGAAAGATAACCAAGAACCACAGAATGTGCATTCTTTCCAAGTACACATCAGACATTCATCAAGATAAACCATATCCTGCATCACAAAAACAAAAATAATTTTAAAAGAATGGAAATGTATATCTCTGACCATAATGGAATTAAATTAGAAAACAGTAACAGGAAAAGAGTCAATAATTTGGAAATTAATCAATACACTTCTACATAATTTATACAGTTAAAGAGAAAAATCTCAAGGAAAATAAAAAGTATTTTAAACTAAACAAAAATGCAATATATCAGGATTTGTGGGGTGCAATTAAAGCAGTGCATCGAGAGAAACTTATAGTAGTAAAGGTTTATATTAGAATAGATTTCAAATCAATAATCTAAGCTTCTACTTAGAATAAAGGAGAAAAAGAATAAAATAAATTCGGATTATCAGAAGAGAGGAAATAATAAAGAGATCAATGAAATTTAAGACAGACTTACATTAATGAAAAAACAGTGAAACCAAAAGGTGCTTCTTTGAAAAGATCAATATAATTTACATGCTTTTAGCGAGATTAAGAAAGAAGAAAGAGAAGACACATCTCCAATACCAGTGATAAAAGGACTGTCACAATAGATTGTAAAGATATTTAAAGGATAACAAGGGAATATGTAAACTCTAGGCATGTGCATTTGGCAACTCAGATGAAATGGATCCTTATCAAGGACAATTGAATAAAATGCACCCAGAACAAAAGAGAGGTTCTATAGCTATTATAGAAATTTAATTCATAACATCTTCCTAAAAAGAAATCACCAGCTCTTATTTCACTGGCAAAATCAACCAGCTACTTCAAGAAAACATCATTTCTATGCAACATCATTATCATTAGGGAGAATGCAAATTAAGACCATGATTAGATAAATTACATATCTATTAAAATAGATAAAATAAAAAATACTAACCATATGAAATACTGGAGAGGATGTTGAGCAAACAGATTTATCGCCCATTACTGAAGCAAATGCAAAATGGTACAGACACTCTAGAAAACAGTTTGGCAGTTGCTTAAACATATGTTTACTATATGACTAAGCAACATTACCATTATTTAATCTAGAGGAATAAAAGCTTATGATCCCTAAAAAAATGTACATAAATGTCTATAGTAGCCCTATTTGTAATTATACCAAACTAAGCAATTAAAAACAACAACAACAAAACTCAACAAATTATTGATACATGCAACAATTTGAGTGAGTCTAAAAAGCATTATGCTGGATGGGAGAAGTCTGTCTCAAATGCTTGCATGATATATGAATATGATTTCATTTGATCTGATTATATGACACCCATGAATAAATAAAACTATAGTGATGGAGAATATATCATTGGGGTATGTGTGACCATAAATAGATAATACAAAGTAGTTTTGGGGGTTATGAAGTCATTTGATGTCCTGATTTTGGAGTTGTACCAAAAAAGAGAGAATTTTACTGTATAAAAATTAAAAATATAAAATTAATAGAAAACCAGTGCCTACAAGGTACCACCTACTGGAAACACATTTAAAAAAAAAAAAAAACTATTATTTTAGAGCTACTCTAGATTAATCAGGACTTAAGGTACAAATAAAAGTGGTTAATTTTCTATTATTTTTCATAAGCTGATACATATGGGATCATTGTAGAAATTGTTGCAGATAAATCTCAAATTGATATTTGAAAAGTAACACCAATATTTGGTCAATCCTAGAGAAAGAGGATTCTAGATTGCTGTTTTTCTCAGTGTCTTTCTTCCCCATATCCTGATTTATAAGCCCAAAGCCAATATTTAGGTGTTTTATCAGTAGTTTTTACAGTTTGATTCCACCTCTTTTGTGGTCTGAGACTGTTTCTTACCAAGACCATAGAGATTATTCATACGATCATTTTACAAAAGGATGCATACTAAATAAGCATCATTTAAAGAACTGGTTGGGATATGTAAGAACTGTAATATGTGAGCTTCATTGCTATGATAGGGTTTATTTTATTTTGTATTATATTGCTGAGCCAATTGTATTAATGTGAAACTTTTTCTCTAAGTCTTCTCATCTTAATTTTAATTAATTTGAGAAGAGAAATTATGTTTAACATTTCTACTTCCAATTGACCATTATATGCCCTTCAGGCAGTAATAAACTTAATGAAAGTAAGTAAAGGTGAGATGCCTGTTCTGAAATATCGGGGAAATTTAGTGTGTTAATATTGAGATTTCTATAATTCCAATATAGGTATTTGTGCATTTGTTTCCTATTTTCATTGCTGTAACACTTAAAGGATGAAAGACAAATAAAATATCAGTTGAATTGCTCATTTTTATGAGTATCATAACAAGGAATTTTAAAGTGAATAAAAGTGCCAGTCTGGTTCTTTGATGTGGGGCCAACTTCTGTTATTCCAATATCTCATAGTAAGAATATATAATTAATAAGCCAGGGGGCTAAAATCAAAATGGCAGTGTCTGTTTATAATTATCAGAGGACATCTTAGGTTCAATAATATGTAGAGAAAATAAAATAATGTAATTATTAACATAATGATTTCATTTAAATAGAGAGAACCTCTTAGTTTATCTTTTTCCATAGAACTATTTATTTTCTTCAAAGGATCCCATCTTGGCAGATCTCTGTTTCCTGACTTCTATTCAGAAAGTGTCAAGGACACTGAAAAAAAAACACAAGTATGGGTGTTCAGTTTCGAAGAAGGTAAATATATGGCTACTGGTTTTGCTCTATTTCCCCATGGATCAATTTTCTATTCTTTTGTGCCCACTTTGGAGGTCAAAAATTCTAATCTTTAATGCTGCCTTTCACTCTTGCTTCCCACTTACTCTACTCAATAGAAGGTACCGTTGGGATATCACAGGGAGAAAAGAAAGAACATTTAGTTCTCATTTCCCCCCGAGCTATTCACTGGCCGTGATTTGACAGTGGTGGTGTTCCTTTACTTGTAGCCAGAGCTCCCAAGAGTACAGCTTTTGCCCAGTTCTAGTTCTATTACTCCATCTTCTTATCCCTTTAAACCCAGAGATATTAATGGTTTCCCACTGTCCTTAGTCCCTGCATACTTTGTAATATCTTATCGATTCTCTTATTCTTGGCTGCACTGTGGAAATGTTTATTTGGTTGGTTGGTTGGTTGGTTGGTTGGTTGGTTGGTTGGTTGGTTGGTTTGGTTTATAGTCACTTCAATTAACACTTTGAGTGTGCTGTTCCCTGTCTGAATATAGAATGATACAGACTGTCATCTCTACCCTGTTTAATTATTCCTTCCTTCAAAACTACATTATTTTAAAGGAAGTATTTAAAATACTTAAATGAAATATTTAATACAAGAATATGTGTCATTTACTTGTGAATATACCTCTACACTATTATTTGCTATTCCAAATCTACTTGATGGGCAAACTGTTGCAACAAATCTTGAAATAAAGATACTTCTAAGCAGCAAGAAGTGACTTTACATGAATTGCCAACATTTTCTTTTGCACTGGGGTAAAACTGACCTTTTCTCAAACCTTTCTCTAATGGATGACATTATGAAGAAAGGCATCTTCAGCCTCAAAGGGCACTGTTTGGTCTGGTCTTCATTCAAACAGTATAGAATCCAAGATGAAAGTAAACCTGGCACTTTCACCTGAGTCAACTGGGGGAAGATGTCATTTAATCTCTCTTTTTTTTTTTTTAAGATTTTATTTATTTATTTGAGAGAGAATGAGAGATAGAGAGCACGAGAGGGAAGAGGGTCAGAGGGAGAAGCAGACTTCCCGCTGAGCAGGGACCCCGATGCGGGACTCGATCCTGAGACTCCAGGATCATGACCTGAGCCGAAGGCAGTCGCTTAACTAACTGAGCCACCCAGGCGCCTCGTCATTTAATCTCTTGGATAATAATGGGAAGAAGTCCCACAGTCATTTCCTAGAATAAACGAGAAAAGAGCATGAGGCACAAGTTCCTCCCTTTTTTTATATTGCTTAATTGGCTTACATATTTGTTTAGGGGACTTAAAAAAAGAAACTTGGCAATAGATATATGACCACATCGAAAGGTTGGAGTTAGCACTGCCTACTCTTCCCTGAGAGTTAAAGCTGACCAAGAACTGGGTTTATTTTAATGCAATTAGTTGGAGCTCAACAGCTAAATAAATAAATAAATAAATAAATAAACTAACTTCCTTTCTATCTTTCCAGTTTTGTGTGTTCTCCTGCTAATGAACCTCAAAGAGTACCACTACCCTCAGGATAATAACATAAATGTTTAATTTATGTTATTAATTAAACTGCTTAATTTAAATAACATTTAAAATCTGTAGGAGGCATATAATAATATTTCTGAGAGTGTGACCTTAATGTGATTTTTCAATGTGTTTTCTTATTTAAGTGGCACCCATTTACTAAGGAAAATATATAATATGGTATTGATGCTCAGCTCTTCAGTAGAAATCAGGTGTAAAGTTGCAGAGAAAGTAATATAACAATATAATATAATATGGCATAACATATAAATTTATATTCCTAATATATATGTACAAATAATCAATGTTTTTAAAATTTTTCTGTTAGCATTATATTTAATTAATTATGAGCGTATTCAGGTATATTGTTAAAAAATAGGCAAGAATTTAAATAATTATCAAGAAATTCTCTTTAATGGCTAAAGTTTCTCTGCTATATATCTAACCAAGCTAATTAAACTCATAAATATGAGACTGGAATAGTAATATTACTGGTTGAGTTCTCTACTGATGTGATTAAAAGGTTCTATGAGAGACTAACCTTCAGATATTAAGCTGGGGACAGCCTTTCAAAGAAATGATAAAGATATGCTTTGAGAGAGAGAGAGAGAGAGAGAGAGAGAGAGAGACAACACAAGAATGAAAGTTCAGCATGCCCCAAAGGATTTTGCAGTGCATGATGACTGGAGGCCTAAAAGCTAATAAAAGATAAACTTTCTACAAAAGTGCTGTCAAAAAGAAAAAAAAAAAAAGAAGGTGACTAAGAAATAGCCCCAAGAAAGAAAACTTGGGCAAGCTCTCTTTTTACAGCAATACAGAGAAAAGATTAGAATGAAGATACATTCAACTATCATACAATTTTCTGCCTTTTAAAATGCATTTCCTCGAACTGACCTTTACAAAGTTTATCTCTAGTTTCTGGCAAAGTAGAAGAATGAAAGATCCCTGATAGAGCTATCTTAATCCTTCAGTCTTTTGTGAAGGAAGGAATAATGGAAAAGCTTTTTCTCTCTCATATTTGGAAAATAAGTTTTTTTATGAAACCATGGAGAATGATAAGAGGGTGGGTCGGCTGAAGGTTGGATTATTTTTTCTTTCAGTACCTTTAGGACAAGCCAGCCTAAGACTAAGAAGGAACGGGCTGCTGGCCCGTGTCTTCTATATACATAATAGGAACAATCAACATCCAGATCAGTGTGCAGGAGACATAGATGGGATGGAGAATGTTTCTCTGATTGCAAATCGTGAAAGTATCACTTCCACAGGAGAAGGATGTGTCCTGTGCTATTCGAATGGAGGAACAGACAGGACTTTAGGAAAAGCTGCATTAGAATTGAGTGAGTGAGGCCAGTGTGCCACCCTCAGATTCCTGAAAATCAACATTAAGAAATGGTAGGGAGTCAGGCCAGCCTCACAGGTATGTGACCTGTGCAGTCACATAAGACCCCATGCTGAGGAGGGCCCCATGCTTGGTTTACTGGTCTGCTCTTACTGTTTTGCAGTTCTTAATATTCCTTGAACAAGAGGTCCTACATTTTTTATTCTGTACTTGGCTCTACAAATAATGAGGTTTTGTGAGAGAGAAGTTATAAGCTTTTGTTAGTTTATCATATGCTAAGCATCTCTAACAGTTTTAAGAGGTTATTCCTTCCTCTTCTCAAATGCAAGCTGCTCTGAACCCCAGAAAATTGGGAGAATGTTCCCCAAAACATCTACTCACATCTCTTTCCTCTATACTTCACTCAGAGCTTGAGCATCTACTTAATGCCACGCTGGCCAGAGATACATTGGAAGATATAATCTTTAAACACTTACAACTAAACCCTAGGACCTAAGCTATTTGCCTTTTCTTTATCACATTGCAGTGGGTATGTGATGAGAATCTGGTAAATCACAACATCTTCAGTGGAAAGTCACATTCCTTTTAAAGCTAAATGAGAGAAGGCAGTCAATAAGAAATTATTGATTCCCATGAGCTGTTCAGTAGTGTAGTAAGTGCCATCTCTACCTGTTTATTTTCTTTTTTACTATGGCTCTTTTCCCATGAATTTTTTTATGGTTCCATAAAGATCCCAATTGCAAGGAGACAGTGCATTGTTTAGGAGGATGAACCCTAAGCTAGATGATTTAAGTACGATTCCTTGAGTTAGTACTTCCTCACTGTGTAACTCTGAGGAAATACTCTCTACTCTGCCTCAGTTTCCACAGGTATCAAAGAGAGTAAATATTAGTACTCACTTTGTAAGTTTATTGTGAGAACTGAATGCATTAATACATTAATTGTATTAAGAAAATGTTGTTTTGCCTGCTCTTATTATTCTGTTACAGAAATTTCAAATAGAAGCTTTGTGTGTTCTTGATGCACAAGAACATGTGAAAATATGCCTACTCATAAAAAAACCAACTTCCAATGATGAAAATTAGAGTTAGGAAACATCACAACCCTTAGCAGCTTATTACAATATTAAAGACAACAATATATCTTGAACTTATTAGTAGCTTCAGGCCCAGAAATTGAAGAGTTATAGTTTGACTATAAAGTTAATTCATAGGCCTCTATAAGAAAGAAAAAAAAAAGTGTCTTTTTCACTCTGTGGCCTATAATTGATTGTAATTACCAGTTTGCACAGGACTGTATTGGTAGGAGGGTCAAAGATTACAAAGAACTTTCCCATTGCTCAGTAGCTAATGGGACACAGCTGCAAGGGAAATAAAACAGTATAATTAAACGCTAGTCTCTTTTGTTCCTTTCTTTAAGCAACACAGTTACAATTTTCATGTCACCGAAGAACTAAAGAAGAAATCTTCATATGCTATAGGGAGAAAAGATCTTTTGTATGGTAAAATCTTACTGATCTTGGACACTCTGACTAGTTTCTACCATCCTCTTGTTAATTAAAATCTGACCCTAGCAAACTGTTACTTGATTGGGAGATGCTCCTTAAGTACGTTAATATTTAAAGAGACTATGAAAAAGATAAAGAAGGAAAAGAAAACCTTACTATTCCAACAGATATTCTCTTTTCCTCGCTGTTTATCATGCAAACTGTATCATATTTTTTATGATTTACAGAATGAAAGACAAAGGCCTATGTATGTGCTAGTTTCTAAGTGTTGTCCTATTTTTATTTTTCTTAACTTTTTTTAAATTCTTTTTCTAATATTTTATTTATTTATTCATGAGAGACAGAGGGAGAGAGAGAGAGGGAGAGAGAGAGAGGGAGAGAAGCAGAGGGAGAAGCAGGCTCCCAAGGAGCAGGGAGCCCGATGCGGGACTTGATCCCAGGACCCTGGGATCATGACCTGAGCCGAAGGCAGACACTTAACCATCTGAGCCACCCAGACGCCCTATTTTTCTTTAACTTTTATAGCTCTTCTCACATCAGAGAAATTTTTTTTCAGAAAATAATATAAAATTATATCACATTTATTATTAATGAGAACACAAACTCAAGCAGATTATTCAATTGCCCAGTGATCTTTCCAGGTATATCTTATCCTCTTAATCAAAGCTAAGATTACAGAAAAAAATCAGTTAACATCTAAACTGTTATTTCCTACAGAGTTAGCGAGTTGAGAACAAATATTTTCTGTAACAAATTACAGTTATTATTGAATGTTCCCTTATAACCTTTTTCCTAATTTTAATAGTAAAATATAAACATTGTAGTAAATTTAGAAGCTCTCCACCTCAAAAAAAAAGAATAAGAAAAATCACTGACCATTCACCCCACCCGAAAACCATTTTTATTGTTGAATATATTTCCTTACATACACATTTTCACACAAATACACACCTACAAATGAACACTCACCAGGGTTTACAGTGTGTGTATCATTCATCTCAAGTGGGCCATGAATACCACTTAGCATTAGACGGTATTTTCCTAGTTCGTTCACTTTCCCTCTCCCCTTACGGCATGTACAATACCTGCTCTTCAGATCTCAAGTTCTGTTCCTCCATATAAACGTGGCTGCCTTTAAATTGAGAAAATAGAGAAGAGAATTTCCACAGGCTATAAGAACCACTACAACTAGCTCTCTAACTAAATCTTATATTGTAAAATGTGCTTTCTCTTATTAATATGAATTAAATAAATTAATTCATTTACTTGAGCTAAATGTTTTTGGTCCTAGCCTTGGCCAAACCCTTCACTTATTAATAAAATCCCATCTCAGGGCACCTGGGTGGCTGAGAGTCCCACTCTTGGTTTCAGCTCAGGTCATGATCCCATGGGTTGTGGGATCGAGCCCTCCGTGGGGCTCCTTGCTCAGCATGGAGTCTGTTTGAGGATTCTCTCTCTCTCCCTCTCCCTCGCCCCACTTGCACGCTATCTCTCTTTCTCTCTGAAATAAATAAATAAATCTTAAAAAACAAATAAAATAAAATCCTATTTCCTCTCTCTTCTTGAAGATACTGCTCCTTTAATTCTTCCCTCTCTCCCCTGCATTATCAATTTTGCCTTCTGTGATGAATCACCCTAATCTAGTATGCAAGCATATTATTTTTTTCCATCTTTAAAACAAACTAACTAAAACAAAACACCTCTCCTCATCCCAAATCACCTTGTATACACTTCTTTCTTTTATAGCAAAACTCCTAAAAAATTTGCTTGGACTTGCTTTATTTACATTCAGTCCTGCAATTGTGTTTTCAACCTACTAAAATAAGGCTTACACCATCAAAACTGTTTAAAAACTGATGACGTCCATGTTGCTAAATCCTGCAGTTGTTAATCATTTCTCATCTTCTTGATATTTTAGCAGCTTTTGCCTTAGATCAATGCTTTTTTCTTCTTCACCTGCACACTCATTCTCTTGGTGAGCTCATCTAGCCTAAGGTTTTGAATATCATTTGTAGAGTCACATCTCCCAAATTCTTATCTCTAGCCTGCATTTGTACACTGAATTACAGATTTGCATACTAACTTCCTATTCTATTTTCATCTGGAGACCTATTAGGTACTTCAAGTGTAACATATTCACAACTGACTTCCAGATATCTCCCTTCATGCCTGTTTATATTCACTATCTTCCCATCTTCGTTAGTGGAAACTCTATCCTTCTTTTTGTAAGGCCCAAATCCTCCTCTTTTATACTTCTCTTTATTCACAAGTCATATTTAATATGACTGAAGCTCATTGATTTTAGCTTCAACATCTATGCAGAATCTCCCCTATGCTTATTCCATTTCAAACCATAAACACAGAAGGCTGGTGCGCTCGCCTCAGAGCCTTTCCAATTTGTACTAATTCTTCCTGGCATATTCTTCTCCTAAATAAACATATGGTCCACTTTCTCACAATCTCCAATTTTTACTCAAATGCTATTTACTCCAAGATGTTTCCCTTATCTCTGTAATTAAAATTGCAACATTTTATTTTCTTTCCCCTTCTCGCCATTATTTTCCTCGATCGTAATTAACATCATCTAACATGTTATAGTGAATGGAAATTATTTGATCAAACTTTTATATACAAAAGAAGAAAATGTGTATTATAGAATATAAATTTAATCTCAGAACTATGTTTGACTCAAGTCTAGAGTTAATACATACAGGAAGATGGTTGAACATAGACGGTAGTTGAATATAAACTGGAAAAGGGGAGTTAAACTTGGATTAAAGGAATCTCAAAGAATTTGATTTCATTTGTAGTCACTAAGGCACAATTACATTTTGGAGAACAGAGATAAAGAAGGAGACCTTCACTAATATGCTACTATAGGAATATGAACACTTATTTCCACTAATATATCAACAGTTACAAAATAATGTAATGTCATTCTTCCAGAAGTGATTCAAAGAAAATATTAGCAATGGACTAGTGGCAATATTTGAGCTATTTTTATGAGCCAAGGTGAGAAAGACAGTTTGAGAAAGAGGCTTTCTGACATTCTTCGAGTCATATTCTACTTGAGAAAAATGACAGAATAATTTAATTCTGATGGTGACAGAGATAGGGAGCAGGGAATTCACCTCCGAGTATAGAACAGCGTACGGAATCACTTAAAGTTCATCTTTGCACTTATGCCCTTATATGTGAATTATTCCAAATGTGTTGAGTAGATCAGGCACTAATTCCTGGAGGTATAGAAAGCACACTACAAATTCTGTAAGCACAATACCATGTTTAGCACCACTCATCCTTGACGTAATTTGCCTTATAGATGTCAGCAGAACCGATTTTCATAACCTCTATATTTCTTCTTGTTTATACAAATTGGCAACTTGCTCATTCTTAGCAACTTGTCTGAGTTATTCTGCTCATTTGTAGCCATGACTTCTGCAAAGGGTAAATCACCTCTGAGTAGCTGATATAAATAATCTGTTTCACTAAAGTGAAATTGAGGGAATGAAGTAGGTAGTGAGGGGATTGGGGCTCTTATAGTTAGTATTCTGCCATGAGACTTAGACTTTGTGTTACTTATATAACCAAGCAGCAAGTCTTAACAAAGACCATAATGCAAATAATCATAGAATATTGGATTTGAAAGGATTTTAGAGATTGTCTACTCCAGCATTTCATTTGAGACCCCGAGAAGTGGAATGATGTTCCAGGTGAGTGCTGACTTGGCTTCTTAAAAGGCAGAACTGAAAACAATGGTTTATTTCTATTCAGACCCTATTTTTTCTTTTTTTTTTTTAAAGATTTTATTTATTTATTTGAGAGAGAGAGAATGAGAGACAGCATGAAAGGGAAGAGGGTCAGAGGGAGAAGCAGGCCCCCCGCTGAGCAGGGAGCCTGACGTGGGACTCGATCCCGGGACTCCAGGATCATGACCTGAGCCGAAGGCAGTCGCTTAACCAACTGAGCCACCCAGGCGCCCCAGACCCTATTTTTTCTGACCCCAACAGATCTGTCCTTGAGATCCACAAAACTTTTCTGGAAAGGCTTGATGTATTTTTGTAGTATCAGAATAAATAGGGGGTATAAATGAAGTAAAATATTCAGGTTTTAGGGACTGGTTTACTGTATTAGTCTCCTATTGGAATAACAAACCATTCCAAATCTTAGTGGCTTGCCAGAACAACCACTTATTTTTATTATATGTGCATCTGTGGCAATTGGGGCAAATCTGCTTCAGCATGGTGCCCAGGTGGGCTTTTTGGGAAACATGTTGGTCTTTTCCATGTATCTCTTCATTCTTTTTGGACAAGAAAGTATGAGGTACATAGTCTTCCCATGGCAGTACTCCTTACTTCATTCATATTGTGTCTCCCTTTCCCCTATTCTGCAATTTAAGTTAATTTTACAATTAAAATAAATAGATTTATAATGTAACTTTAGAAAATGCATGTATAACATGTTGTCTACTGAAAGACTAGTGACTGGGTAGAAATTTTTAGAAATCTACACAAATTTTCACATTCATGTTGAGAGAATATTTTAATTTTCTACTAAATGTGTCTTGTATTCAGTGTTTAACAAGGAGGAGTGCCTATTTTCTAGGCCCTCATTTTTTTCCAATTTGATTATTTACCTTTTTAGAATTTTCTCCTGAAGAAACCTACCCCTGGCTGTGCCTACCTTCATCCCTCATCTAGTTTTCTCAGAAAGTTATTTACTAAATGGCTTAGTGTGTAGAATTAATGAGTCCGGAATTGTATTAAGCCTTCACATTAAAGATCAAAAACAAATCTATTCTACAGCTGCAGTTTGCATACCAAAACCCAGCTGTTTGCACTAATCACTCACACTTTTGCTTGTTAAGTCATGAATGGCTTATTTTAACACAAACCCATCAAAACAACTGGAAAAGCATATATTCAATAGAAAATAGATTAAAACTATCACCTATGGAACCAGTTGGCAGTGTATTTATTATTCCTATGATCATCTCTTGGAACTTGTAACAGAAATTTACCTCACTCTAAATGCAGGAGTAATTTTCTATATGAACCATGGAGCATAATAAAAAAAGGCCTGTGGCTGATACTGTCAGTGCTCTGCACATATACCCTTGAATCTCTAGAAAACTTTTATGCACAATACACACTGGGGCTTTTATTTCAGAAGCCCACATCAGTGTGTGTGTGTGTGTGTGTGTGTGTGTGTGTGTGTGTTATGTTTTTCATTTCAGTTAATTAATTAATCGATTAATTTTTATTTATTTACTTATTTATTTTTGGTCAGGCTGTTAGAAAGTACTTTACCTTTGCCCACAGAGAGCTAGATTTGCCTGGAATTTCCAGATTCTCTTTGATTAAAAGGGGCAACTTTTAATCAATACCTGAGGGGCATAGGAGTATAAAAAATCCATACTTCTTCCTCTGAGCAGACCATGTGGAGGTGAGATCTATACTGTTTCCACAGCTCTTCTCTCAAATTGAACCAGAGTTAATTTTAGCAGGACTGTGCATGATAATACAGCCTTATTTACCCCCTTCTTTTCCTGGTCCTACTTCCCTGTTCCTCAGGAAGAAGGACACCCTCAAGATGCCTTCTCAGGAATGCTTTATTATTCTTTCTATCACATATTTGTCCTGTGGCTCTTTTGGTTAATAATTCCTTTTTTCCTTTAGTAACACCTATATTTCCCACCTGGTCTTGCTGCAACTTGACCTAGTTATTAGCTGAATAGCCAGGAAAGGTGGATGTCAGATCTCGAGGAAGAAAATTAGCAGTTTGCAAGGCATGTAGCACCATTGAATCTTCTGTACGGTCCTCAGCCTTCCCTACCCTTACTGTCCTGTAGCGGTTCGTTCTAGCGGACCAACAGCGCTCTGGGATTCAGTGTTCTTTAGTGAATCTGCTCAGATGTCCCTATCCCAAGTCTAAGAGTTCTACTTCCTCTTTATCTGGCCTGCATATTCAGCACTGGAGATTTTACAGGGCTCTCAATTAAGCCCTTTTTGAAGTTCTGTAGCTATAACCACCAAGCTTATGCTGGAGATTATTGATCTGGTTATAATAATTGACTGTAATTAGGATGACTCTTCTAAATTTTGAAAACATAATGGTCCATATTGAGAACAAAGCAATACTGCTAGAAATGCCCTAGCAGAGTGTTATGGAAGGGTGATAAAGGTGGCCTTAGAGAGGTGGCTATTCTCAATGGATCAACTATGAAAGACCCAGTAACTTCAATGTCCTCCTTCAGTTGTCTGTTTTCTCTAATAGGGCTCAGAAGACCCTACCTTCACTAGAGTTAGGAGAATTACTCTGATGGTAGGGTCAGTGGCATTGTGAAGAAGCTCAGTGTGAGCTGTCCTCTACAGATTAGAGTTAATGATACAGGTTGCATTTATGAAACTGGGTTCTCTAGAGATAAGGAGTATAATGAGATTCCAGAACAGCACAGACTAAGTAGAGTATTGAACTCTTAGAGAAAAAGAACACTGAATTACTATAACACATAAGACATTAACTCCTAGGTAGTTTCAAGAAAAAGAGCCCAGACATTAAAAGAGAATATAAATGTGTATCAGAAAGGACCCTATAACACCATGGTGAGTATACATCGTAGTAATTCCTCTGATCTTTCCACAAAGGATTCTATGGCCATCTGCTGACACTCTTACCTTATATGTGGTATCTTTATTAGAACAGATCAACGGGACCTTTGGCACTTCATATGCAAATTGATCAACAAATGTGTGTTTTCTTTTATACTCATTAGGAAAGGGAATCAGAAGTAGTTTGAATTCATGGGGAACAGACACCATACATACTTAAAAACTTTGCTTGGTATTATACTCTTACTCGGCCTTCTTCTCTTCCTAGTCCCAATTTTCCTCTTTCCTACTATTTTTCTTTCTTGCTTGCTTTCTTTTTTTCTTGAGAACACTTTCTAATATTTCACCTTCATATGAATATTCATCTCAGAATCTGTTTCTGAGGAGCCCAACTTAAGGCATGTCCCACTGCATTTAGGTATTTTTACAAATTGACCTAAATCAATTTTGAAAGAAGCTGAGCAATGATGAATAAGTGAAAAATGAAAGAGATCAAACATCTCCCCATATATCATGGGATATTTCTGCTCACACAAAATGTATTCATTGTGGCTTTTAAATGGAAACTTCATGTTTTGCTTCTTCTTTTACCATATAAAATATCTCTAAATATAGTCCTTGAGAACCAAGGAAATATCTCCCAAGGTACTATACCTTAAAGTAGAAGGAGGTTTCCTTTTCTCCCATGTATGCAAACAAACAAAGAAACAACACAAATTTAAATTCTCTGTGAGTTCTTTTAGGAAGCAATAAAATTCCCTAATTTGAGAGAGGCCATCTTTGCTTCACGCATGAGCTGGTAGTGCCTCCCTAGAGCCCTTCAGAGCTCATCAAGCTTCATTTGTCAATCCAGATATCGGCCCTCTGAGGATTGTTAATTCTAAGGCAAAAGCAAAAGACATAATACAGAAGGAGGGAATGAATGGCAATGGCATCATTGTGGCCTACAACCATTTTTCCTGTATTTGAGTAGGACTTCAACAGTTCATTAAAAGTTAGCTGACTAGGCCTAGAAACATCTTGAATGCCTCCAACAGAGTCTTGAGCAAAGGCTACTGTCCAGCAAGGGTCAAGAACTCGGTAAATGTAAATAAGACCACCTTTCCTTCCTCATCCCTCCTCATCATTTCCTTCTGTGTTGACTTCATACACACCCAGAAATACCCTATTTCCTTTCATTTGACCTAGCAAAAGAGATTACAAAGGAAGATAAAGCATTATGTAAATGGCCTTGCATTTAGAGGACTTTATGAAGAGATCATTAAACCAGGCTTTTTATGTAAAGCTGTCATTTAGTTCAGAATTTTCTCTCTCCCTCCTTCAGAATACCTTGTGTATTATAACTGGGATTGACTGACATCATTCAGCTAGGTGACTGATGAGCATTAAAGTAGAAGTTATACTGCTTTCCAGAAGTGTCAGGAGAAGAAGGAGATTTGCAGTAATTTTTAAAAACTAAAACAAGTTGGAATGCCTGGGTGGCTCAGTCGGTTAGGTAGCTGCCTTCAGCTCAGGTCATGATTCCAGGGTCCTGGGATCAAGTTCCACATCGGGCTCCTTGCTCAGTGGGGAGCCTGCTTCTCCCTCTGCCTGCAGCTCTCCCTGCTTGTGCGCGCGCTCTCTCTCTCTGATAAATAAATAAATAAAATTAAAAAAAAATAAAAATAAATAGAAACTAAAACAAGTTGTAAAGATTGGGCATTATCACATTGTGCCTGAATGTACTCTTGGTAATGTGTAATGAATGACTTTGCTAGATTCCAAAGAATATTTTCTCGAAAGAAGAGGAATGTTTTCTTGAAAGAAGAGGCATGCTTTTTTTTTATTTTCTTTCCCTTTTATTTTATTAGCTTCTTATGAACCTCCAGATCCAGTGTACACAGATTTTCATATTCTTGTTCATAGAATTTGTGGATACATTTCTACTGAATCAGACTTCAGGCTGGTATAAAAGGGCTCACTCACTCCTTCTGTGACTTGATGGTTTCTCTTTAGTTCAAAAGTAAAATGAGAAGATTTGCCAGGACAATAATGGGAGTAGTAAATCCACATTAAAGCTGTTTCATCCTTTTTCTCATAAAGAATTATTTTCTCAAAGAAAGGAAAATCCCAGTGTATTTCCAACTTTGATGCACAAATGAATTTGGATCACACTTCATATTTTCTTGTGTTCAAAAAGAAGAAATACTGGCAACTGGGCATGTGGCTTTCTCGACAGTAGTAATGCTAGCTTCCTAGAACTATTTGTTATTATTTCATTCCATCGTAAAACCTAGAAAGGAGAGGTTTCATGTTTTTTTTTTCTTTAGTTTTGAGGGTAATGGTCAGCAGAGGGAAAGTAAAAAACAAAAACTCGTTTATTGGTTGCTGATGTAACTTCAGCTACTGCATTTATCTGACTATGCGTTCATTTTGTCAGAACACACACACAAAAAGCAACTTCCGATATTTAATCAAGAGATATTAAATACTTTGATTTTGTATCATGCAATATTTACATTCAGACTTAGTTTGGTTTTTGCCTATGGTAAGGAATACTCCTTTGCCTGCATTACCTTGGTCTTATCACCTTGTATAGAAGGAAGTTACATCCATATACAAGAAGTGTTTGTGGAAGGCATGGTAATCAGTCATGAAGCACAAGTAAGAATGTGGCAGAGCATGTGATGCACATAGCATCCCTCTCCCCAAAGCAATGCTGGGCTTCACTATGGAGTAGAGCATCTGCCTCTACCACAAAATGAGTAAAAATATCCAAGCAAAGACTCATCTTTGTTTTCCTTGCAGATTGCACAATTTATCTCCAATAACACACACATTCATCATCACTAAAGCTCAGTGGAATAATTATGAGTATTTACTGAATAGACCATGCAAAGCCATATGCTGTTGGTGGAAAGAATGTGGAAGAGAAACTGAAAACTGGCACAAATAATAAGACTGCAAAGTCAGCCACTTACAGTTGAGCAGCACTAGAAAATCATATATGCAATGACAGTGGCCTATGACTGTAAATAGAGTCCGCGTTTCCATGAGGCAGAACTAGTTTGATAGTAGAAGATAGGAACTCCAGAATTTCTGTTACAAGTTATAGAACTTTTTAAAAAGAAGTTATTAAAGGGAAGTGTTACTATAAGTTAGGGCATTTTTAATATATGTCCTTGTAACTCATTTAATATGCAGTGCTCAGAAATTTAAAAGAAAGCAGGAGTCTGGGGAGAAAAGCAAAATGAATCTTAGTCACATTAGTGTTAAGAAGGCCTGGTGAGCCACTACAAGGTAACATTGTAAAAAATAATACTCTATTTGTAGGGACTTTTGCAGTTTAAAAAATACTTTTCTACATAACTTTTCATTTGATTCTTTCAATGGTTCTTTTTTTTTAGATTTTATTTATTTATTCATGAGAGACAGGGAGAGAGAGAGAGAGGAGAGAGAGAGAGAGAGAGAGAGAGGCAGAGGCGGAGGGAGAAGCAGGCTCCCCACGGAGCAGGAGCCCGATGTGGGGCTCAATCCGAGGACCCCAGGATCGTGACCTGAGCCGGAGGCAGACGCTTAACCAACTGAGCCACCGGGCGCCCCAGGATTCTTTCAGTGGTTCTTATTAGGTACTATTCTCCTCATTTTACATGTAACAAAATAGATTCAGTGCTTGCATGATTTGTCCAAACTTGCAAATATGTAAGTGGCAAAAACAGGACAGGAGTCACACCTCCTGACTTTTGCGCAGGTTTGGCAAATGCACAGTAGCTGGGACACAAAAAGAAATCAAGACTGTTACAATCACAGACCTGTGTTTAATGCAGATCAAAACTCTTTGAGGAACCAAGTTAAAAGGAAATGATTGAGGACACTATACAACACGCTAGAGAAAAAACACAAATTTCCACGACCTAATATCGGGATTGGTAGCCCAGAGAATCGGATATAATGGAGGGGAACACCCACAGCCTGAATTAATACCGTTGTTAGGAGACTAATTTTCCCTGTTCATTTGTTAAAACATTACAACTTTCAATTGCCTTTGATCTTTGTTAATTTTAAACCAATTCCAATTTCTTTCAGAGTTTTAAACAAAATTACTTTAGAATAAATTAGAGGATTTAAGAAACTCTGTTTCTGAGATATTTATGCTATTTTTTTAATCATGATCCTGCCAGATTCATTGCACTTTTCACCATCTAACTTATTTATGATTAGTTGTCTATTATCTGTTCCTTCAACCATGATATAAACTCTATAAAGGTAAGGAATTTTTATTTTACTTTTATTTACTTTTTATTTTACTTATTTGTTTATTTTTTTAGAGACAGCAAGAATGAGAGCACAAGCGGAGGGAGGGGCAGAGGAAGAGGGACAGAGAGCATCTTAAGCAGGCTCCCCACTGAGTGCAGAGCCCCATGTGGGACTTGATCTCATGACTCTGAGATCGTGAACTTAGCTGAAATCAAGAGTCCGGACACTTAACTGACTGAGCTCCTGTCTTTTTATTTTTTAATCGCTGCTAGAGCCTCAAACCCTAGAGGTGTGCCTGGCATGAAATAGGATCTCATTAAATATTTCTCTAACTTATTAATAAGTGTGTAATTACAGTTGGCCCTTGAACAACATGGATTTGAACTGAGTGGGTCCACTTGTACATGATTTTTTCAATAAATACAGTACAATACAGTAAATGTATTTTCTCTTCTTTATGATTTTCTTAATAACATTTTCTTTTCTCTAGCTTACTTTATTATAAGCATATAGGGCATAATACATATAACATACAAAATATGTGTTAAGAGATGTTGTTATTGGTAAGCCTTCTGGTCAACAGTAGGCTATGAGTTAAGTTTTGGAGAGTCAAAAGTTACACATGGATTTTCAACCTCCCTGCGGTCAGTGCCCCTAAGTTGCCTCCTCCCTTCCACACTCTTCAGGGGTCAACTATAGTTGAATTGTGATTTCTTCCTTTTTATTTCTTAAACTAGTTCTTTCTTTTCCTTCTTCAGCTCCTTGTCTGTGGAATACTTAATAGTTTGGACTTTATATTCAGGATTTTCTTTATTTTTCATTGCCTCAGTGTTAATTCATGATTAATTCTACTGCATTTTCTTTGAAGTATCTTTTCCATTCCCACTGCCTACTCTTAGTCAAAATACATACCCCATGATAGCAAATTTCTTATTTCTTTTCCAACCTAACATTAATTTCTCTGATTATTCAATGCAGCCTGCAATTTATTTCCATATCATTATTTCTAGAGTGCCATTTTAATCAACCCACTCCATTTTTTCGGGAATGACTATTGGCTTCTTATTTTTATCAGATGGATTATAACTGGGGAAAGAGAACATGCCATGCCCTATAACCTGCCAACGCACAACCTTTAAAACATTGGTTTACTTTCTTGATTTATCAACATAAGGATATATCAGTTTATCAGAATCAGAAGTCCCACTAGCCGGGGGCAGATTCAGCATAAATAGATCCTATTCCTTTCCAACCTCAAGACTCAAAAAAAAAACCATATGCAGCTTTTGGTCACATTATTCACCCAATATAGGGTCTTATAAAAACTGGAAATTACAATTATTCTGTGACCACATGAAGCTTACATCATTTAAAGGCTCTTTTAGTTCTTAAATGAAAGTTAAGTGCCAGCAAGTTCAAATACATAGGATTCTCCTAGTTTTACTAAATAATATATCTGCTTTCAGCTTTTCTGCTCATGGAAAATATATTTTCCTGCAGTTCCATCCTTAATTCTGCTACAATACCCTTGAATCATAATGGTTTTTATACTGAGTTTTATCCCAGTAAATCCATTTCCACATCTATTCCCTTGAAATTTTGTGGGTCATATATCTAGTATCATAGATCCTGGGAGAAATGGGGTAGCATGGCCTGTTAGTTAAGTACCCAGACTCTCAAGTGAGGCTTGTTACTACTTATTAGCTGTGTAACTTCAGGCATACCTCACCACTCTCAACTTCAATTTCTCTATCTATAAAATTGTAATGATAATGACTCCATATTATAATACAGTTGTATTCTTTTTAATTCATATTTATTCATTGAGATCAGTAGTAATAACTTCTCTAACAGCTTTTCTATTATGTATCCCTTTCCATCATCAGATGATTGTTTTCCTATTGAACATTAACAGTTTCAGAATGTACCATCATCAAAAATCACTCTCTGACCATGATGGGACAATTAAAAAATAAAACCATTCCATAAACATGTTTGAGCACAGACAAAAACAAGATGTTTCAAACAACAATCATGTTCTTCTCCTGGCTCACGTAAGAGACATCTGTCATGAGATCCTTTTTTTTTCTTTTTTTTAGCTTCACTCTGTGTCTTCCATCTCTGAGATTTAAAATAAGAATACACACACACACACACACACACACACACACACACACACACACACGAACCCATCCATAGATTGTCTCTCTTCCTAACTACCCAAACCACAAAAAAATCACATTTCACTGAACTCTCTCCCAAAACACCTAACACAAACCTAAACCCTATACCAAGTTCCCTGTAAAGAACAAACAAACAAAAAAACCCTCTTGTTTTCATATGGCATGTTCCATATTATATGCAGTCATCCTCATTACAAGAAGTCATAAAACAAACTTTGACTGTAGATATGGTTCTGTTGGTCTTTGGTCAGCAGCAACTAGAGTTTGAAAAAGAGATTACTTTCTTTTTCTTTTTCTTTCTTTCTTTCTTTCTTTCTTTCTTTCTTTCTTTCTTTCTTTCTTTCTTTTTTTCTTTTAACCACATTATGGTCTGTAATGTAGAAAAACAGTATTCCACCTGAGTAAGGAAAATCCGGTTCTTCCTATTTCTCTCCTGTGTGTCTCCTTTATTACTCACACAGAACACTTCTGACATTTCTGGTTACTAAATGTGTGATGCTTTTCTCACGCCAAGCAATTCTATGCAATATCAGCTGGGTCTCCTACAATTTAACTCATTTCTGACACTCTCTACCAGGATACTCTCCTCCCTACCAATTTTAGATGCCAGTCATAAGCCCGGGTCATCACAAGTGCTTATGACCAACAGGCTATATATTGGAGGTTCCAATGACCCCTTCCTTAGGTTCATTTAATTTGCTAGAGGAGCTCATAGAATTCAGGGAAACACATATATTTACCAGTTTATTAAAGGATACAAATGAAAAGCCAGATGAAGAGATAAATAAAGCAAGGGTCTGGGAAAATACTGAGCACAGGAGCTTCTGTCCCCGTGGAGTTGGAGTACACCACCCTCCTGATGTCAAAGTGTTTGCCACTCTGGAGGATGGAGAGTGAGGCTGAAAACTCCAAGCTTCTAATCATAGCTTACTTAGTCTTTTTTTGTGACCAGCCCTCATCCAGAGCCCATCCATGAACCCATTCAGAGTTGTCTCAATAGAATAAAAGATGCTCCTAATGCTTTTATCACTTAGGAATTTTTAAACATTTTAGGAGCCCGGTGTCAGGGACAGGTCAAAGACAAATATTAGAAAAAGGGATGCTCCTGTTGCTACTAATATTCAGGAAATTGCAAGGGTTTTAGGAGCTCTGTGCCAGGGACCAGGGGAGGAAACCAATATATATATTTTTCTATTTTCTCACAGGTCCTATATGATTAAACTCTGATCCCAGTGAACACTAATTTTAACCCAACCTCTCTGTATTGTACATTCTCAAGTAGACATTGTGTTGAGGGGAAATTTAACACACAGATTTTAAAAACAGTATTATTTTAAGATAAAATAAATTAACAACAACATACTTTACATTGGAACCAGGTTCTTCCTTGCCACAGAATCAAACAGGAACAATAGACTCAATCAGAGGGGCAGAATTTTTTCAGTTCTACTCATCCCCTGCCACATTTAAAACCTCCAGATCGATCCCATTTCTGCCTTGTATGTGAAAGACAACCCATCCCTTTGGATTTTCAACTCCTTTGGAGATACTTGATCGCCTTTACTGCTTAGAGAGACTCACACAATTAAGTTTATTGTCCACTAACCCTACAGTCAGAAGGAGGTGAATGGTGCCAAATTCCACTAAATACTATTTCCCACAAAACCTTCCTCAAAAACCCAGTGTCTTAAAGGACTCTGTCAGCTGGACTCTAAGAGATATTCTTAGCTCACCATTCTCTCCTATAGCTTTCTGAGTCCCTTAAAACCAAATTATAGGAGTCATGGTTGTCATGCCAAACCCATTTCCGTTATCACCTGCAGAATGTCAGGTAGTTATGGATTAAAGGGTAGAGCAGTACTCACTCACATCCCTTAATTTTAGGTGCTTAATCTGATTAGCCTGAGATAGAAAATCTTATCAGAAATGTGGTACCCACACAAGACAAAAAACATATACATAGTATCTTCAAATAGCTTTCTTGGTCCCTAGAATCTCTGACAAGATCACACATCTGAAAGCTAATTCTTTTATGTCACTGCTATTTTACAGTCATGTTGCATCAGTGGTCCTGAAAATATCTTATGCTAATCACCTCCCTTTTGTGGGAATGTATACAAATATTGGATTCATATTATCATCAGGAAGAAAAAACAGAAGATACAATGCCAGCTGTCCTTCAAAAATACATTTTTGTTATCATAAAAAGCAGTTTGCCTGAAGATTCTTATTATGTTATACACAAATCTTTATTTTCCGCAAATTTGACACTATTCTGTCTCTCACTTAAAACTTTAATTTTATCAATTAAACAAGAGCTGGACATATAGCATAACCTACTTAATAACTGATTGACTAATCACTTTCTTTTTCTTATGAATTTCAAATATATTTGAATGGGGAACTGATCTAAGATTGTGAGGAAACCTAAATAAATAATATTTTAAAAAACAAGTAAAAATTATATATTTGACTTATTTACTATAAGTAAAATATTATGTATTTAATTTCTTTTTTAAATAACATGGAAGTGCATTCTGCTTTAAGTATATTGGCATATTAGCCATTCTGTCTTCCTTCTTAAACAACATCACCAGACAAAAAAATCTTTGTTTAAAAAACACCCAAATCAAAAAAAAATTATATACTCACTTTTTTTTTTAACTTCCATAACTAATGGTAATATGCTGACATGGCAGGAAAGTAAGGAAAATCCTTAGAGCCCCCAAGATGACAAAAATGTACAAATGCAAAGTACTAACTGAAGTTTGAAGTGCACTGTAGCCTTTGTTCATCTGATCCTGAAGGCTCAGAGCAAAGGTTTTCAAACTACATGATATGCATCCAGATTATACTAAATCTTTCCAGTGGTTATGAGCACAGACTACAGCTTTGAGAAAATCAGCCTCCACATTAACTTCTACCTGTATGTTTTTTAAAAATTCATCTTCCTGAACATTTGCCTTGTGGCCAAAGTTCCCAGCAGCGTTTTCATTTCTAGTTTTCCTTTTGCCCTTTCTTATTGTTAATTCTCCCATTTTCCAAAAAAAAAAGTTTTTTAAAAGTCAAAATTTTAATGTACCTAAAATTGATTGTATTTCATTTTCCCAGTATGTAAACAAAAACTTTTGAAGTGTTCATTAAAAAGGAGAAAAGAAGGGGAAAAGGGAAAGAAAAAAGAAAAGATCTAAATCAGAACAAATATTAAAAAAGAACAATCCAAAATAATTTTGTCTATAGTCTCTGTAATCAAAGAACTGCCTCGCTGGTTCTTGTGCATGATTTCAAATAGAAGGTAAAAATTTTTCCATTTTATCTCTGACATAGCAAAGTTATATCTTTGATTCAAAAAATGGAGATATCAGAGATAAGTTAACTTAGACATTTATTGAGACATATAGAAGGAATTTTCATTAAATTTTGGCAATGAAAAATTCTCATGCATTTTTTTTTAACTTGGGTGTAAGTTGGCTCACTCTCACTGATCAATTGACTGCTTGCTTATTTGTGTATTATGTACTTTGTTTTGCATTAATCTAGTTGGAATATGCAGAGGATTCTACTATAAATAATGTACTTAACAGCAACCATTAATTCATGTTCTATAAGCCCTGGATTTATTACTGGTGGCCCAGATAGTCTCTTACCATTTCCTGTTAATTTCCATTGAAACTTTACTCTACCAATAAGTCATATTCATCTATGAGTACATGAATTAATTTTAAGAGACCTAGCCATCTCATTAAGTAATACATTTCCAGTAAAATTTTATTTTTCTTGTTTTAATCATTTGTGTACTATTAATAATTATGTAGTAATTTAATACAAAGGAACTTGGTTAGCATTTAGAACTTTAGAGGAATTGAAGAATCAATTTCAATTTATAAATGAAATTTAGTTGAAGAGAATATGATAGGGCCACAAAAATGTTTGTGCATAAAACATAGCTTAATAGGATCAATTTCTGTGTAGGAGATGCCATTGTAAATATGAGCTGGTAAAGGAAGGCACAGGGTTGACTGAAAAGGATTCAAGGTATTCTCACAGGATTGCTTGGATCATGAGCTGAGTAGGATTCTTTCTTTTCTCAGAAGCAGAGGCTATATTAGAAACGAGTTTCCAGTGGGATCAGTGGCTTTTCCACCCCTTATAAGGGTCTACAATTCTTCCAGGAGATGAGCAGCTGGTATTCCAGATATCTTTTTTTTTTTTTTACAATTTATTTATTTACCTGAGATATATATAGAGAGAGCAAGAGCACAAGTAGGAGGAGGGGCAGAGGGAGAGAATCTCAAGCAGACTCCGTGCTGAGTGGAAGCCTGATGTGGGGCTCCATCTCACAACCCTTGAGATCGTGACTTGAGTCAAAACCAAGAGTCAGAGGCTTAACTGACTGAGCCACCCAGGTGCCCCTCAGATATTTTTTTTTAAATGTAGCCATTTAAATACAGACTTAGAGTTACGCACGTTATTCATGTGACTATTCACTCATAATGTTGCATTTTCCCTGTTAGGAGAGAAATGGGAGAGAATGTCCATCAACTGGAATGCGGTACACATTGCATGTCCAGCACAGCACCCTGTCTTAGACTCAGTTGGACAATGGGTCTTCTCTGTTGCTGACTCTGGACATGGTGGCTTCCTCCAAATAAAATTCATTGCTAAACCACAGCATAGATCATGGAATCTTTGTACAACAGGTGGGGCTACTCATGGATCATCTTAGCATAGAAAATAATATAAAATTTATGAATGTTAAAATATAACATTATAATATACTTTTACATGAATGATGGTGGGTATTGACTCATTCTATTGAACACATTTAGAGGAGTGAAGTAACAGTTTTATTCTGAAATTTCAATATTAAAACACAACAGATAATGTATTTTGTGACCATTCAAAATTTAGATTGAAAAATTTTAGATATAGATTTATACCTTATCAAAATTCTTTTAGGGGACATACAACCGAAAGTAAAACTTGATGACCAATAATCCAGATATTTAATTTTAATTGATTGTGCAAGTCAGGTGGCACAAATATGGGAGCTTTATACACCCTGCAGAAAGCCAGAACCATGAAGGACCGATGGTCAGTGAAAAGATGAATCAGGACAAAATAGGCACCAAAAAAGAAGACTTGAAGGGAACTTGCCTGATTTAGTTTTGTTGCTATGTATAAAGAATTTATCTTTTCTTGAATGTAGTTTTGGGACTATAATCATATTACCAATGTAGTCCCCAAATTTTCAAGCTGAGTATAATGAAAGTGGTTTCGGGTTGGTGGTACTCTAGTCACCCAGCAGAAGCAAATTGAAACACTCTCTAGTGGAGCAGAGCATACTTGAAAACCAGTCTCAAAGAACTTTATCTTATAAATCTCTAAGGAATGCAAACTTTCAATATGAAGTGGCAAGATACCAAAATCAGATAGTACAAGACAGCACTGTCCTGATCCCACATTTCATGTAGACGATGAAAACTATTAGTTCATATTCATATATTTACAATGTCCACTATGAGAACTATTAGTTATCTATTATCACATAACAAACTGCATGACAAATTCAGTGCTAAAAACAGCTTCTGTGCATGAGTAATCTGGGCACGGGTTAACTAGGGACTCTACTTCAGGTTCTCTCATAGGCTTAGAAGGTATCTGCTGGGCTCCAGTTATTTTAAGGCTCAACTAGGGAAAAATTCATTTCCAAGCTCACATGATTATTGGCAAGATTCAGTACAATACCTTACAAGAAACTGTTGAACTGGTGGCCTCAGCTCCTCACTGTCTTGACCACAACCTGCCATCAGTTTCTTGCCACATGGGTTTGTACAGTATTGTAGCTTGTCTCTTCAATGCTTGCAAGCTAAGAAGGCAGTAGAGTAGGCCAGCAAGATAGATGTTACAATCTCTTATAATCTAATGAAAGACGTGACATTCTATCACTGGCGCCATATTCTGTTTGTTAGAAGCAAGTCATTAAACTAGCACACACTCATGGGGAAGGATTAGATGAGGACATAAATAATGGAGGCAGAGATCTTTGGGGGCCATCGTAAGATCTGCCTACTACACAAACTAAATTTACCAAATATATAAAGGATCAGGGAAATGTGACCAAAAAGAGGGGAAAAAATATCAATCAATCAAAACTGATCCAGAACAGAGACAAGAGCAGAAAAGGAGGAGGAAGTGCAGGAGATATCAGGGAGTTCACTCGCTCTCTCCCTGCCAGAGAAGGACATTAAAACAGCTCTGTGGGGACAGCACAAAAGCAATTGTCTGCAGGCAGAAAAGAAAGTTCTCCCGGGAAAGTGAATCAGCTGGAGCCTTGATCTTGGACTCCTCAGTTCCCATAACTGTGAGAAATAAATTTCTATTGTTTGAGACACCCAGTCTATAGTGTCTTGCTATGTGGCAGGCCAAGTAGGTTAAGACAGATGGAAAATCTGCACATCAAGACATGCTTAACATTAATTTGTCATTAGGGAAATGAAAATGAGAACTCTGAGAGGTATCAGCATATAACACCAAAATGACTAAAATTAAAACTTTGACCACACCAAGTGCAGAAAAGATTGTGAAATACCTAGGACTCTCATGTACTGCTGGTGGGAACACAAAACACTACAACCACTTTGGTATACAGCTTGGAAACTGCTTAAAATGTCAAACATATGCCTAGGATATAATTCAGCCATTCCTCTTCTACTTTTTACTCAAGGGAAATAAAAGGATACATCCTCACAAAAGCTTAAATGTTCATAGATTTATTTGTAATAGTGAAAACCTGGAAAAAAACACAAAAGTTCATCAACCAGAGAATTGATAAAAAAACTGTGATATATCCACACAAAGGTATGCTACTAAGTAGTAAAAAGGAATAAACTATTGACAATATAACAACATGAGTGAATCTCAAAAATAATTCTACTAAACAAAAAGCAGATAAAAAATAGTACAGATGACAAAAAGAGTACAAATACATAATTCAATTTATACATAACTCTATAAAATGCAAATCAGTGTGGTTAAGGAATCTGAAGCTGAAGTGAAGTAAGGAGCCATTATAAAAATGGTAAAAGGAAATTTGGGGCAACAATGTGATATTGATTGATTCTGAGTAATTCATATATATGTATACATATATACATGGTTTTGTTTCCTTTGGATATATACCCAGCAGTGGGATTGCTAGATGATATGATAGTTGTATTGTTAATTTTTTTTTTAAGATTTCATTTATTTGCTTGAGAGAGAGAGAGAGAGAGAAAGAGCACGAGTGGAGTGAGGGCAGAGGGAGAAGCAGACTCCCTGCTGAGCAGGGAGCCCAATGCAGGACTCGTCCTGGGACTCTGGGATCATGACCCGAGCAGAAGGCAGACACTCAACTGACTGCGCCACCCAGGCGCCCTGTATTGTTAATTTCTTGAGGAGCCTCGATACTGTTTTCCACAGCAGGTTTACAGTTTACATTCCCACCAACAGTGTACAAGGGCACCCTTTTCTCCACATCCTTGAAAGCATTTATTATCCCTTGTCTTTTTAAAGACTTGAGACAGCAAAAATCCTAGAAGAAAACAGAGGAACCCCTTTGACATTGGTCATGGCAATAATTTTTTTTGGATTTGACACCAAAAGCAAAGGTAACAAAAGCAAAAGTAAACAAGTGGGACTACATTGAACTAAAAACCTTTTGTTCAATAAAGGGAAACATCAACAAAATGAAAAGATAACCTACATATAGAATGGGAGAAAATATTTACAAACATCTAATATGGCATTAATATGCAAAATATACAAGGGACACGTACAACTCAATAGCAAAACACCCAAATCACCCAATTTAAAAATGAGCAAAGGACCTAAATAGACATTTTCTAAAGAGGGAATACAAATGACCAACAGAGGGGCGCCTGGGAGGCTCAGTCAGTTAAGTGTCTGCCTTCAGCTCAGGTCATGATCTCAGGGTTCTGGGATCGAGCCCCATGTCAGGCTCCTGTTCAGTGGGGAGCCTGCTTCTCCCTCTCCCTCTGCTCCTCCCCCTGCTTGTGCACGCTTGTTCTCTCTCTTTCTCTCTCAAATAAATAAATAAAATCTTAAAACAAAAACAAAAACAAATGACCAACAAATACATAAGAAAGTGCTCAACATGACTAATCATCAGGGAAACGTAAATCAAAACCACATGAGATACCATGTTACACCTGTTAGAATGGCTATTATCAAAAAAAGAAGTGATAATAATTTACATTATTATATTAAATATATATGAATTGAACCTGAGGTAACTGCGGAAACTTGCTGAAATATTTCTTAATAAGTTATAGTGTTTCCTGAAAACCTCTCTCAAGTAAATAAAAATATTAACTATATTAAATATTTAAAACACTGTCATTTTAATATTCAAATATAATTATTGGCTTTTACTATAAAAATTATATATTTAGCAGAGTTAATTTTTTTTCTATTTCTTAATTTTTGTTAGTTACATCATTACTACATGCCTATTATTTATAATATTTATGTATTTTTTAACTTAATTTCCACAGTTTGATCTTAGTTCTGTATTTCATGATTTTGTTTCTTATTGAATATCTTTATATGATAGTGTCTTCTTAATGGTATATTAATTTTTAGGCCCCTCTTTTCATCCAGTAGTTTAATAAAATTATTTTTTAAATAACTAACTGATGCTCTCTTTAATTATTAAATCATTGAGAGTGAAACTCTCTTCTCTTAGTATTTGAAATAAAAACTTTTTAGGTCACACTTACCTGACATCATTGTCTTAGCATAAAGTACTGCTATATTGAAGAACTAAGTCAACTTATCCAATTTTCCTCTTACATAATTTGCTTTTACTGTATTATGGTCTTTATTTGTATTGGAAATGCAGCTTTGCTAGAATAAGTTTGGCAGTATGTTAGAATAGGTTGTAAGTAAAAAAATTTAAAAATTCATTGCTAGCCTCCTTCTATCATTGGCCTCTCCTGTTCTTCCAAATGTGGAATTGGATTTCTTAGATTCTTTTTACTCAAAGGGTGGTTTTTGAATAAGTAATGTCAACATCATCTGGGGATTTGTTAGAAATGAAGAATCAGACTGACCTTAGACTTACTGAATCAGAATCTACATTTTAATAGAATCCCAGTTGATTCTTATGTACATTAATGTTTGAGAACCACTGGCCTAAGTGCATGCTCAGATGATTCCTTCATTGCCTCCTGAAATCCAGGTTCCCGATGCCAGCCAAGGGCAAATCTTACAAGCAGTTTTTCTCAGGTTAATAATCTCAGGACTGCTGTTAACTCTTTTCTGCACATATCTCAAACCAAAGAACTCGAAAAAAAATCAATGGTTAAATTAGGACATTTTACCCATAAGGGCATGCATGTGTTAATGTGTTTCTACTCTAAGGCAATTTTATTACTTGATAAAATTTTGACTTCAAGTATGTTAAATGTTACTGTCTTAATTTACCGCACCTAACATTTTACTCTTGACCAATGGAAGAAGAGCAAAGATAAAGACAAGTTAACAACTGAAGTTATTCAAAATTGTATTTATCTTTTTATGGGATTTTGATGTTATTTTTTATACTTATAGTGGAACTGTTTAATATTAGTTCTAGAATTTGCAGTTGCCAAAAACATCAGAAATCTTCATGGAGTTCTGACTCAGACAAATGTTGATAATATTTAGCATACATATCCTTTCCTTCCCAAAACTTTTCCCCCAACTGTATTATTTAATGAAGAATGCATAGTTTTGAAATATGACGTAATTTATGTCTACAAGTGAGAGTGTGCCATACACTTTGTGAATTATTTTTTGCATGTTATTAGTATTCCCCTAGTTGGAAGTAGTTACTAAAACTTTTATTTTTGAGAACCATCAAATTCCAGGCTTTGTGGGAGAATTGCAAAACAAGCAGCAGTTGTATCAATTACTAGCCTGATTATTTTTGTTAATTTAATTAGAAAAAAAATTTTTACTGAAAAAAATGGGAGTGTATATACGAGAAAGAAATTATAGTTTGGAACTCCAAATTTACTCCTGTCATGATTTCTACTTCTTCAAAAAGGTCAAAGATATAGGGATCAATTTTAAGAGTATACAAAGTAATTTAGGTCATGATAGGGAAAATTTTTTATATATGTTCTTTTCAGTACTTAATGAATAAAATTCAGCTAAAAGATGTGAATTTAAATGGTGCAAATTTAATCTTGTTTAGAAATCTTTCTAGCAATTTAAAACGTTTAAATAGTAAATAAGCCATGTGATCCAACTATGCCAAAGATTAAGCAAGATCGCTGGGAATTGCATATTTTCACCTTACGTCAGTGGAGAAAACCATAAAAACTTGAGAAAAGACACTGAATATACATTTGCTGTGTGGAATAAAAAACACTTAAATACACAGAATTTTCAATTGATAAGCATAAAAATTACATTGGGTACATTTTGATCATTATAAATCTTTCAGGTAAATAATTACAAATAAAAATTTATCAAATTCTGCTTTCTACGGAAAACTGTTATTATAATGTTAAAATGTACACAAATTTTTATCAGAATGAAAATCATAGGAATGGAATACTGAGCATCAACAATATGTAGTTAAGTTAAAGTTTTAAATAAAATTAAGAATAAAATTAAATCCCCATGTATCTTACTATTTTAAAAGCACCAGAATCAACCAATTACATAACAAAAATCAATATAAATTCAGTTTAATGGTGCATTTGACTTTCTAAAGATTTGTGTGGATCTGGCTTTAGCAGAACACAATTTAAGTGTTAATTTTTCCATAATCCTTAGTTTAATCAAACTAACTCTGGAAATTTTAATATTTTCCCTTCCCAATCTCATCAACCACCCCAATTAAGAAATTTTTCCCCAAAATGTGTTCATATTAAAGCCTTAGAATGCTTAAATATCTTCACATGCAGTTCTGTTCACACTTCCCAGTCCAAACAGTCATAACTTCACCTTTAATGAGAAAAGGGGTAGTATTTAAGCATCGTGTATTTTAGAGAATTACTCTGTAGTGAGAAACACAATTTCTTGTAAAATGGTAGGTAATGATAAAAAGTTTAGCATATATTCATCAGTCAATAATAATCATTGAACTTTAGAAAAATGAAACAAGGAGGAGACAAACCTATTAAAATAAATGCAAATATATAAATTATTTTGAAGTAACTGAGTGAACTATGCAAGTGGTATTGGAATTCAATCAAATCACATTAAAAAAACCAGCTGCTAAGTATTTGAATAACTAGAATTAGGTGGATGTTGAGGTAACGTCATAGAAGTGTGTAATGTTTTAGCATCTTCATAAGGTAATTTATTTTTTGAGACAATTTTGCATTGTGGAAGCATGTATCTGTAATCTTTTAAATCAGGACTGCTCACTTACTGACAGTAAGTCAACTTCGAAGGTTTTTTTTCTCTGTCAATAATTACTTTGGGGATGGTTGAAGGCCATTAAAATAGTCACATTTTAAATCCCTAGTAAGCTTCCTGATTACCTCTGCTCTTTCAATTGTACTTTTAAAGCATATTGTAGTCCCTTTACTTTTACAGTACTGTCAAAAACAATGTGTCCATGTCTAAAATTCAGTAATGAGGGGGTAGATTCATTATGTTTCATTTAAGCTAGGAATTTTATTTTAAAATTACTTGAACTTACCACATAATTTCTAAATTGGCTTTATATACAATTCCAATAAATGTCATGTCATGGGACCATCTTGTATTTTTAAGTTAAAATAATGCAAATGGTATGTTGAATATTAAATGAGAGAAACTTCCAGTGTCCATAAACAGTTTGGACTTCCACTGTAATTTATAGTCATACAATTGAGCCATTTGAATGGGGCCTTTTGAACTAATGCTAAAGCTATTTTATTATATGGTTCCAAATAAGTGACAGGCTATCATTTGTCTCAATAAATTGTTGCAAATTATGACTGACAAGCAGTTAAAATAAAGCCAGAAACAAAAACGGCTAATAAACAAGGACTGTTGCTAATGAATATAATTGTATAGTTTTCAGTTTCTAGTAACCCAAGGACTAGAAGAACTGATACAGGAGCTTGGTGAGTAAGAAATTCGTCATAAAACCTGTCATTTTGTTATTGCATCTGGAGGCACAAGCCAATTTTTTCAATGACAATATCTGTATGTGATATGAGCTGTTGTATAATAAAAATAATAAATTGCCCTGTTGTCTTTGTATCACCAGGTCACTTAGCAAGAAATAAAACCAAGGAAGCCTAAGTAAAGAAGAGAAACCATATTGTTCGAAAGGTCAGTGTAATCTCCTTCATTCTCTTTCTAAATCGCTCATATAAAAATAAAGTTGATTTGTATTACAGTCATAAACTTCCTTTAGAGAAAAGATTAAAGCTATGCTAAGGATGCTTGTTTGAGCATATAAAATGCCTTGCTTAAATATAGACTTTTTTCTTGATTAGATTCACATTTTTCCATCATTACCTATGGTGTTTTCTTTTTCTGAAGATGGCTTTAAGAAGGCCAGTAAATACAAAAATCAGTATAACATTTTCATTATGAACTCCTTAAAAACATTCTGTAAAGCTATTAATCATTTACAAAAATAATTTTGAAGCCTACATATTGTGAATTTCAAACTTCATAATAGAATATATTAAATAATATGAATACATGTCATGTACATTCATGTATGTGGCCTAGAAAAGATTAAAAATTCACCACAATATTATCATTACATGACATTGTATGATAGGATCTGTTATTAATATGTCCTCAATAAATATTTATTGAATTAATGAATGAAGAAATAGTTTCTATTTATTGAAACCTCTTTATGAGTAAGCTGACTACTCAGCTCTACCTCTTGGATGTCAGACAATGCATTCTACTTTTTTTGGACACAATATTATAATATGGTTGTTAATTTACAATGTGCAAAATTGTACAGGGTCTGATAATTGCTGAGAATCCACAAGGTATACTCTCATAGACTTCAATAATAGTAAAGGATACGATACAGAATGAGAAGAAAGTTCAGGCAAACATAGGTTAAAAAACTTTCAGGCACAGCTGCCTGCGTCCTTTGCACAGGATGCACTTCCTTTTTGGATTATGATCTATCAAGATACATGCAAGGTTACTTTGTTTCAGGAAAGCCAACATATGAGGGGTCTGTGTAACAAGTTAAATCAGGTATAAACCATCATTTAGTAAATTTGTAAGAAAGGATGTAAACAGGCAAGTACAGGATGCCTCCAGGGGACTTTCAGACTTTAAAAGGACCATTATGAATCACCAAGTGCTGCATTTTATTCTTTAATTTGGCCAGTGGGAAGTATGAAGGCTTCAGGCATCCCTGGAGATAAACATACATCTAAGGCCCAGCTTCCTTGCACCAGGTGTATACTGGATCCTGAAGGATAGCTTCCCATGCTTGCAGAGTGTCATCTCCAAGCTGATCCTTCACAGGGAGACTTCAAAGTCTATTACATTATTCTTAATAGTCTTTCAGCATCTGGATAGTGTGGTATTTAATAGGACCATTGGGTCCCATGTTCAAAAGTGCTTACTGCACCTCAATTGCTATAAAACAAATATTTGCTCCCTTGGTCCAAAATGGTTTTATGTGGTACTTCATTTCATTTTATCAAATACTCTGTTAAGTTTTCAAATAGTGGGCCAATTTAATACCTTTGAAATTGTTCTCAGATAAATTTGAATTGAGTTTTTGCTCTTTTTCAAAGTCCGTTGTTATATTTAGATAACCTTTTGGTTTTGTTTTACTGGACATTGTTATTACTTATAAAATAGATTTTATTC
This sequence comes from Callorhinus ursinus, assembly GCF_003265705.2. Lineage (NCBI taxonomy): Eukaryota > Metazoa > Chordata > Mammalia > Carnivora > Otariidae > Callorhinus > Callorhinus ursinus. The sequence continues at coordinate 38,490,698 of NW_027397068.1, read as the reverse complement.
ATTTAACTCCAAAGGAAAAGCTTTATTTCTCTTATTAATAAGATCTTATTTGCAATGTCCTTTCCTAAGGGACATTTTCAGAGTCATTCAGTGAGAAAAATTCCTACCTGGCCTACCTTTCCCAGTAGAAATCATTTAAATGTATTCTTTGTTTTCTTAATCAATTATTGAGAAGTAACGTGTTGTAAATGTTTCTTTGATTTGTTTTACATTAAACATGATCTGTACCAGGACTATCTCTTTAACATATGTTATACATCTCTCCACCTTGTTCATTTAGCTCTAGCCATACTGGAAACATCAAGTATGCTACTATTCCACGGGTTTTGCAGTCGCTCTTGCCTCTAGCTGGAGCATTCTTCCCCCACATATTTGCCTCACCTGGTCCTTCATTTTACCCAGGCCTCTGCCGGAATGCCATTTTGCTAAAGACAGGCTCCCTGACAATCCTGTCTGAAATAGCACATTGCTATCATTCTTAATCCCTTACTCGGCTGCTTTTTTTCATTGACATTATGTTTTGGGGAGGGTCCCATGACCAGTCATTCATTCAGCGATTTGCTAAAAGGACTCACAGAATTAGTAGTCATTCTCAAGGTTATAGTTTATTACATAAAATAATTGTAAAGCAGGATCAACAGGGAAAATGATGAATCAGGTGGAGTGTAGAGGAGATCAGGTGCAGGTTTCAAAAGTCCTCCCACTTTGGGATCACACAGACATTCTTATTCCTCTGGCAACAAACAGCAACAATGCATATGTGGTGGCTCTGCCTAGGGAAGCCAGCTTGAATCTCAGAGTCCAGGCTTTACAAAGAGGGCTGCTCGTGTAGACACATACCACCGCCATGATTACTAAAACTCCAGGACCAGAAGGAAAGCAGGCATCCACATTCACCATATTGTTTCCACAAACTAGCTAGACAAACTGGTACAGTATGATTCAGTGCTGCAGGTGTTGAGAATATCCTTACCAACCAAGCTGAGTTCTTGGGGCCAACCAAGGATCACCCATACAAGCAAACCCTCCTGAAGATATAGGGAAGATGTAAGCAACATAGGGTCTGCTGCATTAAGTCTTTTCTGCCCACTTCATCATCACTTCACCTATTTCATGTGTGTCAGTTTATTGGTTTGATGTCTTCCTCTCCCACTGGCTGTAAACTCCACAAGGACCAGGACTTTGTCTCCTCTGTTTGATGCCATAACTTTTATGCTTAGTGTAGTGACTGGTATAAAGGCATCATTTCAAAACATGTGATAAGTGCAAATGCAATGATTAACACTGATTGATCTCTGTTTGGTAGGATTAGAGTATGCAACCATCAATGGCAGAAATGAGATAAAAAGATTGCAGAAGGATGTGTTGAGAGTGATTTTTTTATAGGTAGAGAGAAGGATGTAAGTACTTGTGCCTCATTTTGTCCCAAAAAACTAAAATGAAAATTGAATGCCAGACAGTAACCTAAACAGAGTGAGTGACAATAATGAAATGTTAGAAAATGAAAGGTGATTACTAGAAGAAAGGGGAACAGCTGTTCACCATATTTTCTGAAATGCGAAAATGGGCTTTAATTGTGAGTTAAATTCATATATGACATAAGAAAGATGGTTTGGCATGTCAGGCAGCTAAAGTACTTACTGTGAAAGGCTTTGAAATCTTTATAGAAACCATCACAAAAAGAAAAGATCACTTTTTATCCTGAGTTCTTTAGCTCTGATTTTACCACATTATGGAGTGAATTGATTCTTTTCAAGGCCTCTTCATGTCATAGGATTACTGTTAAAATATTCCCATTTCATCCTGCCAACAATAGCTGCATGTGGGATAAATATTATTAAGAAATGCATGAAACATAAAAAGCATAAAATGCATATTTTCTCATAGTTTGAGATAAAAAAACAATTGTAAAAAAATGCACAGATATTTCTCTGCTGTTTCAAACTCTGATGCTAATTTGAGCATACTGAAACAAAATTATGATGTCTTTGTTGGATCTCAAGTTTAAGGATGTGGTGAAAGTGATAGAAGAAACTGAATGATCGAAAATAAGGATGGGATAAGAAAGAATTATATGCATCTCCCAAAGACTCACATAACTAAAAAAATTAAAAAATGTTAAATTGCAAATGTTAGAAGGAAATAAATAACCCTTATAATTACTATAGTTGAAGAATATGATATATAATACCATATGGCCAATTTACATGTGCTCAGTAAAACTTTATTGATATTGCTATATATTTTTTTAACCTGTAAAAAAGATCTCAATAAAATTTTACCAAGAACTCCTTGAAGAAAACTTACACTTAAGGAAAATAATAATAAAAATCAACTTTTAAAGCATCTTAAGGGTGTCAAGATTTGGGCAACTGGGTGGCTCAGTCCATTAAGCATCTGCCTTGGCTCAGGTCATGATCTTGAGGTCCAGGGATTGAGCCCTGCATCAGGATCCCTGCTCAGCGAGGAGTCTGCTTCTTCCTCTCCACCCCTCTTCCCTGCTCATGCTCTCTCTTTCCCTTGCTTGCTCTCTCTCTCTCAAGTAAATAAATAAAATCTTAAAAAAAAAAGAGTGTCAAGATTTTATCTACTTGTGTGGATTCTTCCAGAAGTTATTAAAAACAAAACAAAAACTCTGTAAGACTTTGACAAAAGCATGCATTCAAGGTGATAAAAAGCAAAAATATCTGAGCTGTTTTGAAGACAACTCTAATCTCTAAATACAACGAAGCAGAACAAATGAACTTTCAGCCTTTCCTTGGAAAGAATGAATGATCAGTGATAAGCAACATTTCACAGAAATACCTGAATAAGAGAGCAAAGAACATGAGTCTCCAATGGCCCTAGAATATTAACGGTTCAGCACTTTTCATCCATTATACCTCCTGTTTCACTTCCTTTAGTCACAAACGCAATTTAAACTCCTTTCCTTAAAAAATAGTCCAGAGTCTAGGAACATACAAAGAGAATGAATATAGATTTCTCAAATTAACAAAATAAAAACTTCTCTTTATACTGTGCAGAGCTGTATATTTTATAAAGACAGTGGGAATTAGAATTGGTGGTGTGTACTTTCTGGGTATAGTCTGTCTCTTAAATGTTAATCTGAATGAAAGTGCTGACTTAGAAACATCCAAAAAGGTGTAATGCACATTTTATGCTGCCATGCTCATTAAACCTTGTGGACCACAAGGACCAGCCCTGGTCAGTTTGGGGATAAAATTATGTCAAGAAAAATAGCTAGACTCCTTAGACAAAATGACTGCATGTATTTACATGCTCCTGGAATAGAGGATGCTATTCTAGGAAAGCAGTTGTATATAGATGATATAGAAAACTCAAATGTGCTTGATTGTGATCATTAAAAATACTATCGGGCTTCTCAGGAGAATAAAGGTTTGCCTCCTGGCCTGATTTTAAGGAGGATAATTAAATTCTGCATACCTAAAATCCCTTTCTGATTCCAGCCTGTAGAAGTCATTTCTTTTTTATTATGTACTCTTGTTCTAGGCTCTGAAACACTAGCTGTCTTTTTGGCCCAGAGATAATTGCATTTCAGTGGTGGGCAAAGTATTGTGCTTCATACACTATGTAGTAAAATACTTTCATATGAGAAATTTTATCATAAATTTGCGTTATTAATATGGATATTTTGTTCTATTTTCTGAAATGATATAATTGAAAATATTATATATTTACCACATCTTGAGGAAATAAAAATCAGCTAAAGTAGCAACATGATAAATATTTTATAACTGTCATATATATTTGATATAATAAAGTAAATTATATAAAGAACACATCAAATATGAATCATTTTCCTAAGAATTAATATATTAATCTATTTTCTTACATTACTTTTTCTACAGCAGTGTTTAATCTCAGATTCTTACCCTTCCTACTTCACTAAGATGGTATCCAGTCCCTGCAACAGCCTGTATCCAATGTTTTCTTCCTTTATTTAAACCGAGACTGATTTCATAAGAGAAACAAGTTTCTCCTCCCAGCAGGCCTCTCTCTCATTTCTATTTAAACCAGAAACTACCATTCTCAGCAATGTTAAAGCAAATGAGCAGTGAGACCAATTGTGGAAAGGCTGTTTCTTTGTTTTTGTATAAAGCTGTTCCTGATATTAGTGGCTTACCTGCCATCCACCCTCCTATTGCTATATGTCATCATCTAGTTATGATGATTCCCTGCCTGAAATCCTTGGTATTACTGGGAATGCAGCTTATGTCTGTGAACATTCTAGTGTTGCTCAATTAATTGACAAGCTGCATCTCATAAGGATGATTGGCAGGTATATGACAAAGCTTTGGTGGGAATAGTGGTAACTGAGAAGGCCAGCCACCCAAACAACAGAACAAGTTCTATCTTTCCCACTTTCACCTTACCATCCAGGAAGTACAATGAGCAGACCACTGGCATGTCCACCTCCTGCTGGAAGGAAATTCTGTTTTCAGATTTAGACTACCAAAAGTGATATGAAGTTTTGTTGTTTACATAGCTGTAATTAAATGAAAGCTTAGTGATTTAACTTGCCCTCGTCCCCAATAGTAGTATCCCCGTGCTATGGCAATTATGATAAAGGCACCATGGCATGAAATTACACTATATTCTTAATTCCACAAATGTATGTGTTGTCTAGTTTCAATTCCATTTTGCTTTGAATTTCAGTTTCATCCAAATCATAGGTTAAAGGGGACATTCAAAAGTAGTTTTATTATATTTCTATTTTTCCAACAAGGTTAATGAAGTTCAACACTTCAGTTGAATATGAAAATGAAGGAAAAAGTATGATTATTATAGTTTCATTCTGAAACGGCTGCATAGAGCCAGGCAAAATCATTATAATACCCACATCCTATGAACAAACACGTGGTAATTAGGTGAAATTCCTTCCTTTTAAAAAATTTTGGTCTACTTTTATGTAGTGCCTATGGTCCAGGGGCAGAACAGTTCTCAAAAATTTATTCAGAATAGCAAATAACTGTCCTCTGCTACTTTCATTTAAATCAGTTTCTAGGGCGCCTGGGTGGCTCAGATGGTTAAGCGTCTGCCTTCGGCTCAGGTCATGATCCCAGGGTCCTGGGATCGAGTCCCGCATCGGGCTCCCTGCTCCTTGGGAGCCTGCTTCTCCCTCTGCTTCTCTCTCTCTCTCTCTCCCCCTCTGTCTCTCATGAATAAATAAATAAAATATTAAAAAAAATAAAAAAATAAATCAGTTTCTAATGGGGTCTCTGGAGAGATCTACTTTTTTTCTACTTCATGGTAAAAATATATTTGCACTTAATGTAAATATTATTTTTAAAAGAATTAGAAAATTCATGTGCATATAGTGTTTCACAATATGAGTTGGAAATAAGAATGGCTTATACTCAAGTTTCACTTACTCTTTATGGACAACTTTATAAACAGTGGGATGCAGAAGGATATTCATTAAAACTAGCACATCCAAAAACCTAATCTCAGGAGCAAAGAAATCACAGAAGGGATAAACTATTTCACATGCTCTAGTTATCAGCTGAGTAAGTGCTCTAAATATCAGGGTTTTGTCAGTAGGGCACAAGCAGATGCTTTCCTTCTATCATGAGTTCTGTTCTTGCTCATGTAGATGTCAATACTAGAATTTACAACATTAGTCTCTGACAACTATTATAAATGAGCCAGAATTTGAAATCACAGTGATAAAGTTTTTTCATAAGTTCTACCCAAGATGGTGTACAAATCAACATGCACCCTATTTCATTCTAAGTGATATAAGAGACCAGAATGAGACAGGAATCCAAAAGTCCAACCACATCATTATTTCTTGCTCTTTAGAATTATATTGAATTTTTGAGTAATTTTGGGTACCAGTAAGTTTTTTAACTTATGTGATTTATCAGATAAAACATTGGTGGATCCATTTTGTTTATGTGACGTAGTAGAAATATTCTTTTTGCTGAAAAATATTACCATTCTTTCTTTCCTAAAAACAACTCCAATATAGCCTAAAATATTTACAAATGATGTGATATGATGTTTGGGATCAGCTTCTAAAGAGTACAGGATGGGAGAAATGGATGACATGTAGATGGGACAGATCTAGCCACAGACTGATGTTTGTTGGGCACAAGGAAGTTCTTTATACCAGCTTTTCCACTTTGACATATGTTTGAAATTCTCCTTAATATGCATTTTTTAAAAAAAATCATCTACCTTCGTGGTTGCAAATTGGCAGTCTGCAAGCTAGATCCAGTCAGCCAACATTTGACCCATGCCATGCTCAAAAACTGTCCACATAATAATCTGAGTTTCCAGATTTTCTTGAACTGTTAAATGTGGCAACATTGAGACAGCACTCCCTCATAATAACAGGAGTGCAGAATAACAGGTGCTTCCTACAAGAAAAGATGTGGATTTTCTCTAGCCCTGGAACACTCTAATGTGTTATTTCTGGCTGACTTCACTTATTTACTTTGCCTTCCTTACTCTAGCAACCATTTGAAATGTTTAAGTTAGAGAAAGATTTTCACTCTTTTATTGAAAGATGCTGCTACTGAGAACCATTCAGTTCTTTGTTATGAAGAACATGAGCTCAATGTTGCCCTCTTCTGATTTTTCAAGAAAATCTGGAAATTTGGGTTATCTGAAATTTCCCAGTTTACAAATACTGTCTGGATCAAATATCAGTCATAAAAGTGACCAATAAATCAGAATATTTTCCAGTGTTCTCAAAGGCATGTCCAAACCAATTTAATGGTGTATGAAAAGGCTAAAAATTAAATATAATGGAGAATGCCAAGAAAATATTTTAGATCCTAAAATACAAAAGGGAAAACCCCCCTATTTACTTATTCAGGATTTGTGATAATTGAAGTGTTTTATTCCTGAGCTCAAATGTTAATCTTCCTATGCTCCAGTCAAAATCTAATCAGTTACTCTGATTATGCTGATATAATCACATACATATACACATAACACACACACACACACACACACACACACGCACCTTACTGCATATTAAAATATATTTTCCATTTCAAGAAATTGTAAATCAAGCATATAAAAGTGAAAGGAGAAGAAAGAAATACACCAGTGTTGTAGTGAACAGAAGTAAAAGAAGAAAAATGAGTTATGGATGTCATTATATATCATTCATGTTTAAAAGAACTTTTTGTAACATGAATATTCAATTTACAAAGGCTTGTTATAAATCAGCCATCATTGGTGAGAGATTTATCTTGCTTGTCTCTGTGATATCATAACTCAATGCTTCATAGGATGAAAACCATAGACTAAATTGCTAAATTCATTAAAAACTTATATATTACTGTCTGAGAAAAGACCAATTGATTGAAAACTGCTAAACCATCTAACACTTGATTCTTTTACATAAGAATACTTTAATGAGCCTTCATTAGAATAGGTATTTCAGGGACACCTGGGTGGCTCAGTCTGCTGTAGGCTCAGGTCTTGATCCCAGAGTCCTGGGATAGAGCCCCGCATCAAGCTCCCTTCTCAGTGGGGAGCCTGCTTCTCCCTCTGCCTGCCACTCCCTTTGCTTGTTCTCTCTCTCTCTCTCTGTCTCTCTGACAAATAAATAAATAAAATCTTTTTTAAAAAAAGAATAGGTATTTCAGATGTAGTTATAAGAGATAAAATGATGCCATGTCAGGGTAACAGTTTGTTACAGTTAACAGCAAAAGCTTTTTGGGAGTTCAACAAAAAAATGATTTTTTTAGGGGCACCTGGGTGGCTCGGTTGGTTAAGTGGCCAACTCTTGATTTCGGCTTTGGTTATGATCTTGGGGTCTTGGAATTGTCCCTGTGTCTGGCTCTGCACTCAGTGGGGAATCTTCCTGAGGATTCTCCCTCTCCCTCTGTCCCTCTCCCTGCTGGCTCGTTCTCTCTCTGTGTAAAATAAATAAATCTTTAAAAAAATGATATTTTTTAGAATTTGATGATGATTTTTTATCGCATCCAAGCTGAGAGACTTTTTACCACTGAGGAGATATAGAACATATAGGGAATTTCAGCACAAGCACTGAACCCCATGCTTACAACAGTTTCACATTTGGATTAGGCTTAATAACAGTGTATTTTAAGTTTTGCCCTTTGGTGTTCTGGGTTCAGGAAAACCTATTAATATCTTGATGTAGGAGGAGAGTAAAAAAAGCTATAGGGTGGGTTTCTATGTATTCATTCAGAAAAATGAATAGAATGACCACCATGAAAACTTCCCCTCCCTTCCAGTTTAAATAGTACAAATGGCATTTATAGGGAGATGTGTAACTCCTTAGGAATGTCATGTCCATCCCTAACAGATAATTTTAACATAGCCATTCACGTCATAACAGGTAGTCTTCTCTTCTAAACCATTAAAGAAAATGGTAAAAATTGACTTAGACTTCAGTATAAATGATTATTTTATGTTTGGTTGGAACTAAATCACTAGTACATGTGTGCTATCACTACCTTTGCCTCTAGTGAAATCTAGGAATTGGGAAGAGGCAACTGGAAATGTACCTTCCAGGGTTAAATTAATAAAATACAGCTTTGTAATGTAGTAGAGATTATAAGTGGGTCACTTGCTCTTTTGGGTAACAAGGTCAAGGTTTCCTTAGCATATGTATACAAATTTGTTAGGTAGGGCGCCTGGGTGGCTCAGTTGGTTAAGCGACTGCCTTCGGCTCAGGTCATGATCCTGGAGTCCCGGGATCGAGTCCCGCATCGGGCTCCCTGCTCAGCAGGGAGTCTGCTTCTCCCTCTGACCCTCTTCCCTCTTGTGCTCTCTATCTCTCATTCTCTCTCTCTCAAATAAATAAATAAATAAAATCTTTAAAAAATATTTGTTAGGTATATCCTGTAAGGGCAATTGGAAAGCAATTCAACTTTCAGGATTATGTAGTTTCAAAGATGGATTTTTTTTCCACCAAAAGTTCCATCTTCCTTCTTTGCTTACACTTTGAAGGTGATATTTTTATCCTCAGAATCATTAAGAAATGAGCTGCTACTTGTATCTTCTTAATAATTCCTTATGAATTGTCTCATAGAGTTTACCTGCCCAAGCCAATGGCAGGTACCTGAAATATGTTCAGTGGGTATCAGAGTCACAAGATGTATTCATAGCTTTCTACTTAACTAGAGACATAGTACATTTAATTCTCCTTTCTCCCCCATCCTCTGAAAAGAGCAGCAAATTTCAATGGTCCAAATATGAGTATCATGTTACACAGTTTATAGTTCTCATACATTTTTCTATCACTTTATTTTACAGTTTTGCCCAAAAATAATAGTTATATAATATTTTGGCCCCATCCTCTTGGAAAATAGTGCTTTTTTAAAAAAGATTTTATTTATTTATTTGGGGGTGGGGAAGCAAAAGGGAGAAGCAGACTCCCCGCTGAGCAGAGAGCCTGACCTGGGGCTCAGTCCCAGGACCCTGAGATCATGACCTGAGCCGAAGACAAACACTTAACCAACTGAGCCACCCAGGTGCCCCTGGAAAATACTGTTTTGAAGGGATGTTGTTGGGATAATATATACAGGGATAATAATATCATTAACAGTAACCTCTCTGGGCAGCCTACAAGTATTGAACTGGGAAGACACTAACCCTGCCACTTACCAGATTTAAAATGGACCACAAAGTCCACTGTGTCACCTGTCTTGGACAGGTTATGTTTGGCTATAGGCATTTGGATCATCTCCTATTCCTTCTGTCCTAAAATATCCCGTCTATTCAAATGATTCATTAATTGAAACATCTTTGATGAACCTGAAATTTTTTTCTCCACATTTGGTCCCCTAAACTTTCCACTTTACTGCCCTATGCATTCAAGTTTCTAACGCCTCTGCCTGACAACCCACAAGATTCATTTTTATAACAAATTCTTCCCTATCCTCACTGGATAGGGAAGGATTTCATATAATGACATTTCTTCAAATTAAGAAATACCTTCAAATTAAAAAAATAAAATGTGTGGGGCCCTTTACAGCCATATAACCTTATATCCTTAGAATCCTCCAGAGACCTGAGAAAACTGAGAGTTCAGAGGATTTTAAAATAGACAAAAATACAATTTATATTGGGGGGGGTGCTGGTCCAGATAATAGAGAAAATACCTAGAAGTTAACTTCTCTACAGGTAAGATACAAAACAAGTTTTTCTTCTTATACTTCTTTACTAGACCATTTTTAAAAATATTTTACTTATTTATTTGAGAGAGAGAGAGTGAACATGAGCAAGGGAGTGGAAGAGAGAAAAAGGGAAGCAGACTCCCAGCTGAGCAGGGAGCCTGATGCAGAGCTCAACCCCAGGACCCTGGGATCATGACCTAAGCTGAAGGTAGACACTTCACTGGCTGCATGACCTGAGCAGAAGGCAGACACTTAACCAGCTGAGCCACTCAGGGACCCCCTTTATTAAACCATTTTTAACATCACCTTTCACTTCTCAGACATTTCTGTTTAGGCATCTGATGGGGTAAAGTCAACATTATCACAGAGTGATGGTTACTTCACGCTCTCCTGTGAGCACACTGCAAACTACTTAAGGGTGAAGTCAGTGGCTTCCTCATATTTGTATCTTTATTACCTAGCACAGTGCTGGGCACCTGTCAAGCATTAATCAAATGTGAGCTGAATTGATAGCTATAAGACTAAATGAATGAATGAATTGCAATCAATGAATTTTAGGTGTTTTTTTTTAATTTTTATTATTATTTTTTAAGTTTTTATTTAAATTCCTGTTAGTTGACATATAGTAATATTAGTTTCAAGTGTCAGGTGTTCTTAAGAATAGTGACTGAGCCTGGTGTTTCCAAAGTTGTGATGGCTAGTAAGACATGGCTAAATAATAGTTGCCCAGGTATTGCCATTTCAGTGATTTACTTTAAAAATAATTATGTTTTTTTATGTTTTATATCAGGGATATGTTTCTGATAAACCCACTTTCACTCCCATGTACTCTGATTTATTCCTGAAATTAGAAAACAAAACAAAACGAAACTGGAATTTTTTTTTCCACTCAACTTGGTCATGGTATATTATCTTTTTTTTTTGCATTTTTTATTATGTTACGTTAATCACCATACATTACATCATTAGTTTTTGATGTAGTGTTCCATGATTCATTGTTTGCGTATAACACCCAGTGTTCCATGCAGAACGTGCCCTCTTTAATACCCATCGCCAGGCTAACCTATCCCCCACCCACCTCCCCTCTAGAACCCTCAGTTTGTTTCTCAGAGTCCATCGTCTCTCATGGTTCGTCTGAAACTGGAATTTAACATAGCAAAGAATGCCCAGTAATGTGTCGGACATGGTCATCTTCTGTCCTGGGTATCTCGCTGCAAACATCAAAAATCCCTGACCAGGGGATGAAAAGCTCATACACCCCTACAAACAAGTGATAAAACAGTGGCTCTGAGAGGTAGCTGGCAAGAGGAAAGAAGGGAAAGAAGGGAGAGAAGGCCTCAACTGTGGGTGCTAGACATATTCCTGGGTCTCACATTTATATACCATTAGCTAAAAACTTTCCCTATAAGACTAATTAGAGCAGTTGGGGCACTATTCTAACGAATATAAAATGATCCTCTTGATGAGTCACATTTTACCTTCTTATTTTTAGCGTGAATTTTAAGTCAGCAATGGCATACAGCTCATTTAACTCTGGAATTCGCTTGCTGCTTTACTGTTTTTAGCTTGGTTAACTTTTACTCTTTGTTCTGGTTTAATTGTCTCCTCCCCTCAACCAAAATATGCTGCAGTCCTAATCCCCTGCATCTCAGAATGCGACCAAATTTGGAAATAGGGTCTTTACAAAAGTGATCACGTGAAAATGAGACCATTAAGGTGGACCTAATCCAATATGACCAATTTATTTATGAAAAGGGGAAATTTGGACACAGACACACACAGAGGGAAGACAATGTGAAGAGACACGGAAATGATGGTCATGTGACTGGAGTTATGCCTTCACGAGATAAGGAATGCCAAAGATTGCCTGCGAACAACAGATGTTAGAAGAGGCAAGGAAGATTCTCACGGCCCTACTGACACCCTGATTTCAGACTTCTAACCTCCAGACTGTGAAACAATGAATTTCTGTTATTTTAATCCATCCAGTGTTTGGTACCTTGTTTTAGCAGCACTAGGAAACTAATATACTCCTAGTTTCAACTTAAACGCTACTTTCTCTGATTAATCTTCCCTGACAACATTTTACCCAAGTTATGGGCCTATATTGTTCTCTAGGGCATGATACTTACATGTGGTGTGCAGGAGACACTCCATAAATATGAATTGAGTGAATGAATAAATGATTAGAAAATTAATATTGGTTAATTCTTGGAGAGGCTAGGAATCCTTGTGGGAAACATTTGTATATTAAGACTTATCCCTATCAGTCATTTCCAAGAAGTTAAGGACTGTGTAGCACAAGAAATAAAATGTACACTCCATTAAGTTAAACTATCATTTTAATAGTTACTTTTTATAACCTATAGTTTATTTAAAAATAGAAGTAATTATATGCTATCACTCAGTTTTAAGCCTAATTTTAGGGGGAGGGATTTTTCTCAGGGCTAATATTACAAGGTTTACCTTAATATACTGCAGGGTAATAAGTTGCAAAATATAAAAAAAGATGTCTCCTGAAAACCAAATCTGAAGATATTATTGATATTTCAGGTAGTCTGAAAGAGTTTTCTAAATTATAATAAAAGAGTACTATAGACCCAAGTCCCTTTCAGAAAAAAATAAGGAATAGTATCATATCACATCAAAACTTGTATTTACTCAACATTGTACCTATTTGCCTTTTGAGGAACTGAGGAAGAGAAAGCTTAAAAGATTTCCTCAGGGGACAAGTCAATAGGGGTCTCAGAGGTAGGACATGAGTCCTTCGAATTCAAAGAACTTATGTTTTCCATTTCAAGCTATTTCTTCTTCAAATGAAATTAGGAAGCAAATCTATTTTTGAAGGACTGAAAAGTAATCGTTAATTCCTAGTATGTCTTGACAATGTCTACGTCTGTTTACCTCTGGCTGTCCCCATAATCTGAGATATCATTGGTGCTCACCTGATTTTCTGTACTAAGCTTCTCCCTGGCCATTCTGCTTTCACTTTTGTCCCTACCACAACCACCTTCGACCCAGTCCTACTGAGTTTTCACACTGCACCGACTCTTCTTTCTAAAATCTAAATTTGATCATATGAATGTCTTGCTGAAAACCTTTAAAACCCTTCCCATTATTTTTGGAATAACAATCAAAATCTTTAACTTGACTTTGAAAGCCTAAATGATTCCTCACTCTGCCCCATACACAACTCTGAACTAACTTTGCACAAATCTCCACTGATCCAGTCACAGGAGTCTCTAGATTTCTCAAAGTGCAAGTTAGCTTCGATTTATTTTTGTATGGTCCTTTCTTAAATGTCATTTCTCAAAAAAGCCTTTCTTGCCCTTTGAAAACTTTGGTTAGGCTCCTCATATTTTCTTTGTTAGCATTTATCATTCCCAATTATATTTTTCCTGTCATCTCCCTAAGGGTAAACACGAGGGCTGTTTTGTTCACTGATACCCCCCTCGCACCTTGCAAGTGCCATACTGGAGAAGTATATATTGAATTAACTGGTGGCTTTCATATTAGCATGAGAATTACCGGATGCCTGGCTAGTTTGTTGACTCAGATTCCCTGGCACATGGCATTGCATCAAAAGTGATTCTGATCTGCTGCTTAGTTTATGGAATCACTCAACTAAGCAATGTTCTCAGCAGTCACATGTGAAACTGTATAAGCTAAATTCAATCTCTTTAAGTGTAAAAGTTATCCAGAGGCTCCTGGGTGACTCAGTCAGTTAAGCCTCCAATTCTTGGTTTTGGCTCCTGTCATGAACTCAGGGCTCTGGGAGTGCAGTGCAGAATCTACTTCTCCCTCTCCCTCTGTTCCTTCTCCTGCTCTCTCTCTCTCTCTCAAATAAATAAATAAATAAATAAATAAATAAATAAATAAAACATATTAAAAAAAAATTATCCAGGCAGCCTCTATGAATGTATAAAGAATTAATAGTCTGGGGCGCCTGGGTGGCTCAGTTGCTGAACGTCTGCCTTCGGCTCAGGTCATGGTCCCTGGGTCCTGGGATCGAGCCCCGCATCGGGCTCCCAGCTCCACGGGAAGCCTGCTTCTCCCTCTCCCGCTCCCCCTGCTGTGTTCCTTCTCTCGCTGTGTCTCTCTCTCTCTGTCAAATAAATAAATAAAATCTTAAAAAAAGAAGAATTAATAGTCTAGGTTTACATGATGTAAAAATGAATAAGATAGAACTGATTTACTTACAGGAAATCACAAAGTAGTATATCAGATAGATTTATAATCAGACAAATCACAATATATTGAAATATATTTTTTCATATATATTGAGATGTGACCTTTAGTTCTGATTAGAAAGTATGAAGTAAAAGACTTTGGGGTGCTAAGATCCCAATTCGAATTGAGTCTTGATAGATGAGAAGGGATGAACGAAGGCTATTTCCAGAAGATATAATAGTTCGTAGGTATGGAAGCGTGAAAGAGCATGGCTGCCTCAGGCACTAGAGTTAGAATGCGTGAGAAATTAGTTTGTAAAGGGCATTGTAGGCCAAACCAAAGAACTTACATATAAAAATTTTAATCAATATAGTAACATTTACAAAGACAAAGACATTGCCTTTTAGGACCCTGATGAACAAATAGATCTCTTAGCTGATTTCAGGAACTTAGTTGTTTTCCTTGACAATTCTAAGGCAAGTTACCATCTAAATTGAAAGCATTATGTTTGCCAATAAGAACATTGTTTATTTCTATATATATATGAAACTGAAAGCTTCAGGTTTCTAAATTCCCTGTGTGAAATGTCATGTTGGAATTTAAATTGATACTTAAAGACATTTATACAAAAACATGCCTTGTAGTCTCAAAATTATAATTTATTTTATATGGACTGCTCTCTAGCTATAGGAAATGCACATTTAGTATCATTGACATAGAAATGTATCAAAATTATTAACTGGAAAAGATTCTATAAATAATAGAATGAGAATCCTCTAATTCAATAGTTCTCAGCCCTAGCTATACCTTAAAACACCTAGGAAGTGTTTTAATTAATTGATATTAGACACTCAGTATATGTTTCTTGTGTTGAGTTACAGCTCCTTTATTAATTTAAGAGACTAACAGTACATAATAATATCCATACTAACGATGATAATCTGCTAACATCAAGGGGGAGAGAAAGATATCACAAAGGAAATTTATGTTAATAGTCTCTGAAACCTAAACTTTCTCTAAAAACACACTCCTTGTTGTACATTGTTAGCCAGCTTCTTTCAGATGACTGAAAGAGATGCTTAAGGCACCTCCATAATAATGTTTCTAGTTCTTATCTCTTAGGGAGAAATATTTGTGGTTATTTCAAGGATTATAAAGAAAATTATTTTGTATAAAAAATTATTTTGTATACTGTATTTTGCTCTAGCCAATTATATTGATTGTTGGATTAATCATTAACATGTTTCTATTCTTTATATTTGCTGTGTAAATTTAGTATAACGATAGGGGGGAAAAAAAGAAGAGTGTCTGAATGAATTTGTTTCTATGAATACCATGAAGTTCAAACTTGACACACATTAGTGGTTCTGCCTTGATGCGATATGTGAGCTGATTACTGTGTGCTGGATTAATATTCATCCCTGAAGAACAGAATTTAGAGAAGCTTTCCTACCCAACTGAACTGCATTCTAAAAGTGATTACATCTTATATTTAATCCTTTGAGCTTTATCTCCCTCCAAAATTGCAAGCAGTTTTCCTGCCTCTGACAGTGTTGGGGCATATTAACTAGAACACTTAAAAGCCACAGTTGTAATGGCAGACACATATTTCCAGGTATAGAAAGAAAGCATGGAATGAGTCAGGAAGCTTATTTAAATTCTAAGTGATAATAAAGAGCTATATATTTATATATGTAATATAAATATATATAATGATATGAATATATTTATATATATATACAGTATATATTTTTATACATTTCAGCTCTTGATTTTCCTCTTCTGCCTAATTAGAATAATAACTTTCGTTATACTTAATTCACAGAATTATAGTAAGAATAGAATACTCTGTACATATACAGTAATTTTCTTTTTTTTTTTTTAAAGATTTTATTTATTTATTTGACAGAGAGAGACAGCATAAGTAGGCAGAGCAGCAGACAGAAGGAGAGGGAGAACCAGGCTTCCGCCTGAGCAGATAGCCCAACAAGGGGCTTTATCCCAGGAACCTGGGAACATGACCTGAGCTGAAGACAGACACTTAACAGACTGAACCACCCAGGTGCCCCAGTAATTTTCAACAATACAGTAATGTCGGCCCCAATTCTCTTGGCATCCACTCATTCAGGAAATATTTCCTGAAGCTATACCATATGGGTATATTGTAATAATTAAAATCTTGGCTCTGAAGTCAAACCTGCTACCTCTTTTTTTCCTTTAAATTTTTTTTTAAATTTTTTTATTGTTATGTTAATCACCATATATTACATCATTTGTTTTTGATGTAGTGTTCCATGATTCATTGTTTGTGCATAACACCCAGTGCTCCACGTAGAACGTGCCCTCTTTAATACGCACCACCTCGCTAACCCATCCCCCCGCCCCCCTCCCCTCTAGAACCCTCAGTTTGTTTTTCAGAGTCCATCATCTCTCCTGGTTCGTCTCCCCCTCCGATTTACTCCCTTTCATTCTTCCCCTCCTGCTATCTTCTTGTTCTTTTTTTTTTCTTAACATATATTGCCTTATTTGTTTCAGAGGTACAGATCCGTGATTCAACAGTCTTGCACAATTCACAGCACTCACCATAGCACATACGCTCCCCAATGTCTATCACCCAGCCACCCCATCCCTCCCACCCCCCCACCACTCCAGCAACCCTCAGTTTGTTTCCTGAGATTAAGAATTCCTCATATTAGTGAGGTCATATGATACATGTCTTTCTCTGATTGACTTATTTCACTCAGCATAACACCCTCCAGTCCCATCCACATCGTTGCAAATGGCAAGATCTCATTCCTTTGGATGGCTGCATAATATTCCATTGTGTGTATAAACCACATCTTCTTTATCCATTCATTTGTCAATGGACATCATGGCTCTTTCCACAGTTTGGTTATTGTGGACATTGCTGCTATAAACATTGGGGTGCATGTACCCCTTCGGATCCCTACATTTGTATCTTTGTGGTAAATACCCAGTAGTGCAATTGCTGGATCACATGGTAGCTCTACTTTCAACTTTTTGAGGAACCTTCATACTGTTTTCCAGAGTGGTTGCACCAGCTTGCATTCCCACCAACAGTGTAGGAGGGTTCCCCTTTCTCCGCATCCCCGCCAACCTGTCATTTACTGACTTGTTAATTTTAGCCATTCTGACTGGTGTGAGGTGGTATCTCATTGAGGCTTTGATTTGGATTTCCCTGATGCCGAGCGATGTTGAGCACTTTTTCATGTGTCTGTTGGCCATTTGAACGTCTTCTCTTGAAAAATGTCTGTTCATGTCTTCTGCCCATTTCTTGATTGGATTATTTGTTCTTTGGGTGTTGAGTTTGATAAGTTCTTTATAGATTTTGGATACTAGCCCTTTATCTGATATGTCATTTGCAAATATTTTCTCCCATTCTGTCGGTTGTCTTTTGGTTTTGTGGACTGTTTCTTTTGCTGTGCAAAAGCTTTTTATCCTGATGAAGTCCCAATAGTTCATTTTTGCCCTTGCTTCCCTTGCCTTTGGCGATGTTTCTACAAAGAAGTTGCTGCAGCTGAGGTCGAAGAGGTTGCTGCCTGTGTTCTCCTTTAGGATTTTGGTGGACTCCTGTCTCACGTTTAGGTCTTTCAACCATTTGGAGTCTATTTTTGTGTGAGGTGTAAGGAAATGGTCCAGTTTCATTCTTCTGCGTGTGGCTGTCCAATTTTCCCAACAGCATTTGTTGAAGAGACTGTCTTTTTTCCATTGGACATTCTTTCCTGCTTTGTCAAAGATTAGTTGACCATAGAGGTGAGGGTCCATTTCTGGGCTCTCGATTCTGTTCCATTGATCTACGTCTCTGTTTTTGTGGCAGTACCATACTGTCTTGACGATGACAGCTTTGGAATAAAGGTGGAAGTCCGGAATTCTGATGCCGTCAGCTTTGCTTTTCTTTCTCAACATTCCTCTGGCTATTCAGGGTCTCTTCTGGTTCCATACAAATTTTAGGATTATTTGTTCCATTTCTTTGAAAAAACTGGATGGTATTTTGATGGGGATTGCATTGAATGTGTAGATTACTCTAGGTAGCATTGACATCTTCACAATGTTTGTTCTTCCAATCCATGAGCATGGAACGTTTTTCCATTTCTTTGTGTCTTCTTCAATTTCTTTCATGAGTATTTTATAGTTTTCTGAGTACAGATCCTTTGCCTCTTTGGTTAGATTTATTCCTACGTATCGTATTGTTTTGGGTGCAGTTGTAAATGGGATCGACTCCTTGATTTGTCTCTCTTCTGTCTTGTTGTTGGTGTATAGGAATGCCACTGATTTCTGTGCATTGATTTTATACCCTGCCACTTTACTGAATTCCTGTATGAGTTCCAGCAGTTTTGGGGTGGAGTCTTTTGGGTTTTCCACATACAGTATCATATCATCTGCAAAGAGTGAGAGTTTGACTTCCTCTTTGCCGATTTGGATGCCATTGATTTCTTTTTGTTGTCTGATTCCTGTGCCTAGAACTTCCTATACTATGTTGAATAGCAGTGGTGAGAGTGGACATCCCTGCCGCATTCCTGACCTTAGGGGGAAAGATCTCAGCTTTTCCCCATTGAGAATGATATTCGCTGTAGGTTTTTCATAGATGGCTTTTAGGATATTGAGGTATGTACCCACTATCCCTATACTCTGAAGAGTTTTAATCAAGAAAGGATGCTGTACTTTGTCAAATGCATTTTCTGCATCTATTGAGAGGATCATATGATTCTTGTTCTTTTTTTTGTTAATATATTGTATCACGTTGATTGATTTGCAGATGTTGAACCAGCCTTGCAGCCCAGGGATAAATCCCACTTGGTCATGGTGAATAATCCTTTTAATGTACTGTTGGATCCTATTGGCTAGTATTTTGGTAAGAATTTTTGCATCCATGTTCATCAAGGATATTGGTCTGTAATTCTCCTTTTTGATTGGTCTTTGTCTGGTTTGGAGATCAAAGTAATGGTGGCCTCATAAAATGAGTTTGGAAGTTTTCCTTCCATTTCTAGTTTTTGGAACAGTTTCAGGAGAATAGATATTAATTCTTCTTGAAATGTTTGGTAGAATTCCCCTGGGAAGACATCTGGCCCTGGGCTTTTGTTTGTTGGCAGATTTTTGATGACTGCTTCAATTTCCTTAGTGGTTATAGGTCTGTTCAGGTTTTCTATTTCTTCCTGGTTCAATTTTGGTAGTTCATACATCTCTAGGAATGCACCCATTTCTTCCAGGTTATCTAATTTGCTGGCATGTAGTTGCTCATAATATGCTCTTATAATTGTTTGTATTTCTTTGGTGTTGGTTGTGATCTCTCCTCTTTCATTCATGATTTTGTTGATTTGGGTCATTTCTCTTTTCTTTTTGATAAGTCTGCCCAGGGGTTTATCAATCTTGTTAATTCTTTCAAAGAACCAGCTCCTAGTTTTGTTGATCTGTTCTACTGTTCTTTTGGTTTCTAGTTCATTGATTTCTGCTCTGATCTTTATTATTTCTCTTCTCCTGCTGGGTTTAAGCTTTATTTGCTGTTTTTTCTCTAGCTCCTTTAGGTGTAGGGTTAGGTCGCGTATTTGAGACCTTTCTTGTTTCTTGAGAAAGACTTGTATTGCTATATACTTTCCTCTCAGGACTGCCTTTGCTGCATCCCAAAGATTTTGAACAGTTGTATTTTCATTTTCATTGGTTTCCATGAATTTTTTTAATTCTTCTTAATTTCCTGGTGGACCCATTCATTCTTTAGTAGGATGTTCTTTAGCCTCCATGTATTTGAGTTCTTTCCGACTTTCCTCTTGTGACTGAGTTCTAGTTTCAAAGCATTGTGGTCTGAAAATATGCAGGGAATAATCCCAATCCTTTGGTATCAGTTGAGACCTGATTTGTGACCTAGGATGTGATCTATTCTGGAGAATGTTCCATGGGCACTAGAGAAGAATGTGTATTCTGTTGCTTTGGAATGGAATGTTCTGAATATGTCTGTGACGTCCATTTGGTCCAGTGTGTCATTTAAAGTCTTTATTTCCTTGTTGATCTTTTGCTTAGATGATCTGTCCATTTCAGTGAGGGGGTGTTAAAGTCTCCCGCTATTATTGTATGGTTGTCAATGTGTTTCTTTTCTTTTGTTATTAATTGCCTTATATAATTGGCTGCTCCCACGTTAGGGGCATAGATATTTACAATTGTTAGATCTTCTTGTTGGATAGACCCTTTAAGTCGGATATAGTGTCCTTCCTCATCTCTTATTACAGTCTTTGGTTTAAAATCTAATTTGTCTGATATAAGGATTGCCACCCCAGCTTTCTTTTGGTGTCCATTAGCATGGTAAATGGTTTTCCACCCCCTCACTTTCAATCTGGGGGTGTCTTGGGGTCTAAAATGAGTCTCTTGCAGACAGCATATTGTTGGGTTTTGTTTTTAAATCCAGTCTGATAGCCTGTGTCTTTTGATTGGGGCATTTAGCCCATTTACATTCAGGGTAACTATTGAAAGGTATGAATTTAGGGGGTGGGAGGGATGGGATGGCTGGGTGATAGACATTGGGGAGGGTATGTGCTACGGTGAGCGCTGTGAATTGTGCAAGACTGTTGAATCACAGATCTGTACTTCTGAAACAAATAATGCAACATATTTTAAGAAAAAAGGAAAAGAAGAAGATAACAGGAGAGGAAGAAAAGGGGAGTATGTCAGAGGGGGAGACGAACCATGAGAGATGATGGACTCTGAAAAACAAACTGAGGGTTCTAGAGGGTAGGGGGGTGGGGGGATGGGTTAGCCTGGTGATGGGTATTGAGGAGGGCACATTCTGCATGGAGCACTGGGTGTTATGAACAAACAATGAATCATGGAACACTGCATCAAAAACTAATGATGTAATATATGGTGATTAACATAACAATAAAAAAATTAAAAAAAAAAGAAAGGTATGAATTTAGTGCCATTGTATTGCCTGTAAGTTGATTGTTACTGTATATTGTTTGTGTTCCTTTCTGGTCTATGCTGCTTTTAGGCTCTCTCTTTGCTTAGAGGACCCCTTTTGATATTTCTTGTAAGGTTGGTTTCGTGTTTGCAAATTCCTTTAGTTTTTGTTTGTCCTGGAAGCTTTTTATTTCTCCTATTTTCAATGTCAGCCTAGCTGTATATAGTATTCTTGGCTGCATATTTTTCTCATGTAGTGCTCTGAAGATATCATGCCAGTCCTTTCTGGCCTGCTAGGTCTCTGTGGATAGGTCTGTTGCCAATCTAATATTTCCACCTTTATAGGTTACATATCTCTTCTCCCAAGCTGCTTTCAAGATTTTCTCTTTGTCTCTGAGACTCGTAAGTTTTACTATTAGATGTCGGGGTGTTGACCTATTTTTATTGAATTTGAGAGGGGTTCTCTGTGCCTCCTGGATTTTGAGGCCTGTTTCCTTCCCCACATTAGGGAAGTTCTCTGCTATAATTTGCTCCAATATACCTTCTGCCCCCTCTCTCTTCTTCTTCTGGGATCCCAATTATTCTAATGTTGTTTTGTCTTATCGTATCACTTATCTCTCGGAATCTGCCCTCGTGATCCTGTAGTTGTGTATCTCTCTTTTTCTCAGCTTCTTTGTTTTCAATCATTTGGTCTTCTATATCGCTAATTCTCTCTTCTGCCTCATTTATCCTAGCAATTAGTGCCCCCATTTTTGATTGCACCTCATGAATAGCCTTTTTGATTTCGACTTGGTTAGATTTTAGTTCTTTTATTTCTCCAGGAAGAGTTTCTCTAATAACTTCCATGCTTTTTTCAAGCCCAGCTAGTATCTTTAAAATCATGATTCTGACCTCTAGGTCTGACATTGTACTAATGTCCATATTGAGTAAGTCCCTGGCAGACAGTACTACCTCTTGTTCTTTTTGTTGAGGTGATTTTTTTCGTCTTGTAATTTTGTCCAGAGGAGAATAGAAGAATAAGAGAACAAAATGGTAACAGGTTAACAATGTCCCCAGAAAATATACTCTAAACAAATCAGAAAAGACCTGAAACCAGGGGGAAAGAAAGGGAAAGAAAGAAAAAAGAAAGAGAAAAAAAAGAAAAAGAAAAAGATAAAAACAAACAAAACAGAACAAAACAAAACAAAAAAAACAGAATATGATCAAATATGATCAGGCTAGTGCATAGATCAGTGCCTCGACTGGATTTGGGGCATATTTTGCTCTGTTAGAAGAAAGTGCCTCCTAAAATTTTAAAGAAAGAAAGACTTATATATGTACAAAATAAAGGTTGATAAAATGAAGGGATGGAATATGACTATAAAGATGAAAATTATAAAAATTTTTACAAAAGGAATTGATAAGGTGCTTGAAAAAAATGAAGACGATTAAAAGAAAGAAAGAAAGAAAGAAAGAAAGAAAGAAAGAAAGAAAGAAAGAGAAAGAAAGAAAAAGGGAAGAGAATGTGATCAGGCAGGAGACTAGAACAAAGCCATACAGTAGAGATTTAGGGTATATTTTGATCTGTTAGAAGAAACTGTATCTCAAAATTTTAAAGAGAGAACAACTTATATATATATATGCCAAAAATAAGGGTAACTACTATGAAGGGTAAGAATATGACTCTAAAAATGAAAAATAAAATTTTTTTTTTAAAAAAAGGGATTGATAAGATGTTGGTTGAAAAAGGGAAAAAGAAAAATTAAAAAAAAAAACAGTTAAAAAAATTAACTTTGGAAAGACTAATGAATCATGTTAAAAAAAAGCCATGAATTCTATGTGCGGTATTCCCCTAGCGCTGGAGTTCTGCCGTTCTCCTTGATCGGTAAACTTGGTCTTGGCTGGCTGTTCTTGCTGATCTTCTGGGGGAGGGGCCTGTTGCTGTGGTTCCCAAATGTGTTTGCCAGAGGTGGAATTGCCCCTCCCTTGTCGGTTCAGGCTATGCAATCTGCTCAGGTTTGCTCTCGAGAGCTTTTGTTCCCTGCAAGCTCTCGATACAGCTTTGGAGGATAAGAGTGAAAATGGTGGCCTCCCAATCTCTGCCCTGGAGGAGCCGAGAACTTGGGGCCCCGCTCCTCTGTGAGCCCCCAGAGAAAAGCAGTCAGTCACTCCCATCTCCCCAGTCTCCGGCTGTACTCCGTGCTCACCCAGCCTGTGACCAAGCATTTTTATCTCTGGCACCCGACCCCGTGTGGAGTCTCCACCCCAGCAGATCCCTGTAGGGCGCTCCCGCGCCGCTCCTCCCAGGGGAGGATGGGGAGTCTCCCCGGCTTTGCTGCTTGTTGGGTCCCTGCTAGAGGAGCAGTGTCCCGTCTGTCACCGATCACAGTTTATGGCAACCCTGAGCTGACAGCCCGCACCTCGGCTCCGTCTCTGCAGCCGGCTTCCCCGCTCTGATACCTGGGAGCTCTGGCGCACTCAGGCACCCCCGGTCTTTCTGTGACCCCGAGGGTCCTGAGACCACACTGTCCCACGAGGGTTCCACCCCAAGCTTAGCCACTGGGAGCGACGTCCTTCAGCAGAGCCAACTTCTAAAAATTCTGATTTTGTGCTCTGCTGCTCTAGCACTTGCCAGAAGCGGCCGACGGAGTCCCCCTCCCCCGCCGTCTATCCTCCCGAATATCACCTCGGATTCACTTCTCTGCACGTCCTACCTTCCAGAAAGTGGTCGCTTCTCTGTTCAGAGAGTTGTTGCTATTCTTTTCTTCAATCTCCTGTTGAGTTCGTAGGTGTTCAGAATGGTTTGATCCCCATCCAGGTGAATTCCTGAGACCAGACAAAATCCAGGTCTCCTACTCCTCCGTCATCTTGCCCCCCACTCCTCATATGAACTTTTGATATTAATTTTGTCTCTCTAGTACTTGCTTCAGCAGCACATATACTAATTTTGTCTCTTCAATTTTCAGTTTTTTAATCAGAAAAGTGGAAGGAATAGTAATACACACCTCAAAGAATTATTGGGAGAATTTAATGGGGCAACATGTATTAATGACTTAGCACTAAATAGTGGGTGGGAATTGAGTAATGACAGCATGGAAAAATGTTCAATACACAGCATAGCAGGTCTAATCCTTAAATGGCCCTGTTTGCAGAGCCCTTGGGTGGCTTTAGGAAACTTACCTTTAGGGCATTTTGTAGACTGATTAGGTCTTTGTACCATCCTATCTAGACCATTTGTACTGACAATGGTGAACATCCACTTTCATTCTGAGAATCTTAAATTTTGTTAGCTATGGCTAGGTAGAGTACCTATGTGACCCCCGAATAGAACCTCCAGGCTTTGAGACTCAAAGTGGCTTTCCTGTGCAGAAGTAATATACAATTTACTGGTGGAGGAAGGAGTCTGCTATGTGAGGTCTCTTTGAGGAGCATATAGAAAGCTTGTGGTGGGATTCCTCCAGACTCTGCCAAATGTGTCTTTTCCCCCTTGCTGATCCTGTTGTGTATCCTTTCTCTGTAATAACTGACAACCATGAGCATAATGGCTTCCAAGTCCTCTGAGCCCTTCTAACAAATCAACAACTTTGTGAGTGGACCTGGGACCCCCCCAACCCAAGGAGTAACAATGATCGAATTTTTTAGAATTATCCCCATTCATAGAAATATGACTAATGTGTTATTTGGGGAAAAGAGAGGGAGAGGTGGGGATTCTGAAGCCCTGATGCCTGGATTTCTATGGAATCACCCATATACGAAATAGAAGCTGGGCTGTGATACCTTATGAGAGGTGAAAGTTACCAATGGAACTGAAAAATGATAAACCTAATCCCAGGACAGTTGGCTCAGTGGATCCCTGGGTTTCTTTTTGCTATGCTAGCTAAGTGGCAAAAGGTAAAACAAGAAAAAGAAAAGAACAGAAAGGGCCCCCAAGTCCCCAAGATTATCCTTTTTAAGGTGGAAATTTGGGGGATGCCTACAATGCCTCTATATTTACCAGAACCTAGTTAGTATTAATTTGGACTAGAATTTTGAGGAATAAATGCATATTATAATCTCCACAGCAACCAGTAAGATAATAACTTAAAAACGTGGGAAAAAATCAACAACAGAATTAAAATGATATATTAGATATCTGCTTAATAATAAAAATAACCAGGATGCCTGGGTGGTTCAGTTGGTTAAGCATCTACCTTCGGTTCATGTCATGATCTCAGGGTCCTGAGACTGAGTCCCACACTGGGCTTCTTGCTCAGCAGGGAGCCTGCTTCTCCCTTTGCCTGCCGCTCTCCCTGTTCTCTCTCTCCTCTCTCTGACAATTATATAAATAAAATCTTTAAAAAATAATAATACAAAAATAACCTACTCTCTGGGAGATATGACTGAATGTAATTATTCTTCTAAGCCTTTCAAATTATGAAAATATTAATATAAAACTGAATTGTATGCATAAAGATAATTTAATTAAAATTCAAGTATAATAGGTATGGATGATATAAAAAATTCATCAGTTTTTCAACATTCACATCACATTCAAGCAAGATATAAATTTATATCCGTTCATACCATATATATGAATTAAGAACATTGAAATTTCTATTTAATAAATAAAACTGTGATTTATTAACTAGAACAGACCTTAACAACAAGTTCTTTATTTGAAAATAAGGATTCAAGTCAGATACTATTAGAGCATTTGTAATTTGCTAAAATCAATTTGTCCCATTCTACTGCATTTTCCGGAAAAATATGTACATCTTCCTTCACAAGTATCTAACTTATTTTAAATATTTTAATAGTTTTATAAGGTTAATATTCCAGTATTAAAATCCTCCTTCATATGATTAATCATATGGGGCAAGCACCCTCACCACTAAAAATCTGCTTTCAAATAATCCTGAGAAGTTTTTCATGTTGAAAATAATAAAACCTTATGTACTTGTTGCATAAAGTTCATATTTTATGAATTAGACTGAAATAATCTGTATTTAAAACTAAGAAAATGCTAAATACTGGCTGCAACTCTTTAATAACTAACATTAATGTAGAATTCATCAAATTATCTCCAACAATTTATAGCATTTTCACCTTAAGACTTTTTGAGAATATTAATTAAAATATAAATTGCCCTTTTGAGCTATAACTATATATGAACATTTGTGACTTGAACTCCATGAAGCAGGATAATTTGGGATTGGTGTGAGAAGAGTGGTATGCATGTAGATATACTCTGGCTCAGACGCATAATGAAACACCATTTAGAATGTGACAATTTCTTCCCTTACAAATCATGCAATTTCCAGTGTCATCCTTCAGGTAGATGACACTGCTCAGCTGGATTATCACTCATGCAGCTTTCTGCCAAAAAAAGATTGGTTCTTGAGAGTTGTAAAGTTCAAGAGGCTGAACGAAATATAAAGGAAGAAAAGAGGGGAAAGGAAAAATTTTAGAGTGTTTGTGAAGCCCTCTTTAGGCTGTTTGGATGTAATTAGAATGAGAACCAATATATTCTACTGTGCCTGAGGATAGAAGATGAGTTGTTGGTCGCTAGAAAACGCATGCATGGGTGGGGTGGAGTGCTGCTCATTCATGCTGTGATTATTAATTCTTTAACTTGTCTTAAGTTTTTGTTTTTAAGAGTAAACAGAGATTGTTATATTTGTATCAAATAGGTTAAAATTCATGTTTGCAATCTTTAGAATCTGGTAGACTTCAAAATACCAAATAGATAAAGTATATAAAGCCATGCACAAAGAGCAATTTTAGCTTTTAAATATTTACAATTTATTTAGTTTTTTAGAGGGAGAGAGAGAGAGATTGAGAGCAAGCGAGTGAGCTGGGGGGTGGGGGGGAAGGGGCAGAGTGAGAAGGAGAGAGAGTCACAAGCAGACTCTGCCCTGATCTTGGAGCCTGATGCAGGGCTCCATCCCACAACCCTGAAATCACAGCCTGAGCTAAAATCAAAAGTCAGATGCTTAACCAACTGTGCCACCCAGATGCCTTGCTTTTAAATACTTACATTAAAAAAATTATCTTAAATCAGTAACCTAAAATTCTCTATTTAGAAATAAGAACAAAGAGAAAATTTAGCCAAGAGCATACAGAATAATTAAACACAAAAGTGGAAATCAATGATAAAAAAGAAAAAGAAAAATCAATGAAGCCAATATCTGGTCCCCTGGATGATCAACAGAATTTATAAAACTTTATCTGTATTTTGCAAGAGAGAAGACACATATTATCAAGATGAGAAACAGAAGAGTCAAGTGCCCATAATTTTTAAGAGCTTTGTATTTCAAAAGATAAGCTCAATCAACCCCATAAGGTGTATGTCAGTGGAACAGAGAGAAATTAGAGAGATAAAATGGAAGATATTTAGATCAATACTAGCCACTTTTAAGCATTCTTTTTCCCTCGTTGGAGTGGTTTATGGCAAGAACTGATAGCCAGTCAGAGGAAAATTACAAGTGCATTTAGTATATGCCATTAATTTAGTTAAGATTATATTTTAATACATTTTAGGTGTATGTTTGCACATATTTCTTGTTTTCAATATGAAATTGTTGAAAAAAAGAGGTATAAAACAGCGTGATTCAGTTAGCTAGACGATTTAATCAATATATTGTTGATATTCCTATTGATATTGGCATTATATTGTTATTCTTTATTTTTTATTTTTTATTCCTTCTAAAGATTTTATTTATTTATTTGACAGAGAGAGACATAGCGAGAGCAGGAACACAAGCAGGGGGAGTGGGAGAGGGAGAAGCAGGCTTCCCGCAGAGCAGGGAACCCAATGTGGGACTCGATCCCAGGATCCTGGGATCATGACCTGAGCGGAAGGCAGACGCTTAACAACTGAGCCACCCAGGCACCCCTATTGTTATTCTTTAAATCTTTTATTTTCTGAGGAAAGAAACTCAACTTGAAGTTAAGTTGTAAGAATATTAAATCATGATCTCTCTTTTTTTTATTATTATGTTATGTTAATCACCATACATTACATCATTAGTTTTTGATGTAGTGTTCCATGATTCATTGTTTGCATATAACACCCAGTGCTCCATGCAGAACGTGCCCTCTTTAATACCTATCACCAGGTTAAACCATCCCCCCACCCCCTCCCCTCTAGAACCCTCAGTTTGTTTTTCAGAGGCCATAGTCTCTCGTGATTCATCTCCCCCTCTGATTCCCCCCACTTCATTCTTCCCCTCCTGCTATCTTCTTCTTCTTCTTCTTCTTCTTCTTCTTCTTCTTCTTCTTCTTCTTGTTCTTCTTCTTTTCTTCTTTTTAACATATAATGTATTATTTGTTTCAGAAGTACAGTTCTGTGATTCAACAGTCTTACACAATTCACAGCGCTCACCATAGCACATGATCTCTTTTTTTTTTTTTTTTTATGAGGGATAAGCTTTGGTAATATTTATTTATTTATTTTTTTTTTTCTCTTTCTATGTGTTTATTGATTATTTACATTTTTGGCATGAATGACATCTTCACAGTTTCAGTTAATTTTCTACTGAAAATATATTTTGCTGCAAATATGTTCTCTCAGCTTGTCACTTGTCTTTTTTTTTTTAATTTTTTATTGTTATGTTAATCACCATATATTACATCATTAGTTTTTGATGCAGTGTTCCATGATTCATTGTTTGTTCATAACACCCAGTGCACCATGCAGAACGTGCCCTCCTCAATACCCATCACCAGGCTAACCCATCCCCCCACCCCCCTACCCTCTAGAACCCTCAGTTTGTTTTTCAGAGTCCATCATCTCTCATGGTTCGTCTCCCCCTCTTTCTTTAGATTATCCAGAAAGGGTTTCCAGGAGAACAGAAAGATAAACTGTGATAAGTGATTTAAAACAACTTAGACAATCAGGAAGAGAAAAACTTAAAAAATGTTAATACAAATCATGTAGGAACCTCAAAGCAGTGGTCTTGCTTAACTAAGAAATATCCTGTTTAATGTGTTTTTTACCCCTTTCCACAGGAGGTTAATAAGAATCTATTAAGTGGCAGGAGGTAATTAATTTCTAGGCTCGGATCTGGGTCCCCATGAAGGTCCAGGCTCCTCTCCAGAATCTGTGTAGTAGCCAGATAATAGAGAAAGAGATAAGGATAAAATTAAAGACTTACTAAGTTTTTCCACGAGTTTTCTAAAGTTTTGTATTCAAATGAATTTGTTTCACTGTGTAATGTGTTATTGTGTGAGTATAATAATGCTAACACGATCTGTTATGTACTGGATAAATGGAAGGACATTGTTGAGAAAAAAGGAGGTTACACCGCAGCAACACTATTTGAATTTCACACCCAGGATCATGATTGGCTCAAAATTAAAAGGTCTTATCAGCCACAGAGAACTTACTTTCCAAATTTAAAGACATCCCTGATTTCACTAATTGAAAATACACTTGCCTAGAAAGAAGACAAGGATAGTCCAGGCTTTATGAAGATTGTAAGCAACTCAAACACAGGATTAATATTATGCTGGCTTTTGTAACCTAGCATTCAAATATTACTTGACTGAATGAGTAAATAGATGAATATATAAATGAATAAATTAAAGAGAAGGATCATTCTTTAGGGAACACAATTTTATTTTATCTTGATTTATTTTCAGATGGTTTTTAACAAAATTTTAAAATTTATCTTCCTCTAATTTTATCTCATTAATTTCAAGTGATCTTCATACCACTTTAAATACATATATGCACATATAAATGCATATGTGTTCTTTTTTTGCATATATGTTTCTAATAAGCATGCCTCATAATTATTTTTCTATACATGCATTTGCCCATTTTTATTACACTAGATATCCATATGAAAAATGAAAAATTCTTTTTGAATGTTCAAATGTTACCAAACTCAAGCTTCTGCTTAGATTGCTCAAGAATATTAAAATTTGGGACTTAATCCTTGGCTCAGATTTCTGTATTTAATATCTTTGATTCAGTCAACTGAGCAAGTTCTTGCTGCATTTTCTAAGCTAGCTGGAAGCACATTTTTGCATTGGTATGGTCTTTTATACTTGGCACCTTCAAAATATCACAAAATTGGCTGTTACTGATAAGGAAAAAAGAGCCTAATCATTTAAA
This sequence comes from Callorhinus ursinus, assembly GCF_003265705.2. Lineage (NCBI taxonomy): Eukaryota > Metazoa > Chordata > Mammalia > Carnivora > Otariidae > Callorhinus > Callorhinus ursinus. The sequence continues at coordinate 38,460,419 of NW_027397068.1, read as the reverse complement.
ATATCCATTTATGTGATCCATTTATGATGATCAGTTGGGAATTTTGTGGCACTTTAGTTAAGGTTAATAGACTTGAGGATTCCTTATTCCTAGTTTCTAATATCAATCTGCAAGTCAGATCCATAATCATTAAATATAATGTAATCAAAATTCAAAAATCAAAAAGTTCTGAGACCAAATTAAAAAAAAAAATCATAGCAAATGTGACCTCAACTGATACATGGCTATTAGTTTGAGCAGCTGAGTTTGAGCAAATGTTGTGTTTGATTATGGGACACTGTACAAAATTCCACAGGGTGTGTTTCATAATATATACATATGTAATGTATCATCTTCATAAAATTATAAAGCATACTCTAAGTTCTAAAATACAACTAGTGGCAAGAGTTTTGGATAAATCATAATAAAACTACAGACCATATAACAGCTCCTCCTATTTTGCTTGCTGATATCCAAGTAAAGACCCATTTTGATGAGACTGGAAGCCTGACCACAGCTTTGGATTCCCGGGATCATTATGATTGAATTTTTTAATCAGATTTGATGTTTTAGGATTATATACACAAGGGATTGAAATATATGGATAGAGATTAGATTGGAAATTTGTAGGTTTTATTTCCCTAAGGGCCCAAAGGGAGAATCTGTACCTAAGATCAACTTTCCAGGAGACTGGATAGTGTGTGGGACATGGAGAAACTCCCTTTGCTTACAAGCCTGATTTCAACTTCACCCAAAGTCATCATATTTAAGCTCAAAATCATCTAAGATACCCAACATCTTTAGGCATACATGGCCTTCAACCCCAGATACCTTGGTGTCTAAACCTTCCTCTGCATAATTCATATTATGCATAATTCATTAGGCGTTTCCAACACTTGTATTATAAGAAGATAGAAGGCGAGGAAGAAAGAGTCCCCGTCACTGGGACTCAAACTCTAAGCAATTACATATTCAGCAGCATAGATCTGATCCATTTTCATTCTAGGAACTAGAAAAAGGAGTAGCTGGATCCTTTTATCTGCTCTAGAATGCTCATAGGAACCCCAACTAATCATCACATTGGATCAACTGACCACATGTAGACATATTTTTACTTCCTTGTTATTTTTGCCTTATCAACACTGTCCTATTTAGAAATTTGGAGGGAACCAAGAATAAAAAAAACCCGTGCAAGTGCCAACATGTGCTCATGGCTAGGGATCTAGACACAAAATGGACAGCAAGAACTTCTTATTCAGTTGACATAAAGATATTAAATTCCAAGTAGCCATGTGTTTCTCTTTCCACTATGTGTTTTCTCCCAGTAAAACCTGTGTAATCACAGAGTATATACTATGTCTTATTAGACCTGTGTAGGTTTATTAAATCAAACCAAGATATATAAGCCCTTTTATATTCTTCCATAAGTCATAATTTAGTTAATAAATGTATAAATAATAAATGAATCTTCATAATTATATATATAAATTTTGTTAACAAAACTACCATTTATCATTATATCTATATTTTCAAATAAATGCTTTCAAAGAGATCAAGTTTGGAATTAATTCTGCTTATATATAAAACTTTGTCTTTGTTAAAGAAATGCCTACAGTATTATTTTATAAACTACAGAGCTTTAGTACAATTACTTCATAGTTTTACTTACTTTTGTAATAGTATTACCAATTTTAATCACTCATGTTATGATTCACTCGTTAATTTTAATGAAAAATCAACTTTCCTACAAGGTGAAGAATTTACCCACATTAAGAATATGCCTAAGAAGACTTAGGACATTTACAAATTGGACCAATATCAATACTTCTGTAGCAGTTCTGTGAATATTCTCCATATGAACCATCTGAATGCAATAATAGATATTTCTTTATTATTGCTTCTGCTTTGGGAATTTTTGCCATGCAAGACAGAACCAGGAACCTACCTACCACCTTACAACAAAAAATAAATTCCTTACTTTTCACTCATTGCAGTCCCCTGCCAGAAACCGTGGGAAGAGCCTGGCTATTAGGCCAAAGTCTAGACCTATCCATCCAACCTCTTCCTTTCTAGCACTTATCTCTGCCAGTCTTAGAATGTTTGTCAAACTACATTTGCTGATGTAAGATGCAACTCATACTTGGTCACATTTTGTCGTCTAACTCTCTACACCAAGTATATTTGAATCTTAGATCTAATCCAACTGTAAATCCTAAAGCACATACATTGATATATGAAACATTAATCCTATCAACAATGACATCACAATGATGTGACTTTAAGGCATTATATTGAGCTTATATACCAAAATTATAACAATTCCCATGCCAGTCACTGTTCTAAGGGTTTTACACATATTACCATATTTAATATTCACAACACTTTATGGAAAATACCAATATAGCTAGATGAGAAAACTAAATAACAAAGAATTTAAGTAACTCACTCAACTCACGCTAATTTTCACAGCCAACACTTAAAATAGCATTCGAGTTCTAGAATGTACACTTTTTGTTACTGCACTAAACAAACTTATAATATATGTAAATTGTTATTATAACAAAAAAAATAATGAACAATGTAACAGCCATTTCACTGCTCAAAAAGTGTCAGCTCTATATCTTTCAGAAAACATGTTAGGATTGTGTTTTTCTGGTTCTTTTCTAAGTATTTGATGCTTCTGTGTAGTCCAGGTAAATAAGTTTTGTGTATCATTCAGGACTAATATTTAATTGCCTTTGTGGGACTCTGACACAGAGAAGGAAACACTCAATATGGTGGATCCTCCATCTGTCTATATTCCTTAGTAACTACGATGAGTAGAGGTTTCTGTCAACCTGTGAGGAAATATAATTAAACAAAAAATCAAAATTGTATTGTTTTAAGGAACATAAACTCGGGAATTGCTTGTTAACAAAAGTAAAATCTTAATACAGTACATGTTTCTGATATAAGTATAACAAAAATTATAAACTAAACATTCTAAGCAAAAAATGTTAATCATTCTAGAACTTTTGTCAGAATTAGAAATTGACAAATATTTTTATTATACATAATTTTATATTTATTTCATTATTTCATGTGCCTTAGTACCTTGCTAGCAAATGATTTCTTGCTTTCATCACCATTGTTGAATAAAAATTAAATGTGTAATAGCAAAAAAACTAAGAACTTGGAGTCAGTAAATGGTTTATTGTCAGAAGACTAACTCATTTAAAATGCAATAAAATTTTTGTACTGTAATGATATAACTTAATCCATCAACACATATGGATTAGCCACCTAATATATGTCCATTATTGCTGATGTAAGAATTAGAACAGATTAAAAAATAAATTTTAGAAAAGTAACTAAATACTCATAAGACTTTCAAGTCATATTTTATAAATAAATGTTAAATATGATACATCTAAGTTTGAAACAACAGCTTCTAGAACAAAGAAATTTATCAATAATTCAGTATTGTCTTTTGAAATCTTCTATTATATACTGGTTTTAAAGAATTTTAAAATTCAATATGTGTTTCTTTAATTTTAATATGTTAGCTTTAGAGGAAGATGGCGGTGGAATAGGAAGACTTTAGGCTCACCTTGTCCTACAAATACAACTAGACAACTACCAAATTATCCTAAATACACCAGAAATCAACAAAATGAGAAGGCAGAGGAATACAAATTAAAGAACAAGATAAGGGCGTGGCCAGAGATCTAAGTGAAATAGATATAAATAACATGCTAATGGAGAATTTAAAGCAATGATCAAAGGATACTCACTGGGCTTGAGGAAAGAATTGAAGACATCAATGAGACCCTTACTCCAGAGATAAAAGAGTTAAAAAATAAGAATCAATCAGGGTGTAATAAACGAGATTATAACCATGCTTGATGCAATGAACAGCAGGCTGGAAAGGGCAGAGGAACAAATTAATGACCCTGAAGACAAAGTAATGGAAAGCAAGTAGCTAAAAGAGAGAAAGAGAGAAGAATTATGCAAATCGAGAATAGACTTAGGGAACTTAGTGACTCCATTAAATGTCATAACACCCCTATTATAGGAGTCCTAGAAAAAGAAGAGAAGGAAAGTGAATAGAAAATTTTTGAAAACATAATAGCTGAAAACTTCACTAATCTGGGAAAGGAAACAGACATCCAGATCCAGGAGGCACAGAGATCTCCCATCAAAATCAACAAAAGCAGGCAGATAACAAGAAATACTATAATTAAATTTGTGAAATATAGTGATAAAGAAAAATCTTAAAAGCAGCAAGACAAAAGAAGTCATTAACCTAAAAAGGAAAACCCATAAAGCTAGCAGGAAATTTTTCAACAGAAACTTGGCAAACCAGAAGGGAGTAGCATATATATTCAAAGTGCTGAATGGCAAAAATCTGCATACAAGAATACTTTATCCAGCAAGACTGTTATTCAGAATATAAGGAGAGATGAAGAGTTTTCCAGACAAACAAAAAATAAAGGAGTTCATGACCACTAAACCAACCCTACAAGAAATATTAAAGGGACTCTTTGAGTGGAAAGGAGAGACCAAAACTGAAAGTATAAAGACAGGAAACACAAAAGCAGTAAAAATGAGTATTTCTGTAAAAAATCAGCCAAAAAGTTCACACACAAAAAGAGGATATAAAACATAATAACATATACCTAAAACATGGGGAGGAGAGGAGAAAAGAATGTGTTTAAACTTGAACAACCATCAGCTTAATATAGACTGCTTTTTGCAGAAGAGGCTATATACAAACCTAATGGTAACCAGGTATCAAAAACCACTAATAAACGTGCAAAGAATAGAGAGAAAGAAGTCCAATCACATCACTAAAGAAAATCGGCAAAACATGAAAGGGAAGAAAACAAGAAAGGATCAGAAAAAAATTTCCAGAAACAATCAAAGAACAAGTAATAAACTGGCAATAAATACATCTATCAATAGTTACTTTGTGTTTTTTTCCAATAATTACTTTGAATATAAATGGACTGAATGCTCCAATAAAAAAACATAGGGTGTCAGAATTGATAAAAAAAAAAAATAAGGGCCATCTATATGCTGCCTACGGGTACTCATTTTAGACCTAAACACCTTCAGATTGAAAGTGAGGGATTGGAACAGTTATCATGCAAATGGATGTCAAAAAAAGCCAGAGTAGCAATACCTTTATCAGACAAACTAGACTTTAAAACAAAGACTAACAAGAGACAAAGAGGGTCATTATATAATAATGAAGGGGACAATCCAACAAGAAGATGCAACAAATGTAAATCTTTATGTATTCAGCATGGGAACTCCCAAATATATAAAACAATTAGTAACAAACATAAAGGAACTCATTATTTTCAATGATGTAGTAGGGGATTTTAACACCCCACTTACATTATTGGACAGATCATCTAAACAGAAAATCAAGAAGGAAACAATGGCTTTGAATGACACACTGGACCAGATAGACTTAACGGACATATTCAGAACACTCCAACCTAAAACAGCAAAATACACATTCTTTCCAAGTGCACGTGGGACATTCTCCAGAAGAGATCACATATTAGGCCACAAAGAGGCCTCAAGAAATACACAAAGACTGAAGTCATGCTATACACCTTTTCTGACTACAATTCTATGAAACCAAAAGTCAACCACAAGAAAAAAGTCTAGAAAGACCACAAATACATGGAGGCTAAATAACATGCTACTAAACAATGAATGGGTCAACCCAGAAATAAAAGAAGAAATAAAAAATACATGGATACAAATGAAAATGAAAACATAACAATCTGAAACCTTTGGGATGTGGCAGAGTGGTCATAAGAGGGAAGTATATAGCAATATAAGCCTACCTCTAGAAGCAAGGAAAATATCAAATAAACAACCTAAAATTACACCTAAAGGTGTTAGAAAAAGAATAACAAATAAAACCTAAAGCCAACAGAAGAAGGGAAATAATAAAGATTGAAGCAGAAATAAATGATACAGAAATAATAATAATAATAATAAAAACAGTAGAACAGATCAATGAAACCAGAAGCTGGTTCTTTGAAAAAAATAATAAAATTGATAACCCTCTAAACAGACTTATCGGATAGAAAAGAGAAATGAACTAAATAAATAAAAGCACAAATGAGAGAGAAGAAATAAATAACATCACAGAAATACAAAAAAATCATAAGAGAATATGCTAACAAATTGGACAACCTAGAAGAAAAAATAGATAAATTCCTACAAACATATAAACAACCCAGACTCAAACAGGAAGAATTAGAAAACTTGAACAGACTGATAACCAGCAAAGAAATTGAATCAGTAATCAAAGAAATCCCAGCAAGCAAAAGTCCAGGACCAGATGGATTCACAGGCAAATTTTACCAAACATTTAAATAAGAGTTAATACCTATTCCTCTCAAACTATTCAAAAAAATAAAAGAAAAGAAAACTTCCAAATTCATTCTATGAGGTCAGCATTACCCTGACACCAAAACCAGATAAAGACACCATACAAAAAGAGAACCACAGGCCAATATCTCTGATGAACATAGATATAAAAATCCTCAACAAAATATTAACAAACCAAATACAACAATACATTAAAAAAAATTATTCACCACTATCAAGTGGGATTTATTCCTGGGTTGCAAGTGTCATTCAATATTCACAAATCAGGGCACCTGGATGGCTCATTTGTTAAGCGTCTGCCTTCAGCTCAGGTCATGATCCCAGGGTCCTGGGATCCAGACCTGCATCGGGCTCCCTGCTCGGTGGAAGCCAGCTTCTCCCTCTCCCTGGCCCACTCCCTTGCTTGTGTTCCCTCTCTCGCTGTGTCTCTGTCAAATAAATAAAATCTTTAAAAAAAAATTCACAAATCAATTGATGCAATATTATCACATTAATTAAAAAAAGGATAAGAACCATATGATCAGTTTAATAGATGCAGAAAAAGCAGACAAAATACAACATCTATTCATGATAAAAGTCTTCAGCAAAGTAGGTTTAGAGGGAACATACCTCAACATAATAAAGGCCACATATGAAAAACCCACAGCTAAGATCACCCGCAATGGGGAAAAACAGCATTTCTTCTAAGGTCAGGAATAGGACAAGGATGTCCACTCTTACTATTGTTACTCAACATAGTACTGGAAATCCTAGCCACAGCAATCAGGCAACAAATAGAAATAAAAGGCATCCAAATCTGCAAGGAAGAAGTAAAACGTTCACAATTTGCAGATGACACAATACTATATATAGAAAACCCAAAACATTCCACCAAAAAACTTCTGAGACTAATAAATGAATTCAGTAAAGGATACAAAATCAATACACCAATAATGAAGCAGCAGAAAGAGAAATTAAGGAATCAATCCTATTTACAGCTGTACCAAAAAAATAAGATACCAAGGAGTAAACCTAACCAAAGAGGTGAAAGACTTGTACTCTGAAAACTATAAAACATTGATGAAAGAAATTGAAGGTGACACAAACAAATGGAAAGAAATTCCATGGGCACCTGGGTGGCTCGGTTGGTTAAGCGACTGCCTTCGGCTCAGGTCATGATCCTGGAGTCCCGGGATCGAGTCCCGCATTGGGCTCCCTGCTTAGCAGGGAGTCTGCTTCTCCCTCTGACCCTCCCCTCTCTCATGTGCTCTCTCTCTCTCTCTCTCTCTCTCTCTCAAATAAATAAATAAAATCTTTAAAAAAAAAAGACATTCCATGCTCATGGATTGGAAAAACAAATATTGTTAAAATGTCCACACTACCGAAAGCAAACTACACATTTAATGCAATCCCTATCAAAATACCAACCACATATTTCACAGAGCTAGAATCATCCTCAAATTTGCATGGAACCACAAAGGACCCCAAATAGCCAAAACAACGTTGAAAAAGAAAAGCAAAGTTGCAGGCATCACAATTCCATTCTTCAAGCTATATTATGAAGCTATAGTGATCAAAACATTATGGTACTGGCATAAAAATAGACACATAGATCAATAGAACAGAATAAAAAACCCAGAAATGAACCCATAATTATATGGTCAATCTTTGACAAAGCAGGAAAGAATATCTAATGAGGAAAAGACAATGTCTTCCAACACATGGTGTTGGGAAAACTGAACAGCAACATACAAAAGAATGAAACTGGACCACTCTCTTATATGCCATACACAAAAATAAACTCAAAATGGATTAAAAAAACCCTAAATCTGCACTGAATGTTATATAAGACTGATGAATCACAGACCTGTACCCCTGAAACAAATAAGACATTATATGTCAATTAATCGAACTTAAATTAAAAAAATATAAAAAATAAATTAATTAAATAAAAAAAACCCCACCTAAATGTAAGACCTGAAACCACAATACTCCTTGAAGAGAATACAGGCAGTAACTTCTTTTACATCAGTTATTGCAACTTCTTACTGGATATTTCTCATCTCCAGAGGCAAGGGAAACAAAAGCAGAAGTAAACAATTGGGACTACAACAAAACAAAAAATTTCTGCATAGTGAAGGAAGCAATCAACAAAAGTAAAAGGCAACCTATGGAATGGGAGAAGATATTTGCAAATGACATATTCAATAAAGGGTAGTATCCAAAATATATAGGGAATTTATAAAACTCAATACCCAAAAAATGAATGATCCAATTAAAAAATGGGCAGAAGACATGAATAGAAAAGGGAATGGATATGAATGGAAAAATGTACATTTTTCCAGAGAAGATGTACAGATGGCCAACATATGCATGAAAAGATGCTCAACATCGCTGATCATCAGGAAATGCAAATCAAAACTACAATGAGATATCACCTCATACCTATCAGAATGGCTAAAATCAACAACACAAAAAACAACAGGTGTTGGCAAGGATGTGAAGAAAGAGGAACCCTCCTGCACTGTTGGTGGGAATGCAAACTGGTGCATCCTCTGTGGAAAACAGTATGCAGATTCCTCCAAAAGTTAAAAATAGAACTACCCTCTGATCCAGCAATTGCACTACTAGGTAAATACCCAGGTAAATACCCTTTGAGTAAATATTTACCCAAAGAATACAAAAACACTAATTCAAAGGGATACATGTCTCCAGCTATTTATAGAAGCATTATCTATGGAAATAGCCAAATTATGGAAACAGCCCAAGTGTCCATCAATTAATGAATGGATAAAGAGGTGAATCACACACACACACACACACACACACACACACACACACTCACACACATACACTGGAATTTTACACAGCCCATAAAAAATAATGAAATCTTGCTATTTGCAACAACATGGATGGAGCTATAGAGTATAAGTCAGTCAGTAAAAGACAAAATACTATATGATTTCACTTATGTGGAATTTATGAAACAAAACAAACTAGCAAAAGGGAAAAAAAGAGACAGAGAGGCAAGCCAAGAAACAGACTCTTAAGGATAGAGGACAAACTGAAGTTATCAGAGGGGAGGTAGGTGGGGGCCATGGGTTAAATAGGTGGTGGGGATTAAAGAGTGCATTTGTTGTGATGCACACAGGGTGTTCTATGGAAGCGTTGAATCCTGAAACTAGTATTACACTATATGTTAACTAACTGGAATTTAAATAAAAAACTTTAAAAAATGTTAGTGCTATATGAGTTATAGAACAGATAATTTTTCCATAATGACATAAAAAAGATGGATTCAGCCCCCCCAAGAGGACTGTAATTCACAAATGTCTATATTGTATCATTAAGGATGAATAATTAGAAATATGTTAATATTCCTTTGGCTGCTTAAACACATTTCATGGGAAAATATTTATGTAGAGTTTTAAAAAATATTGTTGAAAAAATAAATTTTTTCATGACATAGTTTATGTAGTCATATTTCTCACCTTCTGAGGATACCTGTTAACTAATAGTTTTTGTGGACAGATATCATTCAAGTCACTGGAAAATTCTGGACTTATAAGATAATAAACAGTTTTCCAAGAGAAAACTGTTGACAAATAAACATATTTATCAGGCTTTCCAATCTTACAGGGAAAACAATTACTGTTTGTTGTGCAAATAAGAACACCCCTCCAATTGACCCACAGCTCTTTGTCATTTAGAAACAAGAGCTTTATGTGTGCTATCAAAGCCAGTTCCTTAAATTCTTTTATAACACTCTTGGAGAATAGAATGAAATCTATTCTACTTTTTCCCTTTTTGAAGAAAAATGTATGGTAACAAGAGTAAAGTTGATGAAACTGGAATTAGTAGAATTGAAGAGGAGAGAAGATTGTCTTGAAGGAAGTTACAGAAATGTGAATGTTGAGTTTCTCTTATTAGTGGAAATTAAAATAAATAAGTGTATTTATTATTAGATACTCATACAGTGGAAAGAAAAGTATTTATGAATAAGTTAAAAACAAAGTTTGAGAAAGATGAAATACCTTCTTAAGACCTTTTGCTTGGAGAGGTTTAATTTTATTTTTTTATGTGTTAATAGTAAGTGAAAACCTCATTTCTTTTATTGTCTCCTCTCCTTCTCTGACCTAATTTTTTTTTGTACATAAGCATTGTAGGTAAAAAAAAAATATTAAAGTTGTGGGGGGAGGGCGCCTGGGTGGCTCAGATAGTTAAGCATCTGCCTTCGGCTCAGGTCATGGTCCCAGGGTCCTGGGATCGAGTCCCACATCAGGCTCCCTGCGGGGAGCCTGCTTCTCCCTCTGCTTCTCTCTCTCTCTGTCTCTCATGAATAAATAAATAAAATCTTAAAAAAAAAAAGTTGTGGGGGGAGACAGAAAACTGTGTTAAAAGGTAAACTGAAGCAATTACAATTTTTAAGAATTTATTTAAGTATATACATCGATCTGAACCAGGCTGCACCAAACCCAAAGTGGTTAGGAGCACCCTACTGCCAGGAGCCAGGGGCAAGGTTTTTTATAAAAAAGACACTGAAGCAAACACTTTCTCAAATTTTAGTGTATTGACTGGAGTAGATTCTGGTTTGCTTACGTAGCCTACCAAGACATTAGGGCCACCACAGTGTAATGGCCTCTTTGTTTAAATGCTTTAACAATTGATATTTAAATTATAAACACGAGTTGTTTAAAGAGAAAAACAGGAGGGAAAAAAATCATTCCACTATGGATCCTCTTCCCCAATCCTGAAGAAATTTTATTTTGAAAATTGCTGCTTGTATAATCGATGTGTTCATCCACTTCATTTGGATTTTCACCTAAATTTAATATAGGTTAAAACAATAACATGGGCACACTTCTTTATTAAATATTATAAAATAAAATTTTACAGTTGGAACAGCCAGAACCCATTGCCTCCCAACTATGTTAGCCCATTTAGGGAATAAAGGGAATGATGTCCACTTTCTACCCTAGAGGGAGCTTCAGTAGTTTTGGACAGATAAAAACATCCTAGATATTACCCAACCAAGGATTAAAATGCGTTGCTCACTGAATACAATGGCAACAACACATCATGTTCTCTTAGAAGACTGTTCTCTTGAGTCTGTCCCAATCTAATATTCAAACAGTATAGTATACTGATTAAAAGAATCGGCTTTAGAGTCACCAGACCTGAATTTAAAAACCAGCAATATGGCTTCCAGGATACATAAACTTGGACAAGTTACTTAGCATCTTTAAATTTGAGTTGTTTCATCTATAAAATGTAAATAATAATAGTACTCACTTCAGTGGAGTTGTGCAGAATAAAATATAATAATTATAAAACTGTTTAGCTCAGAGCCTCATGCACAGTATTCAAATAACTATTAATTTTTGTTGTCATAATTAATAAAGGATGAGTCTTTTATTTACTGCCAGAATTGATTCCATTCTATATGAGCCTGTACTGTTTATGGGGAGAAATAGATATATGTATATTGGATCACCAGAAACTGCATAATGGTTTAGATACCTGTGCTTAACTCAGTAATGGCTCTTCAAGGAACAATTAATTGTCTATATTCAGTTTTCTTCTCCCAGAGATATGCTGTCACACTAGCCAGTGCTGGTCAACCTGTCACATATATGGTACCTAGAAAGCCTATATTTCCTGCTATTTGCTTCCTTTTTCCCCTGGCTTCTATAATGAGGGCTTACTTCTAATAAGAAATGAATCAGTCTGAGATAGTCACTGTCATGTTTGTTCTACTTGTGTTATGCTCATAGTGCATAGTGAAGTTAAATTCTTCATAGTGTTCTATCCAGTATCTCTGTGGCATCTAAATCACGGGCTAATTATTTTATGAAACAATTTTTAATTAGATGTTTATTTGCACTGGATATTCTTTGTATCAGTAAAATAGGACTTCAAAGATAAAAAAAATTTAACACATTAGGAAAAGAGTCTGGAGATTTTGGCTACTTTGATCATCTACAAAGTATTCACCCTTGGTCTTTCTGAAAAAAATTATGTGTGCCAAATAGTTGGCTTTTAAGTTATCAGATATGAAGATTTTAAAAGTTCCCATTAGAAATGAGCCTGCAATAGATATAAATGAGTGAAAAGTAGCTAATTCAAAGTTTGTGGATTAAATTCAAATATGTTCTTATATGCAAAATGATAGCAGTCATTTCTTTCAATTCAAAATACATATATCTTTAAATATTAACAGACACTTTTAGGTTCACGCAATTTTAGAGCTGGCTTACAAGAAACTTCAGGGGCAATCTAATTTAATCCATTCATTTTGCAATAACATAGGTAAATCCAAGAGATTTATGAGAGATACCCAAGGTTACACAATGACTTTGAGGCAAACCCGGAAATGTAATCAAGATCACCCAATTCTCAATTCTGTGTTTTTCCCATTATGCAATACTCAAACTGAGAGGACAGAGATGGATGATCAAGACGTGTCAGAAAGGCCAGCGATTCCAAGAGTTTCATGGTTCTCAGTCATCAATCTCACTTATTGCCAAACCTTTCAGGGGAGCTGGTACTATAGAAGCAGCATTTATACTCAAAAATGCCAACTGTAACAACTGCTTTTCAGAAGGAATAGAAATAAAGATTACCCCCTGAATTATGCAACCATTATCTAAGATTATTTAATATAATTTCAGTATTACCAGAACATGCCTTGGGTTACCAGAAAAGCTTGAGATCTAAATAAATTTTCTGTTAATCATATTATTTATCATCTTTTTCTCTTGAGACATTTACCTGAAAGAGTCAATGCTGTCAATATGAGAGAGCCATTATCTAATTCGCATGTGATCACTCAGATAATCAGACACTATAATAGTTTTCTCTGTGTTCACTAGCTATGAGCTAAAAATGGTCCACCTTTTCTATCCATTATCTTAGAAAATAAAAATTCAGGTATTCTCTTTTGATGTAAAATATTTCTTATTCTTTTGAAGAGCTATTTTGGGTTCATTCATGACTTTATAAAGAATACATACGGAAATTTGCATTTTTAATTAAAGTTGATAGTTAAAATATAATTATCTTTACCCTAATATTGTGTCTTTCTAATCCTTATTGTGCAACACAATACTCCATTAACTTAAGTATATTTATGAAAATGCCATTCAGTTAAAATATTCTGATTTGTAGTGTTTATAGAGAAAGATTCCTATAACCTAGAATACTCATTTCCTAAAATTCTGCATATCAGGCAGCCCTTCTGCATAGAATCTATATATTGATACATACATACGTATATAGGTTTGCTTTTTTCTATAATTGTTAGTCCAACACCTCTTCAAATTAAGTTTAAGAAATATTCCCCAGTATCAATGTAAGAAAGAGAATAAAAGGACTAAATGAAAACTGATTTACAATGGAGTGGTCAAACTTAATCTAAAATATTAATAGAGAAATGAGAAATGGCCCTAGTTGAACAGAATGAACAAAATAAGAGAGAGACTGAAGCTCAGAAAAAAAATCACAGATTATTTGTAGCTCAGAAAAAGCCCACCCAGGGTCTCAAAGCATCCAACTAGCACAATTCAGAACAGAATAGTTTTCAATCCTTTTCCATATTTTCATTTATAGGAGACCTAGTTTAAGTTTTTTATTTCTAATATTTATCAATCTCTATTATAAGGAAAATGTTACTATTAACCTACCTCACATGAATTTATTATTTTTCTGCTTTTTTGGCATTTCAATGAAAAATCTAATCACATTATTCATCTATATGATAACAGATGACTGAAAATCTTTCCTGTATTTAACTTGCCTAAAGAAAACTTTGTTAATTAATCTTTATTTATCTCAAACCCACTGAATACAAGCATCTTTATGGAGGATGCTTTTCATTTATTAAAATTAAATGAATTTTTCTATAACTTATGAGATCCAACTGTTTTTATTTCACAGTATTAACATGTTAATCCTTCCAATAAGGCAAATATTTAAATAAGACCCCCCTTAATGGCTGGGAATAATTGGAGACCTTTATCTGGATTCATTCATTGCTTTATTTGAAAATATTTACTGAGGTTCTATGGGCGCCTGGGTGGCTCAGTTGGTTAAGCGACTGCCTTCGGCTCAGGTCATGATCCTGGAGTCCCAGGATCAAATCCCGCATTGGGCTCCCTGCTCAGCAGGGAGTCCACTTCTCCCTCGGACCCTCCCCCCTCTCATGCTCTCTCTCTCTCTCATTCTCTCTCTCAAATAAATAAATAAAATCTCAAAAAAAAAAAAGAAAATATTTACTGAGGGTCTACTATATACAGAATACTGTGGAAAAATATGGAGGTTGCAAATAGTAAGATATATTTCTTTGTATAATAAGCTAACAAATTAAGAAAAAAATTCAACTATGTACACAGAGAAGGAACTGAAGTGATTACAGCAGGAAAAGCAATCCTTCCTGAGATGACCAGTGAGCATTTTAAATACAGAGGAAGGTTAGGAAGAATTTCACAAAGTGGAAGTAAATAAATGTTCCAGGTATAGTAGGAAAAAATGTTTAAGTTTAAACATATAGACAGGAGTGATTACAGTTTGTATAGGTATGGCAGAGGAGGTAGGTTATAGAAAAAAGAAATTAGTCTGTTAGATTTCTATAAAAACATGAAAGGGTCTTTACCGACTATGATTTATCTAAATGTGAATTTTGTTTGTTTAAAATAATGGTCAGTTCTGATGAATTTTTTCAGTATTAATACTGAGATATTTCTTTAGTTCTTGAAAAATTTCAAGTATTATCTCTGATATTGCCTATAGTTTTCTATAGCTGTTCCTCCTGGAAATTCTCTTAGATGAAACTGAAGCTTCTCATTCTGTTCTCTCATTCTTTCCACTTTGAAAACTTGTCATCTCTTTATTTCTCTCTGATATGTTCTGTGGTACATCTTCATTCCCAAATTCTAGTAATTAATTTTCTCTTCAGGATTGTCTACTTGTCTACTACTTATTTCCAATAATGACATCTTTTTTTCAGATATTTTGTTTTCATTTCCAAGATTTTCAAAAGGAAAAATTATGTGTGCTTTGTCTTTACTGTCTTTACTAGAACCTCTCATTGACATTTAAAATAAATTGTAAATTTGCCCTAGGGTGCTACTCCTATTTGGTCATTTCAAATGCTATAAAAGTTACCTGATTTGTCAAGTCACTATGAATTATTGCCCTGTCCTCTGATGTGTCACCAGCTATCTTCCTCATTGGTTTTCTTCATACATTGATGAGGCATGTTCTTTTTTTTTTAATATATGAGAACATAACAACATCTAATAAACTGATTATATTAAGTTTTTCAGCATGCCCCTCTACCACCCTGAACGCTCCCGATCTCATCTGATCTCGGAAGCTAAGCAGGGTTGGGCCTGGTTGGTACTTGGATGGGAGGCTGACATTTTAAAAGGCATTATACCTATGTGCATTTATTGAGTTTGTGTAGAAAATTAAATTGGAAAAGAAAAAAAATCTAGCGTCTTTACAGAGATTTCTTCTTCTCCAAAAAGATTAAATAATTATATGATAGACACTGAACTCAAAAGCAGAGTTTAAAGAAAATGACATTGTATAAAATTTGCTCCAGTACAATCATATTCAGCGACTCATACTGTTGTGCCTTCTAACCTCTGCTCTTAAAAACAAGCCCTTAGAAGGTCACTGCAACCTTAAATGATGTTGATTTTCTTCAGATTATGCTGTAACTTGACAGGAGCCATAAGAAGGCCACATTGTAAATGATATATGTTGGTTACTAATGTCCTTTTCTGCTGGCATTCAGACACTTCTTGTCAAAGCTCTTAGACCAGATAATGCTTCCCTACACCTTTAAAGAATAATCTGAAAACACTACCCAGAGTGCTGTAGATGTCCCAGAATTGTTTTTCTGTAGATAGGTCATGTCTTAGGGGGAAAAAAAACAAACAACCCAACAATCTCTAGAAAGTTTTCTTTTTTAGTCTTTTGGTACTATAGTGTATACACACACACACACACACACACACAAACATGTATTAAGTTAAGAAATTTAAATCCCATAATATTTTTTTTTTTAGTTGAGGAGTTTTTATTTATTTATTTGCTGGTTTTTACCTATGAAGTTTAAACTAATGCAAGCATACCAGAAGACCTGGTACTAGTTTTCTTTCTGAAAATTAAGATATAGCCAAAAAAAATGTTGGGTGGTGCAGGCAAGAAGGTAAGTTTCTCTCTAGTCCATGGGAAGCATTTAAAAACACTGGCATATATATTAATGTGTCAGGTTAATCATGTGTCCTTATTCTTGGTGTATGTTGATGTTTTAGCATTTATATCTACAGACTTTAATAAGCAAAATGGTCAGAAAAAACAACAATTTTTAAACAAATGATTATTTAAAACTTCTTTACTACAAATGCCCTTACTTTCTAAGCTGACAGGACACATCTTTGATAATATAAAACTTTTTATAATATCAAAGATGAGAATTTGTTATTCAAAACTTCAAACTTTCATAATGTTTTCAGCGTTAAGAATGTAAAATCTTTGATGGCAGTGATACTCTCATTTATTTTGTATAGCCAGTACAAGGCTAGGGGAAGTTGGTGCAAAATAAGTGCCATTTGATAAATTGAATGAGGGCAATAAGCTTTTCAAACATAAGTAAAAATGTTTAATGCTTATGTGATATTTTAAGAAAAAGGCAAAAAAAAAAACACATGTCTGTATCATTCTAAGAGAGAATTAAGAAAACAGAACTAAAATTAATTGCCACTGAACTGGTACAAACTGAATTTTTCAGAAGGAATAATTAACTTACAGAAAGCTTACAGACATTTAAAAGAACATGCCACAAAACTGCATGTCATAGAATTATAAAAATAATATTTTATAGACAAATGAGCCTATAAGGAACTTTAGATATCTTCTAGTTCTGTTTAAAGCACCTGGAAGACATTTGAACCGTCACACAAATTGAGCATTGCTGAGAGGTCAAATTACACTTTGGGGAAGATGGAAGGAGTGATGAATAATAATAATGATTGCACTTTACATTTATATAGCAATATATACTATTTAATCTACTTTTATATCCATAGCTCTAGAGCAGAATGCAAAGATTTCATAATATCAAAATTATGATCTAGCTTACATCTATCTACACTTTGCAGCTTATATGCTTTCCATACTTGAGTACCTCCTTTTCCTGGTAATCTCAGGAATTTTTAATACTCAGACTAATGCATTACTCGAAAATCAGATCTATAGTATAGACAGTATCATCTCAGTAACTAAATATCATTTCTCAATATAAGCAGTGATCTCCAGATTGAAGTAGACATATTTGTACTGATTTTTTATAGTGATGGAAAACCAAAGCAAGTACCATTCAAAATTTCATGTCAAATATGTTCCCTAATGTAGCTGAAAAGTCTGTATGATAATATGAAGATATTACTTTAAGACTTTTTTTCTGAAGCTAGAAATACAGTAGCAACTATTCTAATGCCTCTTTGCTTCTGCCCACTGTCAATTTTCAAGCAATGTCTGCATGGTGACCACTCTGCATGCTGTGGTAAAAATTCCAGAGAGGAAAAGTTTGGGAGTTGGGAAGACTGACAAACAGTACTCTTCAATTTTAAGAATTTATCATTGCAGTAATTTTATACTGCTAATGCGTAGAAAATATTTTTCACCATGGAACACATTAATGATTACAAATCAAGTATCTACTATGTTGTTTTCACAAGACTTTCATTCCAATTAATGTGAAACACTTGGATATACATTAACGAGACAAATTCTAAGCCTCCATGAAATTATTTTCACTATTATGATTACTAATAACTACATTAAGTCTCTTTAATGCATATTTATTTAAAATATTTTCCTCACCAGTTTCCAGGATAGTCAATGATCTGAAAAAATACCATTTAAGACAATTTTGGTAGAAACAGAAAGTCTAAGAGGGTAAAAGGAGCATCCTCTATGACAGAAGATCAATGGCTATTACAAATTTTATTTAATTGGATGCCATGCTTTTTGGAAAATAGGTAACTAGGGCAATGTATCAAATCGCATAATTTCCTTTTTTTTCCAGTCAAACCAGACAATGAAAACTTATTCTGTGAGGTGGGGAGAATGGAGACAGAAGGGCCTTCTGCATTGCTGAAGACAAAGGTGGCTGAGGATAATGATAGCTGCCCAATGAGTCTTCATATATCCACCAAAACAATCCACAACTACCAGCCCCATTTCTTTCTTTTTTTTCTTTTTTTAATTATTTTGTAAAGTTAACCAACATATAGTACGTCATTAGTTTTTGATGTAGTGCTCAACAATTCATTAATAGCATATAACACCCAGTGCACCAGCACCATTTAAATGATACAAAAAAAAAACCCACAAAAAAACTAACAAAACATATTCTTAGCATGACTAAAAGCCAAACCACACCTAAAACTACAAATCAAATGTAATTGTTGAAACAAACATTAAAACCTTATAGGGTCCCTTTCATGATCCTGCCACAGACCTTTGTGTTTAGTATACCAGACACTCTCCTTCCTGCCAGAGACACCAGAGAGATTTCGGGATCACTGGTGGGAAGATCCTGCCACAATAAAAATCCATTCAGGGAACTTTCTTTGTCCCCAGGCACTAAGGAGACTCTCTTCTCAGAATGGAAGGCACCAAGATAGGTGCCATAGGCACTGGCAGCCTCTTCATTACTCTGGATCTGGGTCTCCACTCCCCTGCCAAGAGACAAGATACTCTGTGGCTCTACCTGGAAAACCTCTCCTGTCCTCTCAGGTAATGCTAGCAGAGACCAGTGGAAGCCACAATAGCACCACATAAATAAACCAGCAGATCAAAATAATACTGCAAATGTCTGAAAATTAAATTGTAATTAGAACCTCAATCCAAAATGTAGCCCAGGACCATGTGCTAAACCTAACCAGTGTGACTTTTTGCTAAAATAAAACACGAACTTATGACCCAGAGCCTCTTAACATAAAACAAAATGTTCGGGATACAATTAAAAATCACTTATCATACCACAATCAAGAAAACCACAAATTTAATGAGAAAAGACAATCAAATGACACCAACACCAAGTTGAATGAGATGTTGGAATTATCTGACAAGGATTTTAAAGCAGCTGCCATAAAATGTTTTGGCAATCAATTACAAATTCTCTTTAAATAGATGAAAAATTAAAAACAACCTCAGCAAAGAAGTAGAAGTTATTTTTAAAAAGAACCAAATGGAAATTATAGAACAGAGAAATATAATAAATGAAATTCATAAAAGACTTGCTGAATGGATTTAATAGTAGAGTGAAGATCACAGGACAGAATCAGTGAACTTGAGAACAGATCAGAAGAATATAACCAATCTGAACAAGAAAGAGAAAATGGACTGAAAAAAAAAAAAAAAAAAACCAGACCTCAGGGCCATGTAGAAAAATAATAAAAGTTCAGCACTCTTATTATTAAAGGAGAGAAAAAGAATGGCCTATTATAAAAGGAGAGAAAAAGAATGGGTGAAAAATCCCCAAATTTGGAATCTACCTGTTTTCAAATTTTCATATACTTATTGGCTATTTGTAAGTCTTTAAGTTGGAGGGCGAGACAAACCATGAGAGACGATGGACTCTGAAAAACAAACTGAGGGTTCTAGAGGGGAGGAGGGTAGGGGGATGGGTTAGCCTGGTGATGGGTATTAAAGAGGGCACATTCTGCATGGAGCACTGGGTGTTATGCACAAACAATGAATCATGGAACACTACATCAAGAACTAATGATGTAATGTATGGTGATTAACATAACAATAAAAATAATAAAAAAAGTCTATTTCAGATCCTTTGCTCATTTTTAATCAGTTATTTATTAATTTTTTGTTAGTGAGTTGTATGTGTTCCTTATATATTTTGGATATTAACACCTTGTCAGATATGATGTTTGCAGATGTTTTCTCCCAATCACAATACACAGATTCAGCACACTGCCTTTCAAAATTGCAATGGTGTTTTTTCACTGAAATAGAAAAAAACAATTGTAGGATTTACATGGAACCACAAAAGACCCTGAAGAGTTGAAAGCAAGTGAAAAAAGAATAAAGCTGAAGGCAACATATTTCCCGATTTCAAATTATATTGCAAATCTATAATAATCAAATCAGTATTGTATTGGAATAACAATGGACTCATAGACCAATAGAACAGAATAGAACAGAAATAAATCCAAACATAAACAGTCAACTAATTTTTTAAAACTTTCTTAAAGATTTTATTTATTTATTTGAGAAAGAACATGTGCATGCACATGAGCGGTGGGGGGGGGAGTGGTAGGGGGAGACAGACAAGCACACTCCCCGCTGAGCAGGGAGCCCCATTCAGAGCTCCATACCAGGATTCCAAGGTCATGACCTGAGCTGAAAGAAGACGCCTAACCAACGGAGCTACCCAGGCACCCCAACAGTCAACTAATTTTTTACAAGAGTACCAAGAATACACAATAGGGAAAGGATAAATAAATAGTCCTGGGAATACTGGATATCCAGATATAAAAGAATGAAACTGGACCCTTATCTTACACTATATAAAAAAATTAACTCAAAGTGGATTAGACTCAAATATAAGACCTGAAACTGTAAAACTCCTAGAAAAAAACATACAATAAAACCTCCTTGACATTGGCCTTGTCAGTTATGTTTTAGATATGACAACAGAGATTAGGTAACAAAAACAAAAATGAACAAGTGGGGCTACATCGAAGTAAAAGCTTCTGCACAGCAAAGGAAACAACAAAATGAAAAGGTAACCTATGGATTAAATAGACATTTCACCATAGGGAATAGAAAGATGTCTAAATAAGTACATGAAAAGATGTTCAACATCATTAGCTATTAGGAAATACAAATTAATACCACGATCAGGTAACTCTATATACCTGTGAGAATGGTTAAAATAAAATTTAAAAAATACTAATATGTAATACTGGCAAAATTCAGAGCAACTGGAATTATCACACAGGGTAATACAAAATGGTACAGGCACTCTGAAAAACAGTTCACCAGTTTCCTGTAAAGTTGAGCATACCCTTAACCACATGACTGAGCAAGCACTCCTGGGTATTTACTCTGGATAAATGAAAATTTATATGCACAGTTAAACCATACACAAGTGTTCATAGAAGCATTATTTGTGATAGCCAAAAGCTAGAAATAACTGAAATGTCCTTCAAAAGTGAATAGATAAGTTATGACATATCCACACAATGGAGTACTACTCAGAAGTAAAGAGGAAAACTATTGATATAAACAATGACTTAGATGAATCTCAAAGATGTCATGCTGAATGATTACATGTCTCAAAAATTGTATGCTGTGTGCTTCCATTTACTTGACATTTTCAAAAAAAACAAAACTATAGTAATGGAGAACAGGTCAGTGGTTATCTGGAGTATGGGAGGATGTGATGCTGTCACTATAAAGTGAAAACATGAGAGGGCTTTTTGGCCTTATAGAGAACACTGTATCTTTATTGTGGTGGTGATGCAGACCACCATGAGGTGGTACCCAAATGTATACATGTATTAAAATTCCTAGAACCGTGGGGTGCCTGGGTGGCTCAGTCGTGAAAGCATCTGCATTTGGCTCAGGTCCTGATCCCAGCGTCCTGGGATCGAGCTCCAGAGCCTGCTTCTCCCTCTCCCACTCCCCCTGCTTGTGCTCTCTCTCTCTCTTTCTCTGTCAAATAAATAAATAAAATTAAGAAGAAAAAAAAACCTCCTAGTCCTGAGAAAAACATCAATTTTACTATATGATAATTACAAAATACATGGTGGAGGAATAAACAAAGATAAAGTTATTATCTCAAAAATCAGAGTAGTAACTACTTCCAGGAAAATATGGAAATGTGATTAGCATGGATTCCAAAGGAGATCCTAAGGTCCTGATAACATTCTTTACCTTAACCTGGGCATTTGCATTTGGCATGTCTTAAATATTATATATATGTACATATATATATACACATACATACATATATGTATAAAATAAACATAACATTTTATCTATATAAACACATTTCAACAATTTGGTATGTCTTAAATATATAAATATATGTATATTTCAACAATTGTAAATGATAATTTGAGAATGACTAGTAAGGTTGAAGAAGCATGTATACTATGCCACAATCATTCCATATATTCTTTTAATAAACTGTGGTACATTTCTCCAAGGAATCATATATAAGTGTGCTTATTACGGTACTTTCTGATGAAGAAAATATTTAGACATGACCTATCCATAAAAAGGAAAATTGATTAATAAAATGTGTTTATTCATAGGATGAAATAGTATATATATCATTGAGAATAAATAAGTGTATGTATCAACATGGATATATCTCAAGAACTTAATACAAGTAATAAAGGTAGGTTGTGAGATATTGCATACCAGTTATTGTTTATGACTAAAAAATTAAGCTAGTATATAAAACATTCATAAAAATAATGGATATAAAATACATGATAGTGCTTGTCTCTTTGGTAAGAAGGAGAATAAAATGAAGGAAATAGAGGAAACTATAAATTCACCTGTAATATTTTACTAAAAAGAAGAAAATGACTGCATCAAATATGGTGACATTTGATAAAGCTTGCTGGTGTGTGAAAGGTATTAATGATACAGCATTACAATACAGCAATACAATACAGCATTAATATCTGTATATTTGAACTATTTTATAATTTAAGGGCAGACTGATTATATTTTTATCAATTGATTTTTTTTAAATGTGGGCCTTGAACTCACAATCCCAAGATCAAGAGTTGCATGCCCTACTGAGTGAGCCAGCTGGGTACCTCCTAGATTTTTCTTTTTCTCTTTTTCTTTTTTATGATGTCCTTTTAAAATTAATAATAACAATCAGTTTATTTATTTATTTATCAGACAGAGCACAAGCAGAGAAGCAGGCAAAGGGAGAAGCAGGCTTTCCGCTGAGCAGGGAGCTGGAAGCCGGACTCAATCCCAGGACCCTGGGATCGTGACCTGAGCCAAAGGCAGATGCTTAACGGACTGAGCCACCCAGGTGTCCCACCCCCAGTAGATTTTTCTTAAATGTGAATTGCTTCTGTCATTTATGTTACTTTCCTGGCCCCTTGTGCATTTGCATTTGTAATTCCTGCACTTCACTGAGAGGCTAAAAACATTTCTTAGGCCTGTGACAACTGACAATCTTTGTAAACACTTGACTGCTTGGACCTGGAACACTTTTGCTTTTAATTTTTTCACTTTTAGTTTACTACCACTATGGTACCAACACTACTCCTATTCTCTCACACTTGAGACCTGTTGTTCTAGGTCATCCAGACTCTGAACAGGACAACTCTTTTCTTTGGGGCTGCTTTCCTTGAGATGCTGCTTCTCCACTCCTTTCTAAGTCTCTGTGAGAAAGATTGGGAATGTCACTACTGGGGCAAATTAAGGAGGTAGATACTGTCTCTTGTTGCTCCGTTTTCCCACAAATTAGAAAGAAGCCCCATCTTTGGAGAGAAGTAAGCTGGAGTGGTTTTTGATAGTTCGCAAGTGAGGCTGTTCCTGCCAGTCACTGGAAGCCTACAGGACCCTCCCATCAAACTATATTTTTCCTGTACTTTCCCTGGGAAATCTTGGCATGATAGGCAAAACTGGATTTTTCTAAAGTCATCCTTAAAAAAGCAAAGCAAATCCCTGCCCTATGGAAATAAGCCTGGATCCTTACCAAACTACTAAGATTCTGGTAACATATCCATGTCTACAACATATCTCTTTTTAACATTTGTGCAAAATAAAAATATATAAAATTTCTACTCTTGAGGGACTGAGGTAAAGTAACTGGTTGCTTAAACAAAATGAAACACATTTCTTGACTTATGAGTCTGAAATGATCAGTTTTTTTAAATTATCTTTCACTTTATACAAAGTAGGTACATTTAATGAGTTCATCAATATGAAGTTCACTTATCAAGTTCACTGTTATTAAAACAACTTGGTAATAGATCCTAAAATTAATAGAGTATCAGTGTATGTTGGTAAAATGGGAATCTATTCACTTATGCCAGAAACACTTATGAAAATGTGTTTGAAAGATATTTCAGAGTTTGGGTGAAGGTAATTAGCATCTAAGCACCACTTAATAAAATACTTCCTTACAAGAGGCTACTTCTATATGACAGCTCAAGAAATTTATAATAAGGAAAGATGCAGATTGCGCCTGTCATTTAGCTCATCAAGTCTAAAAGAAATGGCCTTCCCTTCCTTTCAAAAAAAGGAGATGGCTTACCACTTAGAAAACACTTTATTTTTTAAACTCCCCTGATAAAGGCTATTTTTTCTTGAGTATTTTTAAATACAACATGCAAGTGTTAATAATTTATCTTGTAAAAAATAAACTATATACTCTGTAATATATAAAACCCTGGGGTGTGTGTTGGGGGGTTGTTTCTTGCTTGTCATGTACTTATGTCTTTATGTGTTCATTGTATGGTCCTTCTAAGTTATATAGATGTGTGTATGTGTGTCTGTGTGTGTCTGTGTGTGTGTGTGTCTGTGTATAAAGCCTTTATATGACCATGTTACTGTTTCTGACTGAAGGAACTGTGATTCTTGAGGTGAAGAATTTTGCATCCCATAGTACACAGCACAGCACCACACATAAGACGCCTTTAAATAAGATATAGGGGTAAATTTTGTTTTCTCAGTGAGGCCAATTGAAGATAATACTTTACATGTACTTGGAAGTCTGTGGTATAGAAAGCCCTTCCCACACACATTAGCTCAAAACACACTATTACCCTGAAGCAATGCCTTATAATGTAAACTGCTTTGGATACTTACCTTCCAATCTCTTCCTCTACTGTGTTAGCTCTGTGGCCTTAAAGGACACAGAACTCTTGATTCCCCTACTCTGAGCTCAAGCCCTAGGCAACCATTAGTCTACTTTCTATATATAGATCTGCCCTTCTGGACATTTCATATAAATAGAATCATGATATATGTGAGTTTTATGACTGCTTTCTTTAACTAGGATGTTTTTGAGGTTCACCTATGATATATATATATATATCAGTATTATTCTTTTATATTGCCAAATAATATTCCATTGTATGAATGCACCACATTTTTTATCAGTTTATCAGTTAATGGACATTTGAGTTGGTTTTACTTTTTGGCTATTATGAATAATCTTGATAAGAACATTCAGGTGCAAGTTTATTTGTGGACAGATAATTCATTTCTCTTTGGTAAATATCAGAAAGAATTGCTGATTCATTTGACCATGATTTATTAACATTTTGAGGAACTGTCAATTGTTTTCCAAAGTATTTGCACCATTATACATCCCAACCAGCAGTGTGTGAGGGTTCCAATTTCTACACATCCTTACCAACTCATTATTTCCTACCCTTTTTATTATAGTCTTCCTAATGTTTTTACTATGGTCACCCTGTTATTATTAATTATTATTATTACTATTATTATCCTGGATGTGAAATAATTTGGATTTCCATTTCCCTAATGATTAAAGACTGTTGACATCCTTTCATATGCCTATTTCCAATTTGAATTTCTTTTTTGGAAAATTGACTATTTGACTATACTGTTGACCATATTTTGATTTATTTGTCTTTCTATTATTGAGATCTAAGAGCTCTTTATGTATTCTAAATACAAATTCCTTATCATATATGATTAGCAAACACTGTCCGCAGTCTGTGAATTGTCTTTTCATCTTCTTGATTGTATCATTTGCATCACAAAAGATTTGAATATTCATAAAAACAGTGTACTTTTCTTTACTCCTGTTTTCTTCTAAGAGTTTTGCAGGTTTAGCTCTAAATTTACATCTATGATACATTTTTAGTTAATTTTTGTAGACCGTAAGAAGACATACAACTTCATCTACACATGGGTGTCCATTGTCTCAACATCATTTTTTGAAGAGATCTTTCTTTATTAAATGGGCTTGGTACCTTTGTACCATAAAAATGAGAATTCATTTCTGAACCCTCAATTATATTTCATTGATCTATAGATTTATACTTATGTCAGTACCACATTGTCATGAGTACTGTAGCTTTGTAGTGAGTTTCGAAATTGAGAATGTTGACTTCTAATCCTTCTACTTCTGCAAAATTGTTTTGGTTATTTTGTATCTCCATATTAATTTCAAGATCAGTTCTCCAATTTCTGGGGGAAAAAAAGCCACCTGGGATTTTGATAGGGGTTTCATTGAATCTGTAGGTCAATTTAATGAGTATTAACAGTACCGTCTTCCATCCAAAAACGTGGAATGCCTTTTCATTTATTAGATCTTATAAATTCCATTCAATAATATTTTTAGTTTGGTAGAGTATAAATTTTGCATTTCTTTTGTTAAATTTATTATTACATATTTTTTTTCTTTTTGATACCATTCTAATCTTCTTAATTTTATTTTTGGTTTGTGCATTGCTTGTGTGCAGAAATGAAGCTGACATTTGTATATAGATCTTATATTCTGCAAGGATACTCACCAATACTCATTTAGTGAATTCATTAATTACTTCTAATAGTTGTTTGTGAATCTCTTAGGATTTTCTAAATATGAAGACTACGTAATCTTCAGATAATTATAGTTTTATATAGTATTTTCCAGTCTGGATGTCTTTTGTTTCTTTTTTTTTTTAAGATTTTATTTATTTATTTGAGACAGAATGAGAGCATGAGAGGGGGGAGGGTCAGAGGGAGAAGCAGACTCCCCACTGAGCAGGGAGCCTGATGCGGGACTCGATCCTGGGACTCCAGGATCATGACCTGAGCCGAAGGCAGTCGCTTAACCAACTGAGCCACCCAGGTGCCCTATCTTTTGTTTCTTAATTTCCTCTTCACATTTAAAAAATAATTGTGCTATATATACAGAGAGATCACAATTGATAATCTTTTTCTTCAGGTACTTTAAATATATTATGGACTCTCTTCTAGCCTCTATTACTTCCATGAAAAGTCAGCTGTGAATCCTACTGAGGACCCTTTGTATGTAATAAGTATTTTTCTCGTGCTGTTTTCAGGATTTGTTTTTTGTCCTTGTATTTCAAAAGTTAGACTATGATGTATTTAGATTGGATCTCCTTGATTGATCTTACTTGGTTTATACTGTTTCTGGAATATGCGGATTAATGCTTGGTTTTTATCAAATCCTGACAGTTTTTGTTTTTAATGAAATTTTGATAATTTTCACCCATTAGTTCTCCAAAGATTTGTTCTTCTTTTTTCTCTCTGCTTGTGAACACCATTATGTATATGTGGGTATGGTTGATGGTATTGTACAGATCAGTGAGGCTCTGTTCTTTTTTTCTTTATTCTCTTTCCTTTCTGTTCCTCAGACTGGATCATTTCATCTATCATTGAGTTCACTAATTTTTTTTCGGCAATCTCAAATCTGCTATTGAGCATCTCAAGTGAATATTTCATTTCAGTTATTGTAATTGTTAAGCACAGAATTTCTATTTGGTTCTTTTAAAAATAATTTCTATCACTTGATTGATATTCCCTATATGGTGAGACACATTGTAATGTGTGTGGGCCTCATACAATCACTTGAGCGCCTAAATAGAAAAAAGACTGACCTTTCCTCAGCACGAGAGAATTCTGCCATTCTGCCAGGAGACAACTTTTGGACTTGAATTGCAACATTGACTTTAAAGATTTTGAACTTGTCAGCCTCCATAATTGTGTGAGCCAATTCCCTGAAGATTTATCTCTTTACGCATAGACATATCCTATCTGTTCTGTGTCTTTGGAGAACCCCAACTAATACAAAGGTAAACAGGGTTTTCAGAATTTCAGGAGTTTCAATACCTAATGAAGGCTACAGTTTTTCTCCTATGTTTTACTCTAGCAAGCTAAGTGATGCCAATACCTTGCACACCTAGAACCCTGTAGGTCTGCCTCATTCAAGGGAGGTAATAAATGAGATACTAGGATGATGAACTGTTCCTAGTCATATATTTGGAAAGAAGATGACATTTTGACCCCTTTATATCCATACATCACACAGATGATAGCCCAAAGCTTTCCAACTTCAGACACCCAGATTTACTCCCATGATTGTAGGCTAAGTCACTGAGAACCTCCCCAGTGTAACCACAGCCCCTTTTAGCTCATGCCAAAGCTTGCTACCTGCCCATGAGTTATGAAGGATACACACAAACTGAATTATTGGCAACATAAGCACTTTTTGAAAGGATTAAAAAAGATGATTGGGCCTATTGACTGTGGTCCTTGTATATTTTCCACTATAAAACAGGGACTAAAACCAATCTTATCCATAACTTAAAAACTCACCTAAAGAAAGTGATGTAGAAAAGGTTGAAAATGCAGAGAATACAGTTTTTATTATCTCTGCAAATATAAAGATGATAAAGCCTGGGAGGAAATATAATAATTTACTGATTACTTCATTTGTAATAAAGAGGAGTCAAACATGTTGTAAGTTGTAAGTTTTTAGGATCAACATGTGTGAAGGAAATGGGGAAGAACTCTATTGAGCAGAAGGCCTGAAAATCCTCAATTGGCTGGGTGAAGACATCTGGAATGAATATTGTCCATTAGAATTGTCCTACATCAGGATGATATGGCCTAGACTATATACCTCACCTGGCCCAGCAAAAGGATGTAAGCTTCCCTGGAAAAGGTTTGGTCTTCGGCAGTGCAATTCTCTGCAGCTCAGATATGTTCAAGAGCCTCTAGCTGTCTGAAAATTGTATTTTCTGCATCTGGGCAGCAAGCCTTGTGGCTACTTACCATGTATCCAAGGTCATATAAATCTGCTCTAGTAAAGCCAACACATCTGACACAGAAGCTATGATTGGAGGTACAATTTGTTTTATACTTTGGTGGTTTACATTTATCCTTCAGGACCTATCTGATTTTCACAGGAGCCAGACTGGTAAATTAAACAGTACTGTAATGGGTATGACCAACCTGGCATCTTTTATATCTTTCATAATGTCACTGATGTCTGTCATCACTACCCCACCCCTTTGCCTGGCTGCCAGCACACATATGATGCAGTATTGTTTCTGATTTACTAACATGATAGGGTAAGGTAGGATAGTTTAAGAGATTTTACTCAGCCTTCCTTAGTATGATAGCTCTTACCTCACTGACCTGGGAAGATGGAGGTTGCATCAAGTGTTAAGCATCTAAATCCAAACTATGAATACAGAGACTAGGAAAATGATCTCCAGGGGTCCATGGATCCATTGGATTACTATATGGTCAACTCTGGCCATTCATTATTTGCCTCCATATATTCATATTCTAACAGGAGTACCTTGGTCTCTAGTATCAATGTCAACTCAAAATTTTTATTCAACATCCTCAAAATGTCTGGATATTCACCTTTGCCCTCTGCACTATAGCCCAAATAAATGGTCATAGGCCCCTTTGGGGAAGAACTGGAATAATCTTATACCATATGATTGTGCCATGTATAATCATCATGGTTTTACAGACATATTTTCTGCTAAGTAGATTCCAGGTCTAAAAATTAGCCCACATCCAAAAATTAAAATGGAAGCTATAAATTTTTTTGAGACACTTGCCTTCAGATTCCTTGTTAACCATCCTTTATGTTTTCTTCTTATATAAGTATAGTGATAACTGTTTTTGTTTGTTCATCTTTCTCCTGGGAATGCTATGTTCCAGGATCCTTCTGCATAACTCTCCGCAGCTCAGACTTGCTTGACTGATAATAAGACTGATAATAAGACCTTTTCAATATTATACTATATCATTCCTAGCTTCCGACAGTTAGATTCTGACACTCTTTCCTCTATTGTTTTAGAGTCCTATGACCCCTATTGCAGTCAATAAACTAAGTTCTATAATAGCTTCTTCTACCATCAGCTATGACAGGCAGAGGAAAGCCATCACCAAATGTTCAGTGTTGCTGGAGCTTCCTCATCACCTATTCTTTATTACTTCAATAACTGGTGTAATTGTTGAGTCCTACTATAGCACATAGTCATCTGGAGAATTTTCCTGACTAAGCTGCCCACTTCTCTGAGCAATTTAATTCATACCTCCACCACCTGCCACAGTAATTCTAACATCTCAAGTTCTCTCATCATGGACAATCATTTTTCCTTACTTCTAAGATCCATTTTAGTAGTGAATTTGCATAAAAATACTTTTAAGATTACATTAATTTCTTTTACCATATTAACACAACCACTTTTCTGACATTTCTATCCTTCTTTAAATAGAGGGAATAATGAATGGCAAGCCTGGTAAGACCTTTCCTTTTTTAAGTTTGTCTATTTTTTATAACAAAAAGTTCTTAAATATTCTCACTTACCTTAAATTTCGTATTTTTTAATGTGTCTCTCAGGACCTTTAGATACTGCTTTCCCAGTATCTAAGCATACTGCCTGCCTATTTCATTTACTTAATCATAGTTTGTGATTACTTATCTTTCCTTTGAATAAAGCTGTTCAAATTGCCCATCCTTCTCTACCGTTATTCTCTCAAATATACAAAAGAGATTATGTACATTATATAGTTCTTGAAAAATAAGCAAAATATTGAGGACAATTCTTAAAAGACATAATGATGATTTAAGTTTTCAACAATCTTCCTTCAAATTTATATTACTCTTTGCTTCTCTCATTACTTAAAGGATAACATATATTTAATAAGATAAAGTACAAACTAGTTTCTACTAACCTTTTTTAAAATTCTTTTTTATTTGACATGGAGAGAGAGAGAGCAAGCACACAAGCAGGGGGAACAGCAGGGGGAGAGGGAGAAGCAGGTTTTCCACTGAGCAAGGAGCCCCATGCAGAGCTCAATCACAGGACCCTGTGATCACAACCTGAGCCGAAAGTAGGCGCTTAACCAACTGAGCCACCGAGGCACCCCTAGTTTCTACTAACTTTTAAAATGAAGGAGGGCATATGATGTGATGAGCACTGGATGTTATATGCAACTGATAAATTACTGAACATTACATCTGAAACTAATGATGTACTATAAGTTGGCTAATGGAATTTAAATTAAAAAAATAAGATAAAATAGACTAAGAACCACTTGGGCAAACTCCAAATACATAGTTTTAAGAAGCATGGTTAGCCTTTTATTTTCTAAGGCTGATATGTTTTCAGAAAATGCTTGATACCTATTTTTTTGTCCTCATTTATTATACTATGTTGTTCTAATTTGTATTCAATAATTGTTGAATTGAACTTAATTGAACTACATCTTTTAAAAAGCAAAACCATTTTCCCCCATCCTTTATTTCCCTCTTTCTTTACAGTTATAGTTTTCAGAAAATTTCTATAATTTAACCACCAGTCAGATTTTTAAAATTCTTTATACCAATTGAAGAAAAAAATTATGTTTCAAGTCCTTTTATATGAAAGCAATTATTTATCATGGTTGCTTTTCTCTATTTGACATCCTGGGGATATAGTTCAATAGAGTTTTGGAAAAATCTCATTACTCTTCTTGGCAATATTCTGGTGATTCTTTGTACTTGCTGACTTAATTTTCTGTCTCTTCATTGAGTTTATGGCTTTGGCCGCTGTGATGAGAAGCAAAGGAGTAGGCAAGGATTCAACAAACTTTATAAAGGTTAAAGAAGTCCACCATTCATTTCAACTGCCAATAATATACTATACTCCATCAGGCATGCTAATTCAGAAATCCTTACCTTAATGCCAGACAGTTAAAATGAATATATTATCATGAATATTCATGATTGTATTGAAAATAGAAAATTGCATAATGTTCAACTTCTTCTACTTGCTTTTCAAAATTGTATTTGGATGGCCCTCCTTAGGTGTCATTACTTAAAAGGCAAAATTTGAATGGTCCACCATCATTTTTTAAAGGTTTATGCAATGAGTTGGTAGGTGTGCTAATGTAGGTGATTTGATATTTTCACTGGTACTGCAACTTACAAAAGAGTTTCCTCTCATTTAAACCTTTCAGGATGAAGTCAAAACATACTTTAATATAGACAGACAATAAGCACTTGACAACTTTGTAAGTGAAATAAATTACTCCATTTTGCTTCATTCTCAATATTTGCTTTAGGATAAAGTATGTAAGACAAACTCTTGTGATAAAGTAAAAATAACTCACTGCTCTTTGGCAGCTTGAAGGAGGTAGTTGAGATCTCATATTCTTTTTCCTCCTGGTTTAATACTATTTTAGGCCAATGGTTGTCAGCTATGTAGATTCAATGTAACATCTTTGAATTATAGTAAGGCCAACATGAAGGGTTTTACCATTTACGTGCTTCCACTTGACTCATCACCATTGTTTGAAGATAACTGTTTATTCACTTTCTTTGTGGAATATGATTCATATGCTTCATAACATAACAAACAAGCATATCTATTTATGTATATATCTACATATATATATATATCTTATGTCACATGGTCTTCTTCTTGAATGCCATTTAATTTGTTTAACTAAAGAACAAAAATTGCTTCTTAATGTATGTGAAGTTATTTTTTCAAAGAAATCTACAAAAAAAGACAAAAATAATCCTTTCATCATATTTCTCTGTTAAGTAGATGTTAGGTAGAGATAAGACAACCTTTGATGGGGCATTACTAAGGCTGTTTATGATATGTCCCAGATTTTTTCAATAATGGAAGATAGAAAAATAATCACCCTGAGTATCTTACTATTTTACTGTTAGGTCAAAATACTTTATTTGTGAAGTAAGTTATTAGTAGAATGGGCAAAGACAAACTCAAGTATAGACTTACCAACTAATATTTTTACAAGTAAATTTTAGATATTCAGAACTAAAATGAAAGAGAAAAATCATACCACATTCAGTTAATACATTTAAAATAAATTGAAGTAGCAGTTGATAATATATTCTGCACTAAGTTATTGGTTATGCAGTTTAGAATTTCCAAAATGAAAATTAAAAAAAGGGCATAACTAAATTTGGATATTAAATATGGATTTCTGCCTTAAAACTTGTAAAGCTTAATCAGCAGTTCTTCTATCTTGGAACCATATTTAACTACTCAAATTTTTAATTTTTTTTTAAAGTTGGTTTCGTGTAAATATTAGCACATCATTTCCTTCTGGTTCTTCCTTAATCTTTTCTTCCCAATTCAAGTTAAGGTGCTCTGTTTAAATTAGTTTATCAAGTCCACTTCCATAGTCATTAATTAACTAAATATAAAGACTATGTTGTATGACTCAGAGACTTCTGCTGTCTGTCTAGGAAAAATGTTTAGTACCTATTTTTTTAAGATTGATTGGTGATAAGATGACATTTGGAAGTTAACAAGAAACTATTTCTTAACAGGAACTTTCTTTTTTTGAAACTAAGTACCACAAAACATTACATTAAAACTTGTGGGGCTAGCAAAATAAAAGGAAGCTAATTTGTGAGAAGACACTTTTAGTAATATCTAAAGCTCTTACTCTAATTTACATAAACACCTTGTTTTTCTACCGGTTGAGCACCAGCACATTTCCTTAAGGGGTCTAGATATAGCTCTTCTTTATTGCTAGATATGGTTATGTAAAAGTGGGAATCAGGTGGCTCTTCCATTGTTTGTCTTAGTTTAGTAAAGTACTTAAAAGATTATTAGCTTAGTATTTTCCTGATTTTCTTTAAACTCAAACATTTCAGTGTCTTTAGCAAGGAGAATTCCAAATACTGTATGAAACCTAGAGATTAAAACTATAGTATTTTCTTATGTAAATAAACCAATTCCAGATTTTCCTGTGTTAAACTCTACAGTTGGTAAATATTCAATAATGGAAAATCAGAATTATGACCTAATGTAATAGGAAAATCCTTTGACATTATTAATCTCTAGTTATGTAGGTTATATATGGCACTAATTTTTGGTTCTGGAAGCAGCAGTTTCAAAAATTAAGGCAATATTTATCATACAAAGGGAAAAAGGATGAATGTAATGCCTTTCTCTATGCTGTTTCTTAAATAGGGACTCTAACACACTGATTCCCCCTTTTTCTTTTATTCTCACGGCTGCCCTAATTTTCATCTATACCCTCTATATGTTTATTTTATTTTCCTGTTTCTCACCAATTCTTATCATTTCCTTACCACAAGTATATCTTTATTCATATAGCCTTTTAGCTTCCCTTTGGTTGCCTACTGCTGATTACATCTCCCCAGAAAATGATTACGGTCACTGAGTCAATATTAATGAAAATAATAGGATTATCTCTGTTTTGATCACCGATTTTTTGTTTGTTTTTGTTTTGTTTTGTTTTGTTTATTTTCCTATCTACTCACTAGCCTGCAATTATAAGCCAAGGACTCAGTATGGAAAGAGGTTTAAAATGGTTTCAATGGGCCTTGGTTTCTCATCTATTTTGAAATTTTACCACTTGTTTCTCTGATGTATTTGATTGAGCCAGCTTGTTTCAGCATCCTAATGAGTGCCTAAGCTCCTTGGAGGGTCTTAAGAGCCCTCAGACCAACTCTCATCGAGGAACAGTCCATTGCAAAGAGTAATTATTTTTCCCCTCAAAATTTTGTGGCTCTTCCTAACGTAGAGGTATATGGGTGTGTTGGAGCAGAAGGAAGATGTAGGAGACAGGCTGAAAGATATATTTGTATGAACTATTAGAATAGCAATGAATAAGGGAGAGAATGAAAACATAGTACTTATATTCTCTGTCTGATGATCAAGGTTAGTTTAGCAACAAAGAATGCCAAATAAATGTTAAGTGAATATGTGATTTTTTTCCCAATTCCTTTATTTGTCAACATTTTGACTGTAAAAAACACTGAATTTGACATATCTTTATGATATCTCTTCTAAATTCATGTAACTAATGTTTGTATTAAACACTTTACACATGTATTGCCTATGTTCACAGTGCAATTGGGCTGTCCATGATCTGCTTTATGATGCTTCTTTGTAGACCACCACCTTCTTTATCACCAGAATTCAAACCAGCACCAGGTAATGAGCAGATAAAAACATCTTGTCTGACGAATGAGTGAATTTTTCTTGATAACTAAGTGAAATATAAACACAGCTTGTCATTTTGTTTCTTTTTACTTTTGATTATTTTGTATTACGTAGTTGTAACTTACATCTATATGATGCCAGGTTTTTGAAAAACCCTACTAATGTGCTTGATATAGTTGAAAAATGGGTCTTTGCTTTAACTTTATCTTAAGTTAGCCTAAGTTAAGCTGTTGACCTTTGACATTTTTGCCACACAAAGTACATAACTACTAATACTAAAAATAGTTAACAAAAATGTAATAATTTAGTAAATTTAATCTTCAGGGCAATACACTAACAATAATAATACCTGTGGTATAAAAAACAGGTTCTTTTTTTCCAGTTTATTAAGAAATAATTGACATATGTCATTGTATAAGTTTAAAATTTTAGTATCTTAATTGCTGACAAATGGTTTAATATTGTCTTAGAGTTTAGCAAAAAAGCACTATTTAAGCAACACTTGGCAACAAGAATGGAAGGTGCTTCAATATGTAAGAGATTCAAGCTTGCTGATATCTCTGGCATTAAAAGGATTTAAAAATGTTTTTTATTTATGCTCAAACAGCAAAATAGGCAAACTCAGTTTTAATCAAATTTGCTGTAACTAAATATTACATATCACAGTGTGCTGAAAATTTATTTTAGAATAAATGAAATACTGTCTTTATTCTGACTTAGAAATAATCTGCATTAGGTTAAGAAAATATTAATCCAATCAGTATAGTAGGCAAAACAGGAAGAATAAATTGCTATTAAAATAATGCATGTGTGATTTTTAAATTTTTAACTGTTGTTTCAAGTATATGCAATCCAGTAGATAAAGAAGTGAAGAATCTTCTTATTATAATATCTCTTAAAATTGATCTCGACAAAATAAAACATACAACCCAATTATCTATTAAAATTACATACTAAGCTTTGAGTACAAAAGACTAGTACAAAATGAAGCTACCAATGTTCTCGGTCAATATAAATCATCTACAAATTGGAAAATAATTTTATTTATTTTTCCCTTACAAAATAATGATCTTTTTAATTATTAAAAAATTGTGATGTGTCTACCTAAAACATCTATATACTACCCACTAGGTTGCAGTATTATAGAACTTATTTATTTATTTTAAGAACTTTAAAATTACAATCATGTCTTGCAAATTTTAAATTTCCTAGTATCTCTATATTTAGATTTTTATTCCATCTCTATGAAAATTTTATAGTTCTTAACTTTAGAGGACATTCTTAGTTGAAGTTAGTGCTAACCACATCCATCACCTTATCAAGATACCTGTGTGTAAAAATCAATTATATAGTTTATGAAGAATCTAGCTGCCTTTCCTAAGAATTCATTTCACATATTATTTCATTTAAAATTGCATTGCAGTGGTTCTACCTTCAAATTTTTCTCAAATGCTTGGGTCATTAAAATAGATTCAGCATCCAGTAAAAAAAAAAAATCAGTACTTTTTTCTACTTATGAATCTTAATTGTAATTGTTCTGTTGTAAGAGAAAGTAAAAATAAGCCTACTGTATTATAATAAATAGGCTATACATGGGTAATATATTTTGACTTATATAGTTAAAATGCTACCTATCAATATTGCAGAAACTTAAAGAAGTTTATATAAAGAGACAAATTCAGCTTTTTAAAAGATGGTGTAGAAAGAAAAGTTTAAATTGTTTACAATTTAGGTTTTTGAGTGATTATAAAATGTTAAGGTTGAATAACTAAGTATGAGTCATTATACATTTCCCCTAAATACAGTAGGGGTTAAGTTTAGATATTGTATTCTAACAATTAATGGTTCAAGTTGTAGAACATTTTTCCAAAACATGAGAATTAGGAAAATTTTACAACATGTCTTTCCATTTCTAACTTATGTTGATGCCATCTTTTTGTTTAGTGTGATGTGTGATTAGGTCACTATGTTACTTTTCATTCTTTACTGTTAAAATGCTTATTTTAAAAATTTATTTCATATCTAGCCTAAATAGCTCATTCTTAGTGATGTAAACATGATAAAAATACAAAATTCTTGAGATTGTATAGTCTTAAATAAAATTGCTCTGATATACATATATATCAGATATATATGTATCTATTAGTAAATTCAGTAATAGTTGTCCAAAATGAGAATGTAATAAAATATCCTAACAAATTTGTGAAATGATATTCTAACTCTGAATACTGCTAGTTACATGATACATTTCTGGGGTTTTGAGTCACTTAATAAATGCCCCTGGGAAGCTTACCACCAACCATAAGTCCACTCCATGTAAAGTTTTTCTGGATAACTAGACACTTAACCACAGAGGAAATTAAGCAAGAGCAAATAATAATTAACTTGGTCTATCATTTATAAATGTACAAATATTAATATATTTTGATAAGAATATACTATACAACCATTATAATGAAGTATTAATGGTAGCATTGGGTTGACTGAAATGGCAGACATAGATACCACTGTGGTAAATCACGTAGCTTTTATGCATTTAAAGAATTCAAAATAAAGTCAGTACTGTCAGAGTGTCAGCGACATTATCTCATATGAGGTAAGCTACACAACTCTACAGCTCACTATGTAAGACCTGGGACCAGGGACTGTGGGAACAATGAAAAAGGAAATTCTTCTCAAAAAGCAGAATCAAGGGATATCTGATTGACTAATCATGGCATATACCCACTGCAATGGAATGAAGTCTTCCCAATTCTTATCTAGTAGGATTTGGTGTGCTATGAACCAAGTTTTGCTGAGTTTTTCACATTCCCCCTTGTTTCTGAGTGAGAGTTTTTACTCTGTATGTACTGTTTCAGCTCAACCTCTGTATTTGGGGGATTGTGCAGAAGATAAATCCTATACTAGTTTATGTGTCACTTAGAGAGCCAAACTCTAGACATACAGACAAGCCTAAGCACTCCACAGAGATCCTAAGCTTGAGTTGGATGTAGTATTTTAGAGATAACTTTAAGCAAATTGTCATGTGGCAGTTTCTTGGAATATTCCTTAGGAGGCAGCTCATGCATGCCTCATGCCCATCTTTTTGCCATGCCTTAATCCTTATCTTTGGACTATAAATATTAGTCTTGGAGCCCAATCTTTCTTGAAGATAAAGGGTATAATAGGAGATTGTGGCATAGAAAGGGTCAAGAGGTTTGGATCTCTGGGGAATTGGTGGAACAGATTTTTCATATCAGTCTATTTCCAAATTGTTGCATAAAAGAGAAATAAACTTCTATGAGCTTAAGCCAATGTTATTTTCATTCCCACTGCTCATATCTAAATCTAATTCTGATAACATCAATCATGTAATAAAAAACAAAGAATATCACAACTACAATAAAATCAAGACCATATAAGCAATATTCACTTAGCATGTGCAATTAAACTATAAATCAAAATAAAAAGTTAATTTAAAAAATTCCAGATATGTTAATTTTAATATATACTTCCTTATAATTTGTGGGTAAAAGAAGATATGAGATTAGGAAATAAAAAAAAGTTAAATGACTGATAATGAGAGTGCTATTATTAAAAATCTGGGATTTAGTCAAAGTAGTTCTGAGGGAGTAATTTATAGAAGTAAAGTCACTAATTAAAAAATAAGAAAGATTAAGAGTACATTAACTTAGACTTTAATTCAAGAAGCTAAAGAAAGAATAATCAAATAAACTCCAATTAAATAAAAGTAAAGCATTTATAAAGATACAGACAAGAAGATAGTAAAACATAGAAGAAAAGAGTGAGAAATGATCAAGAAAACACAAAACTCTTTCTCTGAAACATACAATATATTTAAAAAAACTCTCACTAGTATAATTCTGAAACATTAGAGAATGGATAAAAAAGCCATAATTTTAAGATTGAATAATAAGCCATAATCAAAAATAAGATTTTTAAATATAAAAAATTATGAGATGTTATTTTAAGGAAATATGAGGTAACAAATTGGCCCATAGTTATAAGAAAACCTGCAAAAACAATAACAAAGGAAAAGAATAAAAATACATTCAAATATCTGCCTCTCAAAAGACAATAGGAAAAATGTTTTAAAGGCAATTTCTACTATATTAATACAGATAACCTTTGGAATGTAACTAATGCCTTTCACTCTTCCACACATATGCAAAATATTGCAATGTAGAAATAATCCAAGAGTATCAATAAATACAAATTTCTTATGGTGATGGACTGCATCTTATGATATCTTTTAAAAAATTATGAGAACAAAAATGTTTTATTTTTAGCTCTACTACACATTACATTGCAAATCATAAAGTATACTTTAATGAAGAAATAGATCATAACATTATGGCTTATTAATTGAAAAGAAAAGATTTTTGAAAAAGAATGAAGAATAAACTAATTTAATATCTAAAACCTCTAGGATTTTATAGGTATTTACAAATAATTTTATATAGAAGTAGACATCTTGCCAATTGTTGAAAAATTAGTCAACTTTCAAAATGAGTCTTTCTGCTGATTTGATGCTATAAAACCCAAGTTTCATAATGACATTTATAATCATGATTTATAGGAGAGCACACTTTTTCTTAAACTAAGCTCCACTAATTTGCTCTCATGATTGACTGCCATGTTATATCTCAAAAGGCTATCCTTTCTCAAGGGTAAGACTGGTAGGATGTCAGCAAACATTCTGATTCTCCTTATCACTCTTGGTATAATTCAGAGTTGAGAAAACCAAACTTTGTTTCA
This sequence comes from Callorhinus ursinus, assembly GCF_003265705.2. Taxonomy (NCBI): domain Eukaryota; kingdom Metazoa; phylum Chordata; class Mammalia; order Carnivora; family Otariidae; genus Callorhinus; species Callorhinus ursinus. The sequence continues at coordinate 38,420,286 of NW_027397068.1, read as the reverse complement.
GGGAAGATTCAGTAGAGAATTCTGAGTATTATTTTGACCACTCTTGATGTATTCACTTAGGAAAAACACATATAAATGTTCCCTTTCCTCATTCTTTTTTGTTTATTTCTTTATGATCAAAATGATATTCTTCCACTAAACATCTTCTCTAATGAATTAGTTATTGGTCCAGAGAAGAGAGACATGATGCTGGTAGGCAGACAGCTCTTTTGAAGACAATATTGTCTGAAAGATTGTAATTGTTATATAGCTCAATATGGAGCCCTTGGTTTTTACCTCAAGTAGACAGACACATGAGAGCTTGCTGTTGTGCACAGCAAGATAAACACTTGCAACAAATAAATTGGTGCTATATGAAAATTTAAAAATAACAAAAACAGTTCAGTGTACCTTTTTGAATTAATTTAATGTGCTTGTCATGTGGAAATACCTCACAGTTCACATGAACTTTATATGACTGCAAAACTGTCAGAATTTATTTGAAGAAAATGTGTATTAGCAAATAACAGGTTTAGAATAATTACAGCCAAGTGATAATTATACAAAATATTAAAGGTTTTTAAAAAATGTTTTTTAAAGTAATATTACATAAACTCAGCTCTATAGTCATCAAGTATATCTCTATATAGGAGAATAAAATTTGCTTAGTTTTATAGAAGATACATTTTAATATATGAGAAATATCTGGAAAATTATATTTATCTTTGTAACTATTTAGCTTTCAGTATTATTCAAAATCTATTCCTATCACAATCTGTATGCCTTGGTTGATAAGTTAGATGCTTTCCTTGGATATCAAGTTGGATAATTTGCTAGTAAAAAGCCAGTGAATAGTAGTGAGTATCTATGTGCTTCCCACAGGAAGTTATTTGAACCTCAAACTCAAACACATTGTGTTAGAATAATAGGTTTTTCACATGGTTCTTTTTTACGTATTAATTTTCACACATTAATTTGCAAATAACTTATTCTAAGATTTGAATTACATGCATTATATGTTATTATCATTGATCCTATTATTATTATTATTATTATCACTATTATTATGGGAGTTTCAAAGGTAGATTCTAGTGCAGATGCAGGTATAAAGTCTTTCCAAGATATTCAGTGAAATGAATGAAAGAAGCAAAAAAATAGAGATATGTAAACCTCATCAATGTTAAAGCTAGCAAATAGATATAGCATCATTTTACAAACAGTGAGGAATAACTCCAATATCTAGTGAAATTAAAATCAGATGGGAAAAAGAAATTGTGACTTGACAATTTCTCTACTCAAAGGAGGATGCACTATAATATAAAGTAATCATATGCATTTATGAAGCACCCTTTAGTATCCTTTTATTGCGAGTCATGAGTCAGAGGACTTGTCAAAACAAGAGAATATGGAAATCACCCCGTATGTACCCCATTACCAAATTATGAATCAGCACTGGCATCAAGGATAAAAAAGAAACTATACAATTATACTTAGCCATATATTCTTGCCCGTGCCCTCTTGTAAAACTGAAGAGTGAAAATGAGGGAAGATGAAAGGAGAGTCAAAGAATAAACTATGACCCAGCTTTATAGTTGCAGAGCAACTATCAAACAGAAATGCATATGCACAGAAAAATATATTCTTATCCACAAAATAAGAGCACATAGTGCAGCACTTCACCCTAATTCAATTTCTCACTTAAGTAGCTAGTTCACTCAAAACCAGAGACAAAAACAAAAAGAAGGGTAAAAAAAACCTCAAATGGGGTATGAGTTATAGGGACAGAGCAGGACACAGCAGGCAGAGAAACATAGAAGTGATTTCGGTATATAGAGGAATCATATAGAAAAAAGTATACTGAATGTAATGGACTTTATAGACAATAATATTTCTCCTTCCTCGTAGAATACTGAACAACAGAAATCACTTAAATCTTTAATACCAAAAAGACAGGGTTAATTCTAAAGAACAAGCTAATGTGGCTAATAGGATCTAGATACATTTTCCCTCATTCAAGTATCATGAAAAATATGCAAGGAATAAAGTATGCAAAAAAATAAGCAAACATATGTTATGTAGAAACTGATAGTGACCAGATTTTTTTAAAGATTAATTTACTTATTTTAGAGAGAGAGAGTGTGAGTGAGCAGGGGGATGGGGGGTGGATAAGGGTAGAGGGAGAGAGAATCCTCAAGCAGACTCCATGCTGAGCACAGAACCTAACTCAGGGCTTGATCCCAGGACACTGGATCATGACCTGAGCCAAAATCAAGAGTAGGCACTTAATGGACTGAGCCACCCAGGCATCCCGTGACCAGACTTTTTTAAATTGCATATCTGAAGTAAATATTTCTACATTTCAAATTCTTATTCACTCATTTATTTCATTTGGTTATTTCATGTATATTTTTAGCATATTCTGGCATAGTGATAGGATCTGGTCATCGTATAAGGAGTAAAATCAGACATAGGCCTTGCCTCCATGTAACTTTACCTCTAGACAAATACACAAATGTAAAGAACAACTGAAACAAGTCAATAAAAGAGAAATACTATTCTAAGTGCATAAAAGAGGGATTTAGCCTTTTTTGGGATGAGGAAGCTTCCCTAAGTTTGAGTTTCAAGATGAAAGATAAGTGAGACTTAGTTATGCAACTGGGGGAAGGAAAGAAAATTCCAGACATAAACAAAACCATATAGTGGAGGGAGATATGAAATAATAGTAAAAAGAGTGGTATAGCTGAAGCCTAATGTGGAAGAGAGCTAATGGTAACCTTTAAATAACAGCTTCAAACTCTCAAAAAAGTATTGAAAATATGAATTCTTTAGTAAATGTGGGCTAGTTTACACAGAAGCATCTTCTTGTTGGAAAAACAAAACATACTTAATTCTAAATTATAGATAAAATATGAAAAAATGATCTTCAAAAATTAATCAAAGATCTGAAGGATAAATTAGCAGGACAAATAGGAGAGAGAGCAAGAGGAGATATAAACAAAGCACTCAAAGTAAGGGTTCCTCTAGATCAAATCAAGATGTGATATTGAAATGTGATTGCGATGGACTTGAAAAGAGAATGGGGTTTAGCATCCTATTAATGTTTATCTACAAGTGGTTCCACCTTCAAGGTAGAAATGAACCAGAAGTAAACCACTAGCACTCCTATCTTCCCAAGAGCACTATTAGGAGACCGGACATGCCACTAAATAGAATAGTGTGGAACAATTTTTTTTTTGAGAGAGGGATAGAGATCACAAAAATTGGGGGTTTGGGGGCAAAGGGAGAGGGAGAGAGAGAATCTTAAGTAGGCTCCACACCCCGCCCCCCATGACCCTGAGATCATGATCTGAGCCCAAATCAAGATGCAGTCCCCTGACTCAGCCAGCCAGGCGCCCCTGGAACAAACTTTTTAAAAGCCTAAGAGATGTAACAATTTTAAACTCTATGTGTCCCAAAATATAACCTCCATATATTTAAAGTAAAAAATTTGCTACTCTTGGAACTCTTTCCAGGAATTTGAGCATATCTCCTTTTTCAAGACAAACACCTATTTTAAAAAATCATACTATGCTGTTTGACCAGTGAGCAAATTCTAACAAATTTAAAACAACTGAAGTCATATAAAGCTTGTTCTCTGACCATAATGGAATTAAGCTAAAAGTCAACTGCAAAATAAATAATAAACTATTCTGAAAATTAACTAAGGTCTTTAGAAACCTGAAGTTGAGGGGCACCTGGGTGGCTCAGTTGGTTAAGTATCTCAGTCTTGGTTTCAGCTCAGGTCATGATCTCATGAGTCGTGAGTTAAAAAAATAAGGCCTAAGAAACCGGAAACACAAACAGAACTATCTCAGGTAATTATTACTCCCCACTGGGTTTTATGGCCCTCATACCTAAGAGCCATGGTTGTCAAAATGTTTGATTTTTTCTGATGCTCAAATTCTTAAAAACTAGTATCTGAGTCAAAATCTGAGTAAGATAAATGATTAATTCTTTATTCTAACAACTGCAAATAAGAGTGAAACAAATCTCAGAGTTCCTCAAAGTGTAAGATTCCCTTTCTTCATATACTGGAGGGACCCACCCCTCCAATGAAAATCAAAACATAATTTTCAATAATGTTAAATTCCAGTAGCACCAAAGATAAGTGCTAAGAATCTATCCCTTCCCCTACTCACACTCGCACACACACACACACACATATCTAAAACAAATTAATAAAATCTTTAAAAATAAAAAAAGAAACTTGAAGTTGGGGGACATCAGCAAGATGATGAAACAGGAAGCCCAGCCCTCCTTCCTCTCATTGACACAATTATTCAACACCAATTTCTCCCTTGGGAGAAATCCAGAGATCAGTGGAGAGGCTCCTACACCCCCAAGCAAGCATGGAAACAGGCACATTTAAGCTGATAGGAAAATTTATTAGACATTCTCTCCATAATTCCTCTCCCAGGCACAACACCACATAATCAGGAGTAAACTAAGCTCTAGCTTCTCCCAAAGGAGGGAGAGGACTGGATAACACACCCAACATTCTGACTTTTCAGGGGACTGTCCAAGTAACTGGTTTCTGTCATGCCTGAATCTGAGCACCGACAAGAAAGGGCCCCTTGCTGGGAGCTGCTGAAAACAAAGGAGACCATTTGGACTATAGCCACACTTACTGGCTATATCACCTCCCTCCAATTTATTGCAGGAAACATCAGGCAAATATTCCCAATCCTTGTTCCCCCCTGAGAAAAGAAAGCACTGGAATATGCATCTGACATTCCAGCTTTCTAAGGAGGTGCCAAAGGGACAAGATTCGGAATCACCTATCTTAGAGCATTCACAGGACTTGGCATGCCACTGAGAACAAACGGGGCAGTTTGGCATAGTATGCAGTCACCACCAGATCCCTGTCCCTGGCTCAGTGTGACATGATCAAGAAAATTCAGTGTCTGGCGTATCTCTAGGCAGGGAAAGACAACACTGAAACATACATCTAACATTTAGATTTTACAGGGGACTGCCCACAGGACTGGTTTCTTTCTGATCTGTCTCAGAGTGCCGATGGGAAATAAAGAAATCTAGATGCCTGGGGGCTGCTGAGAGTTGAGCAGTATGCTGTTGCTTCAGAGGGTCCACAATACAGTGGACAGACATGGGAAAGGTTATGTACTCCTTAAAAAGAAACCAGAAAATCCCTTTAATCAGGAATTTATATGTGTAAATCTAGACAAGACATGGCCCCAGAAAAGATATGAGAGACTGTAAGAATCTCTAATGGGGCTGATTGGCAAAAGGCTTTCCTTGTATGAAGCTAGTCCCCAGAGACTGGGGAAAATGGCTGTTTTTTCAAATGTGCAAACACCAATTCAAAGTGTCAGGAAAATGAAGAAACAGGGAAACATAGTCCAAATAAAGGAACAACAACAACAACAAAAATCTACAGAAGCTGACCCTAAAGAAATGAATCTATATTAAGTGTTCAACAAAGAACTCAAAATAACTCCCATAAAATGCTCATTGAAATCAGGAAAGTGATGTATGAAAAAAAAAATTAGAATTTCAACAAAGAGATAGAAAATATTTTTTAAAAAGCCAAAGAGAAATTCTGGAGCTGAAGAATAAAACTGCCCTGAAAAAATATCACTGAAGAGTTAAACCATGAACAAGAGTAAGCAAAAGAATCAGTGAATTCAAATAAAAGCCATTTGAAATGATCCAGTCACAGAGGAGCAAAAAGAAAAAGAATGAGAAATAGTAAATAAAACCTACAGAATTAATAGGACACCATCAAGTGGGCCAATATATACATTATAAGAACCCAAAAAGAAGAGATAGAGGAAAGAGAAGAAAATTTATTTAAAGGAATAATGACCAAACTTCCTATTACCTAGGGAAGAAAATGGACACTCAGATTCAAGAAGGCCAAAAACTCTCTAAAGAGGAACCGAAAAAGTCCACATGGAGACAAATTTTTCTCAGTGTCGAAATTCAAAGAAAAAGAATTTTGGAAGCCTCAAGGGTAAAGTGACTCAAAAAATTAAAAATACAACTACCGTATGATGCAGTAATTCCATTTGTGGATATTTATCCAAATTTAAATTAGGATCTTGAAGAGATATTTGCATCCAAGATGTAGAAACAACCTTAATGTCCTTAATGGATGAATAAAGAAAGTGTGTTATATACATATAATTTAATATAAATCAGCCTTAAAAAAAAAGAAGGAAATCTTGTCATATGCAACCATATGGTTAAACCAATTCGTTAAGGTGTGTTTTATGTCCCAGAATGTGGTCTCTCATGGTGAATGTTCCCAGTGAGCTTGAGAAGAATGTGTATGCTAGAGTTGTTGGATGAAGTAGTCTATAAATGTCAATTCTATCCAGTTGACTGATAGTATTATTGAGTTCAACGATATCCTTACTGATTTTTCTGCCCATTAGAGCTGATAAAGGGATGTCTGCCATTTCTGATAAAGGGGTGTCGAAATCTCCAACTGTCATAGTTCACTTAGGCTCCTATAGCAAAATACCACTCTGGGTAGCTTAGAAACAATAGAAATATATGTCTTACTGTTCTGGAGGCTGGATGTCCAGGATCAAGGCACCAGTATAGTCATGTTCTCCAGTGAGGGCCATCTTTCTGGTTCATAGCGAGTGTCTTCTTGCTGTGTCCTCACAAAGTAAAGGGGCTAGCTAGCTCTCTGGAGGACCTTTTATAAGCACTGATTGCATTCATGAGAGCTCCAAACCCCATGACTAAGCACCTCCCAGTGGCCTCACCTACTAAGACCATCATGCTGCTGTTAGGAGTTCAAAATGTGAATGGGGGGGACCAGGGGACACAAAAAATTCAGACCATAGCACCAAATATGATAGTAGTTTCATCTATTCCTCTTTGCAATTCTGCTAATTTTTGCCTTACAAAAGTTAGTTTTGATTTGTTAATCAAATTTGTTATTTTGATTTGTTAAGTGCACAAATATTAAAGATTATTAAGTCTTCTTGGAAAGTTGAACTTATTTATCATTAGGTAGTGCCCTTCTTTACCCCTTATAACGTCCCCTGCTTTGACATTTGTTCTGTCTGTCTGAAATTAATATAGCTATGCCTGTTTTCTCTGATTAGTGTCAGCAGGTATATATTCCTTCATCCATTTACTTTTAATCTACATGTGTCCTTATATTTAAAGTGGGTCTCTTACAAAAAACTATAGTTGGGTCTTGTTTTTTGGTCCACTGACAATCTCTGCCTTTTAATTGGTGCATTTAGACCATTGACTTTCAAAGTGATTACTGATAGATTTAGATTAATATCTATCATATTCACATACTGTTTTCTATTTATTGCCCTTGTTCTTTCTTCCTATTTAGTCTTGTACTCTTTTGTTACCTTTTGTGGTTTCAGTTGAGCATTTTATGATTTCAGTTTTTCTTAATTCTTAGCATAGTGCTTATACTTGTTTTTAATTTTTTTAGTCTTTGCCAGTGTATGTCTATTTATATTGTTATATCTTTCCACTGAATTCACTCTTTTATCATTATGTACAAACTTTCTTTGACTCTTGGACAATTTTTACTTAATCTGTTTCTTCTGATATAAGTGTAGATACCAATACTTTTGATTACCATTTGTATGGAATATCTTCATCCATCCCTTCACTTTTGATCTCTGTGTTCTTTTTTTTTAAATTTTTTTATTGTTATGTTAATCACCATATATTACATCATTAGTTTTTGATGTAGTGTTCCATGATTCATTGTTTGTTCATAACACCCAGTGCTCCATGCAGAATGTGCCCTCTTTAATACCCATCACCAGGCTAACCCATCCCCCTACCCTCCTCCCCTCTAGAACCCTCAGTTTATTTTTCAGAGTCCATCATCTCTCATGGTTCGTCTCCCCCTCTGACTTACTCCCCTTCATTCTTCTTCTCCTGCTATCTTCTTCTTTTTCTTTTTTCTTAAAATATGTTGCGTTATTTGTTTCAGAAGTACAGATCTGTGATTCAAAAGTCTTGCACAATTCACAGCACTCACCGTAGCACATACCCTCCCCAATGATCTCTGTGTTCTTAAACCTAAAATAGTTATCTTGTAAACAGCATATAGTTGGATTTTTAAAAACCCATTCTACCAGTCTATATCTTCATTGGTATCTATTTATATTTAAGTAATTATTGACTAACATTTATTGATTTTGTTTAGTGATTACTTAAAGATTTGTCATTGTTTTCTGTATGATTTGTAGCTCTTTTGTTTCTCTCTTCCTCTCTTATTGTCTTCCTTTATGATTTGAGATTTTTTATGTATGTGATATACATTAATTATTTTTTCTTTATCTTTTTTGTATCTGCTAGGATTTTTTTTCTCTTTGTGGTTACTATTAGGGGTGCATAACACATTCTATTGTAACAGTCTTTCTGAACTAATAACAATTTAAGTTCAACCACACAAAAAGTCTATACTTTTATTCCCCCACACACTTTATTTAAATAATATCAGAATTTACTTCATTTTAGATTGTGTATCCAATAACCATTTTTGTGGTTATGGTTATTCTTAGTTCTTTTGTCTCTTAACTTTTATACTAGGATTAAAACTGATTTATAAGCCACCCTTACATTATTACATTATTCTGTATTTGTCTATGTATTTACTTTTACCAGTGAGATTTAAACTTTCAAATACTTCCATGTTGCTGCTTAGCATATTTTCATTTCAACTTAAAGAACTCCTTTAAACACTTTTTGTAAGGCAGAACCTGTGGTAATGAACTCCCTCAGTTTTTGTTTGAGAAAGTCTTTATTTTTTCTTTATTTTTTAAAGGACAATTTTGCTGGGTATAATATTTTTGTTTGGTAGGGTTTTTTTTCTTTCTTTCAGTACTTTTAATATATCATTACATTCTTTCCTAGCCTGCAGTACATTTGTTGTGAAATCAACTATAGTTTTTTAGGGGTTCCCTTGTATGTAATGAATCACTCTTCTCTTTCTGCTCTCAAAAAGTCCAAATGAAGTGGACAAAAAGTCAAGCTATAACCTGGGAGAAAGTATTTGCAAACCACATATCCAACAAAGGACTATTATTTAGAATATATAAAATTCCCTAATACTGAATAGTATAAAACATAAAATCTAATAAGAAAATTGAGAAAAGGCATTAGCACACATTTCACCATGAAGGATATACAGGTGGTAAATAGCATATAAAAAGATATTCAACATAACTAATTATGAAGGAAATGTGAATAAAAATTATAATCAGATACCACTACACACCTATCTGGCTAAAATTAAAAAATAGTGATAGCATCAAATTCTGACAAGAATGTGGAGAAACTGAATCATTCATATATTGAAGGTGGGAATGTAAAATGATACAACCACACTGAGAAAACTGTTTTATAGTTTCTATTAAAATTAATCATGCAACAATGATATGACCCAGCAACTGTACCCTTGAACATTTTCCAGAGTAATGAAATCTTATGTTTACATAAAAATTTTTTTTCCTATGCAAATGTCTATGCAAATGTTCATAAAAGCTTTCTTTGTAATAGCCAAAACTGGAAGGAACCCAGATGTCCTCCAACAGGTGAATGGTTAAACAAACAGTATTACATATCATGGAATACTATTCTGTAATCAAAACTAATCAACTATTGACACATTCAACTTTGTGGGATCTCTGGGGAATTACGCTGAGCTAAAAGAGACTGTCCTAAAAGTTACATACTGTATTTTTTCATTCATATAACATTTTTAAAAAGTTTTTAGAATTTATTTAAGTAATCTCTACCTCAATGTGGTCCTTGAACTCACTATCCCAAGATAAGGAGTCGCATACTCTTCTGACTGAGCCAGCCAGGTGCCCCTCATTTATATAACATTTTTAAATGGAGATCAGATTGGTGGTTACCAGTGCCAGGGTTATGGGAGGGAAGGATGTTGAGAGGGATGTTGCCACAATTATAAAAGGGTAACAGGAGGGGTCCTTATGGTGATGGAACTATTGAGATTCTTGACTGTGTTTGTGGATACAAAAACCTATACATGTAATGAAATTGTATAGCATTAAACAAAAATATACAAATGGAGTACAAGTAGAAGTTGGAAAATCTAAATAAAATCAGTGCTTTGGATCAATGCTGACATCCTAGTTGTGGTGGTCTTATACTATAGTTTTGCAAAATAATGTCTGGGGAGAAAGTAGATAAAGTATACAAGGAACCTCTCTGTATCATTTCTTACAACTATGTATCAATCTACAATTATTTCAATAAACATTTCAGTTTTAAAAAGGAATGAAATACTGCTGCAACATGGATGAAACTTAAAAACTTTATGCTAAGTGGAAGAAGTTACTAATAAAAAGATATAGTAGATATATATTTGCCTAATGTTAAGGGAGGGGAAGAAGGAAAAGTGATTGCTAATGGTAGTGGTTTTTTTCTGGGATGCTTAAAATATTCTAAAGCTAGATTGTGGTAAAATACTAAAAACCACTGAATTGTACACTTTAAATAGGTGAATTTTGTGATAATTATAGATCTCAATAAACCTATTTAAAAAGAGAAAAAGAATCAGAGAAAATTATAACATTTAATTTGTATCAATATTTTTTTTCTTCTCCCAAATCTGTAGAGGTTTCCCAAATCCAATTGAGATTTTTGCCTCCATTTTAAATGACTTTTCTCATTTAAGCATGTGTCTGAACAATCTTTAACTTTACTGAGTGAGTAAACTGAACTGAATAAACCTCTTAGAGTGAATTATGAAGCTAGCTGCTCAATGTATGAGAAACTGAAATGGCTTACATATTAACACACTTTGATTCACAGCTCTACAATAGGCCCATGTTTTTATCAGTCTCTGGTAGGACAATGTGTAAAAGGAATGTTGAGGCTGTATTGTTTATTCCTGTCAACTTTCTTTTCAGGTAGATTCTTATTGATCTGCTCTTTTGTCAGTCTGACCCTGTTTGTTTCATAGCTCCAGAAATTTCTAAACATTTTTCTTCTGTTAGATCCTCTCCCCTGTTTTCTGAAATAAAAGTGTTTTCTTATTAATTAGACATCCAAAAGGAAATATTGAGCAGGAAGGTAGATATATGAAGTCTAATCTTGATTTGGGAGTTCTCATGGTATCAGTGGCATTTAGTTGTCCAAAAACTTTTCTCTGGTATACTCCATCTGTTAAAGGTATGGGAGAATGGTGGAAACATTTAAAGAAGATTGAGGAGTCACCAATGAATTAAAGGAAAAACAAATGTACTTGTTGTCTTTGAATCAAACTGAAGTTTTTTCTTCAGAAGAAAGGTGATAGTTGAGTCAAAGGATGACAATAGGTAGTACAAAATGAGGATTAGTATACAAATGACCTTCACGTGGGAATTGTGGTTGAGAATGTGATCACTACTAGCACGGTTTAGTGCTATTGCCTTATTTCCTGCTAAGGCACCTGTAATTTTACAATCAGTTATTTTGCACCAGCAAGTACAAGTGCTAACACAATGAAAAAGGCAAATATGAAATGATTCCTAGTACTCTTTTGAAAACAATTTTGACCTCACAACCACTTGAAAGGATGTAGACAACTCTGAAGAGTCTATAAAACACAATTTAGAAACCACTCCCTTAATAATATGGGATTCTATTCACACAGTTGATAAATATAGCATAAATATTTTGAAAAAGCAAATAACTGTTGACTTTTATGCAGTGAGATTGCTTTTTATACCAGTAAAAATGAACTAAAATGCATTCCTATTCCTAAACTATATTATAAGGACAGGCTTATCTTTTCAATGTAAAATGTATAATTATTTTTCAGGAGGTCATGTTAGTATGGAGAGCAGTATCTTAATATTCACTTCTTCAAATGCTTTTTGATCCATAGCAACTGAATATTTTTATATCATTCTTCCTATTGTATTGAAAATTAATGAGGGTTTATTCTATTATAAATAAAATAATGTGTAGTAATAATTTACTATTTAAAATTTACCTACTAAATTTTTTAAAAACTGTATTATAAAATATGCCTGAAGATTTTGAGCAATGACAATTTGGTATAATTTAAATTTAAGCTCAGTGTTACAGATTTTCAGAATTTAATGTTATCAATAAGAAATACAAAATTAAAAATAATTTCAGTTATTTAGCCTAACTTTAATTTTGCTTTACATTGGAAATGGACATTTAATTAACATTTACATAATAATGAATATCTTAAAGCCTTAATCACCTTAAACTTTAGTTACAGATAATCCATGCATAGATAAATCTAATAGGTTTATGTGCATTTAAGATGATTCTAATAAACTAAATAATAATAATATATTTGAAATCATGGTAAGAATAATTTGTTTGGTTGCTGTGCTCCCAAATTGATTATTTCAAGCAGAGGTAGCTTCTCTTCAGAAGCACAATGAAGCAATCTCCAGCTAGAAAAAGAGCTGTCGCTTATTGGGTTCATGAAGTAGATACAGAGCCAAAGGATGCTTTCAGGTGGAGATGAAAGTCATAAAGTGTGTGAATTAAAAAGAACAGATTCATTTATCTTTGTCTTTTACACCTGGACAGAATGCTAAGAGCCATCTGTCAAAATTGCATTCAATTCAATAAAGGGCATTTTGTTTATCTGTGAATAAATTAAATGGACCTGGATGGGATTTTAATGGAAATATGTACGGTTGAGATTTCCAAAGAATCAAGCTTGGCATTTCTTACAACAAGCTTTTGATGGGTCTCTTTAGAGGGCAATTCTCAAGGATAATTCCCCTTTCCTCTTTTTCTTCTGGAAATATGGTTATTAATTTTTTTTCTTTTTAATAATGATACATTTTTGATCAGTACAAAATTAGAAAAAAGATTTCCAAACAGTCTTCACCAGGGAACTTTTCCTTTGGATGGATAAATAAATGAAGTGAAAAAATATTATTTTATTTAGAATGCTAAGTGGGTTTTCACCAAAATTGATGAAAATATTGTATCTTTTGTAGATTGACACATTGTTTAAGTAAATAACTGATTCACAGAAGAATTATTACTCTGCAAATTTTTGACACTTTTTATTTTTCCTTCCAAAGAATAAGGCTCCATATTGGGAATAGGGGAAGAATCAGATTTTTCAATCTTTTTAGTATCTTTCTTTCTCTTTGTTTTTTAAAAAATTTTTGATTAAGAAAGAACTAGAGTTATATAGAATGACAAACATTAAAATAAATAACATAGAAGAATCTATAGAAAACTGAAATAAAATTTGTAAATATTGTTTTTCTTTAGAAATAGCAATATAATATCTTAAAAGTTAAAGTCCCTGAAAATCAAAATTGATGTTAAATTGTCCAGTTTTCATGTAAGTAGCTGTGACAATCTTCTTGGCAAAGCTGAAGATATTTCACATAAATAATATGTTTTGGTTAAATATTTCTTTAAAATACATCAATTTTTGTAATTTATATATATTTGGACTCTTCAAAAGAGCAACTCCCATAATAATGTAATTTGTACTAAAGAAAACTACACAAAGTAGAGAAGTTCAATGTTCAGAATAGTACTGTACTCTGAGGTAACTTTAAAAAAAAAATCAATAGGAAGATAAAGAATTAACACCCCTTATCTCCCTAAGATATCTTCAAACATTAAAAACATATTTGTGAGGGGTGGGATCTCCTGAATGGTACAGTAAAAACTTCAATTTTAAAGTGCCAAAATTAAAATCATGCCTCATTACACACAGAGGACCCCTTGGCAAATAGATATTTTGGTGCAAGGCATTTAAGGAAACCTTTGCCCAGTCATTAACTGATTACTAAACTAATCAAGCAGAGACCTTAGTGGCTATTCAGTACAATTAATACAGACTATGTCATTAGCCCAGGAAACTTACAATTTTTTTTTAATAAAAAAATATGAAACCTGTAAAGAAACAGGGAAACATGGCCCATGCATGGGGGGAAAATTCAGTCAATAGAAACTGTTCTTTAGGAGCCTGATTTTAGACCTAGTAGACAAAGACTTAGCATCAGCAATTAAAAACACAGTTAAAAAAACCCTAAAAAGTCATGTTTAAAATATTAAAAAATGTATAAGAATGATGTCTCACCAAATAGAGAGGATGAATTAATAGATAATGATGATAAAAGTAATAATAAGTGAATGGAAATTATGTGGATAAGTAAAATTACTGGAATCAAAATTTCTCTAGAGGGACTCAACGGATATGAATTGGCAGAAGAAAGAATCAGTCAGCTTGAAGATAGTTCAATTGAAAATATCCAGTTTGAGGAACAGGAAGAAAAAAATAATGAAGAAAAATAAATAAAGTTTCATTGACTTGTGAGACACCATTGTTATACCAACATATGCATAATAATAATCTCATAAGGAGGAGAGAGGAAAAAGGCAAACCAAAACAAAACAAAACTCTTTGCATAAATAAATGGCAAAAAATGTTCCAGATTTTATTAAAACAAGAAAACAAATAGCAATCTACACATGCCAGCAACTCAACATAAACCAAGTAGGACCAAATCAAGGAGTGCCACACCTAGATATATTACAATCAAACTGTTTAAAGACAAAGAGAAAATATTAACAGCAGCAAGAGCAAAGTGTCATAGCATACAAGAGAATCTCAATAAAATAAACATCTGACTTCTTATCACAAACTATGGAAGCCAGGGGTTGTTGGCATAACATATCCAAAGGGCTGAAAGAAAAATATTGCCAACCAAGAATTCTATATTCAGCAAAACTATCTTACAAAGAAGGAAAAATTAAGACATTCCCAGATTTATCACTAACAATTCCACCCTTTAGGAAACACTAAAGGGGATCTTTAGGTTGAAATGAAAGAATACTACACAGTAATTTGCATCCATACAAGGAAATAAAGAACACTGGTAAGGGTAATTGACAGGTAAATACAAAAACACAATATATGTATTTTGTTTGTGGCCTTTTTTCCCTCTTATCTGATTTAAAAGACAACTGCATAAACAATTACTATAAAATAATATTGATGTGTATATAATGTATAAAGATGTAATTTGACAACAATGGCACAAAGGTGGGAGAAAGAAATGAAACTATATTGGACCAAAGTTCTTGTATACTATTAAATCTAAGCTGATATTAATCTGAATTAGACTATTTTTAGTTAAGATGTTAATTGTAATACCTAGGGCAACCACTATAAAGATAACTAAAATGTGGTACAGGAGAACACAGGCAGCAACCTCTTTGACATCAGCCATAGCAACTTCTTACTAGACATGTTTCCAGAGGCAAGGGGGAAAAAGAATGAACTATTGGGACTTCATCAAGATAAAAAGCTTCCGCACAGTGAAGGAAACAATCAACAAACCTAAAAGGCAGCCTATCGAATGGGAGAAGATATTTGCAAATGACATATCTGATAAAGGGTTTGTATCCAAAATCTATAAAGAATTTATCAAGCTCAACACCCGTAAAACAAATAATCCAGTTAAGAAATGGCAGAAGACATGAATAGACATTATTCCAAAGAAGACATCCAGATGGCCAACAGACACATGAAAAGATGCTCAACATCACTCATTATCAGGGAAATACAAATCAAATCTGTGGACGAGAAATCACCTGTTAGAATGGCTAAAATTAGCAACACAAGAAACAACAGATGTTGGTGAGGATGTGGAGAAAGGGGAACCCTCTAACACTGTTGGTGGGAATCCAAACTGGTGTAGCCACTCTGGAAAACAGTATGGAGTTTCCTTAAAAATCTAAAAATAGAACTACCCTATAATCCAGCAATTGCACTACTATTTACTGAAAGGATGTAAAACAAAACAAAACAAAACAAAACAAAACTGATTTGAAGGGGCACATGCACCCCAATGTTTATAGCAACAGAATTCAAGAAATGAAGCAGGTGAACATTGGAGAAAGAAAAAAGGGGGGGCAAACCATAAGAGACTCTTAACTATAGAGAACAAACTGAGGGTTGCTAGAGGGGAGGTGGGCAAGGGGATGGGATAAGTGGGTGGTGAGTATTAAGGAGGGCACTTGTATGGGTGTTGTATGTAAGTGATTAATCACTAGATTCTACTCCTGAAACTAATATTACACTATATGTTAACTAACTAGAATTTAATTAAAAACTTGAAACATAAAAAAAATAAGTCAAATAAAAAATGGTAAAAGAAACAAGAGAATTAAAATTCTGCAGAAGAAAATATCTATTTAACAAAAAAGACAACAGTAATAAAGAAATAGAAGAAAAGATACAGATATATAGAAAATGAAAAGCAAAGGGACAGAAGTAAATCTAATTTTCTCAGTAATTACACTAAATATAAATTGATAAGGTACTGCAATCAAAGACAGAGATTAGAAGAATAAATAAGGAAAAAAGCATGATTCAATTATATCCTGTCTATAAGACACATTTTAGATTCAATAACACATATATTTAGAGTCAAAGGATGGAAACTGATATATTATGGAAACAATAACCAAAAAAGAGAATTACTATACTAACATTGGACAAAAATGTATTAAGACATAAATTCTTACTACATGCAAAATGGATATTTTATAGTGCTAAAAGAGTCAATTCATTATAAAAATAATAGTTAACAACATATGTACCTAAGAACAAAGCTTCCAAAATAAATGAAGCCCAAACTGGCAGAATTGAAGAAAGAAAGAGATAAGTCAACAATAATATTTGGAAACTTTGATACCTCACTTTCTTTTTCTTTTTTAAGATTTTATTTATTTATTTGAGAGAGAGAATGAGATAGAGAGAGCATGAGAGGGGGGGAGGTCAGAGAGAGAAGCAGACTCCCTGCTGAGCTGGGAGCCCGATGCAGGATTCGATCCCAGGACTCCAGGATCATGGCCTGAGCTGAAGGCAGTCGCTTAACCAACTGAACCACCCAGGCACCCGATACCTCACTTTCAACAACGAATGAAACAACTAAGCAGAAGAACAAGGAAATAGAAGACATCAACACTATAAATCCACTGGCTCAAACAGACATCTCTAGAATAAACCACCAATAGCAAATATATCTTTTATTCACGTGCACACGGCATATTCTACATTATAGATCACTGATATGCTCTAAAATAAAACTGAAGTCATGCAAATTATGTTTTCTTATAGTCACTGAATCAAATCAATTTAAAACCAGTTAAAAACGCGATCTTTTTAAAAAATTTCTCTTAGAATGTTCATGATATAAAATTTTAATTGTTTTTTTTCAATTTTGAACTTAATAGAGAACATGGAATGTTTTTAAGAACATAGAATTCCATTTTTAAAAATTCCAATGTTTATGTGATTTTTAAGATTTTAACCCAATCTTAACTATGTATTTTACTAGCAATTTACTAGTGTAAATGGCTGAGAATAAGAGTGTAGATAAACTATACAAGAAGAGTTGAAAATTGGACTGTATAGATGATAAAATGGGAGCAATTCTATGAAAAAGTGAGGGCAATATGAGTAGTGAAGACAGAGACGAATGATTGCAATGAAATTAACTAACTGAAAAAATTTTAGGACTAATTCATTAGATATAGTCAAGATCAAAGACAAATGCAGAAAATCAAAATATATAAAATAGGTGTTAACAACTGTCTACACAGCAAAACATGAGGCATTCTCAGAAGCTTCATCTCTCTCATTCCATCTTATACAAAAATGCCTTTCAGAATTAGAGAAAGTCAATTTTCTGAGAAGCAAAAATGCCAGCACTTATTGACCATGTTTTATGCCAGGCTCCATTCTAAATATTCCCTACGTATCAAATGATTTAAGCCTCATTCTGACACATGAAAATAGCTGTATAGATGTGAATACTGTAGTTCAGAGAAATTAACAAACTTGCCCAACATCATACAGCTAGCAATTTTTAAAACCAGGATGTCAACATAGTTTGGCTCCAGAACTCAGTTGCTTATTTAACACTGTCTTCTGGACTATTCTTATAGCTTTTGAAGCTGCACGTAAGCATGGGCAACTCTCAAGATTTGATCATTGGACTCACTGTTTTACCTTGGAAAAATGGATTGCTTAATTCTATGAATTTGAAAAGATAAAAAAAACAACTAAAATGGATTAATACTTTATAAATAATATTAATATATTTTGCAATGCCTTATTTTGATACAATGGTCCCAATAACAGTCTGAAAAACACTAGTTTAATTACCAGGCACCCTACTATATTTTCTCCACTGTATTTTTTGCCCATTTTATCTTTTTGAATTGATAAATTTTTTGTCTCTTATCTGAACTTTGTGATAAAAAAATGAAATTGTTAAAGTGCCTTTGATCTCAACCTATAATAATTATTAGATTTTTTCAACTCTTGAACACTAGGAAGGATATTGTTTACTAAGTTGCTACATGTGACCTGTCTTCATTTTTAGTCCTTTGGAGAAATCAGCTGCTTCAAAATCAACCCATAAATTGTTTAGCAGGGAAAATCAAAATTCAATTTTGGACATAAAACATATAGTTTTGGGATGTCTGGGTGGCTCAGTTGGTTAAGCATCTGCCTTTGGCTCAGGTCATGATCCCAGGGTCCTGGGATCAAGTCCTGCATTGGGCTCCTTGCTCAGTGGGGAGTCTGCTTCTCCCTCTGCCTTCTGCTCTCCCTGCTTGGGCACACTCTCTTTCTCTCTGACAAATAAATAAATAACATCTTCAAAACAAACAAACAAACAAACAAACAAAAAACATAGTTTTACATAGAGAAAAAAAATCCAAACTCAGGTGAACTAGAATATCATAATGAATTAGACAAAAAAGATATTGGGAGCTATGATAATTTAGAAATAAATTTTACATTGGTTAATTATATCAACCATCTCAAATTTTTTTAAGTTTTTATTTAAATTTGTTAGTTAATATACAGTGTAATATTAGTTTCAGATGCACAATAGTGATTCAATACTTCCATACAACTCTCAGTGCTCATCATAATAAGTGCATTCCTTCATCCCCATCATCCATTTAACCCATTCCCCCCCCACCACCTCCTTTCCGGCAACCATCAGTTTGTTCTCTGTAGTTGAGTCTGTTTCTTGCTTTGCCACTCTCTCTTTTCTCCCCCATGCTCATTTGTTTTGTTTCTTGAATTCTACTTATGAGTGAAATCATACGGTATTTGTCTTTCTCTGACTGAAAAACACTAGTTTAATTACCATGCACCCTGCTATATCTTCTCTGACTGAATTATTTTGCTTAGTGTAATACACTCTGTCTCCACCCATGTCATTGCAGGTGGCAAGATTTCACTCTTCTTGATGGCTGAGTAGTATTCCACTGTGTCTGTACCTCTTCCTTATCCATTCATCAGTCAATGGGCATTTGGGCTGTTTCCATAATTTTGCTATTATAGATAATGCTGCTATGAACATTGAGGTGCATGTATCTCTTTGAATTAGTATTTTGAATGTATAGTTGTCTTAAAGAACTAAGAACTCTGCTAATAAATTTTCTTGGGGAGTCAGGTTTAAATAAAAATGTATTTCCATTCTAAGACAACTTTCTTTTGTTTTCTTGTTATTGGGATATTTTTGTTTGTACAAGATATGTCCAGATCACCATCACAGTATCGGTACAGACATTAATAAATTATCATTTTATTTCAGATTCTATACTCAGAAGGATAATTATTCCTGCTATCAATGTTGCTTGTACTATCAATGTGAAGGTATTTCTATTGAGAAAGAAGCAATGTAGCTAACTCTATTTTTACCCAGTTAACATTAAATTTCTGCTATGGAAATAATTTCTAGTCATACAGCTTTAAAATTAGAATGAATTAAGAGTCTTAAAGTTAGAATTAGAAAAGTACTATTAAAATACTTTTAAGGAGGGCACTTGTGATGAACATTGGATGTTATATGTAAGTGATGAATCACTAAATTCTACTCCTGAAACCAATATTACCTTATGTTAACTAACTAGAATTTAAAAACTTGAAACAAAAATTAAAATAAAATACTTTTAGAGCTATGATAAATTTATATGTTATGAAAATCACAAATTCTGTATAGAAAAAGTTTAAATGCTTCTCTCATTGCTCATCTATTTAGTAGAATGATGTAATCTCTGTTACTAGACAAAAATTCTTTCTGTTCTTCTTCTTATTTTTCCCTAGAGAATGTAAGCTAATGTTAGTCACTAAATACCACTTTGTCTCCCTGGTGGTTCTTTAAAATGTGGCTTTGATAGTGAGCTATGGTCTTTCTGCCTCTGATATATTTCAGGTGTTTGCAGATCACTAAAAAGAACAAGCAGCTATGATTTCACCAACCTTATATCTATAAATATTACAGAGGATCAGAATTTTGCCCCACAATTGTATTATTGTTTAATTATAATGTGCTAAGGAGGATGTGGGAGGAAAGCTGTTTCTTCTCTTTTGCCTACTGGAGGCTTCATGAGACCTATAAAACAAGTGAGCTAATTCTAACCAATCTAAGAATTTTGCACGACCACATAGGTCTAAGTAATTCAGCTACACACAGCTAGGGGGATAGAAAGGCAAGATGCTGCATAGAAATGGCCTTGAATTGCTTTCCCTCATTGGCAGAGAACTAGAAAATGAGTGGGAGTGGAAGTTCAAAACAGTTGTACCTTTTGAGTGTTAGACATATCAGGTGAGAATACAAAATTTCTGAATATATGGGGGGGCTGAGGAAAAGAAATATATATATGTGTTAAGATTTATTTATTTATTCAAGAGAGAGGCAGAGAAAGAGTCTTAAGCAGACTCTGTGCTAAGCATGGAGCCTGATACAGGGCTCGATCTCACGACCCTGATATCATGACCTGAGCTGAAACCTAGAGTCAGATGCTTAACCAACTGTGCCACCCAGGTGCCCCAGAAAAGCATCCATCCATCTATCTATCTATCTATATATATATATACACACATATATATTTTTATATATATATAAAATATATATAGTATATTAAAATATATATATATTTTAAGATTTATTTATTTATTTTAGAGAGGGAGAGGGAGATGGGAGTGCAGGGCAGAAAGAGAGGGAGAAAGAGGAAGCAGACTCTGCACTGAATGCAGAGCCCCCAGTGTGAGGCTCAATCTCAGGACCCGAAATCATGACCTGAGCTGAAATCAAGAGTAGGATGCCTAGCTGACCGAACCACCCAGACACCCCAGTATATGTTTAATCTTTAGAAAAGAAGACTATAGGAACTTCTTCATGATCTGCCCAACAGCCTATTATTTCTCTTTATGAGAAAAGTGCTAACACCTCAGAATGTGAATTACAAATACACTTAAAACATTTCCTGAAATGTTTAAGCTAAATGAGAAGAAATTAGCAAAACTTTTTTATAAAGTTTCTTTCTTCGAAATTTGTTAACAAAAGGCCTATCTCCTGGTAAAGGAGGTATGTGTGAGTCTACCTGAAGGTAAATTACCCACTGTATCACTCTCGAAAAAAAATAAAAGTAAGACTGTTTAAGCAGAACTGTAAGAGGTTTATTTTTATTTATTTTTTGTTTTATTTAAAGAGAGAAAAGGGGAAAGAGAGAGAGAGAGTGGTGGAGGGAAGGCAGAGAGAGAAGGAGAGGAAAATCTCAAGCAGGCTCCACACCCAGGGCAGAGGCTGACTTGGGGCTTGATCTCGCGACACTGAGATCATGACCTGAGCCAAAATCAAGAGTCTGACGCTTAACCAACTGAACAACTCAGGAGCCCCAGAAGTGTAAGAGGTTTAGAGTAGGGGTTTCAAATTTCTAAATTTGAAATATGCCCGGCATAATTACCATTCCTATGCTCAAAGCCTTTATTATAAGGCTCATTTGAGAAAAAAAAAAATGAAAGGCTATGGGTGTTTTCATTCAGGCTGAGGTATAATTACACATGTTTTGCTTCTATTAATTCATCAAATGTCAAAAAGTGGGGTTATAGAATATGGAAAATAAGAAGAAATTGATATTCCTATTGTACCTGCTTTCACCTGATGGCAAGCTGATGAGAAAGAAGCAAGATGTACTCGTAACTTTTTTACTTTCTGATTTATTTTCAAGGTCACTGTATCATAAATTATCTGCTTTATGTATTTTGGGCATTAGGAATTGGAAACCCTTTTCTATTGTACTACACTCCTATTTTCACACCCTAACAAGGGGACCATTTCGCTTCATCTTTCGGATTTACAAAGATTAGAGTGCCCCTACCTACAGCCAGTGGGATGGGATTTTCCAAGGAATTAAAAATGTATAGTTCCAGGGGCGCCTGGGTGTCTGATTCCTGATTTCGGCTCAGGTCATGATCTCAGGATTATGAGATAAACCCGCAACTTGGACTCTGTGCTCAGCGGGGAGTCTCCTTGAGATTCTCTCTCTTCCTCTCCCTCTGCCCCTACCCCCCGCACTCTCTTTCTCTCTCTCTCAAGTAATTCAATCAATAAATCAATCTTTTAAAAAATAAAATAAAAAAATAAATATGTGTGGTTCCAGCAACTTCTCTCTTACCTTGTGCTTGTAAAATAGAACAGAAAAGTTGAAGCATAAGATTTCTTTCTTCCTATTATACGGAAGGAAAAATTCTTCCTCTATCCTTCAAGGTCTTCCAGCTGCACTAAGATGAATTTACATGAGACAGATAAATAGGAGGAAAGAAATTATTATGTGCACATGGAGGTCCAATAATGAAAATGAGATCTAAAGAAATGATCAAGGCAGGCTGCTTTTATACTTTTTAGACAAAGAGACAATAAATTTGTAAAGAATTGACAGGATAAAGAAAACAAATGTTTGGGAGCTTTAATTAGTAAGGAATTCTAAATGGAATTTCGGCAGAGGTAGTGATTAGAAAAAAGTAACAAGGTTTGCTTCTGTAGCTTTCTCAGTTTTAAAGTTCCTCTTTCTGGTGATAAGGATGTCTTTTTACTTCTTATTACAGGGAGAGTACATTTCAAATGTGATATTTACTTCCTGATTTCAGGAGGACAGAGGAGGGTCTGAGGGTTCTTGCACTGACTGTTATTTACGTAATTTCTATTTTAAATAATCAATATGCCAAAGGGCATTTTGGGGTGGCTTGCCCTTGGCGCCCATAGTATACTTTCTCTTCTAAAGAATAACTAAGTTCAGGACTAATGTAGTTGTCCTAGAAGGCATGACCGGTCAGTTTAGGCCAAAATCACTCTAAACAATGGGCCAGTGCTTTCCCTCTTGTCCTGTTTCCCGACCTTTATTTCCATTTTTACTAATGTTCCAGTGTGGGATTTTTTTCCTCCCATTTGTATTATTACTATTATTATAATTATTATTTTAACATTTTATTTATTTATTTAAGACAGAGAGAGAGAGAGAGAGAGAGAGAGAGAGAGAGAGATCATAAGCAGTGGGGAAGGGCTGATTCCCCACCGAGCAGGGAGCCCGAGGCGAGACTCGATCCCAGAACCCTGGGACCATGACCTGAGCTGAAGGCAGCCGCTTAATTGACTGAGCCACCCAAGCACCTCCTATTTTTTTTTAATTTGTAATTTTATTGTTCTTCCTTTTGCTATAAGAATAAGAGTCTAGTTAACAAATAATCGTTTTCATATAGGTGAAGTAGTTACAACAGGCATTTTCCTTACCAATCATTTCGCAGATCTAGCTTAGGCAGACTACTTTGCAAGGTTTTATCTCAGCTCACTTGAGTTCTTGAGTTACTGAGAATCGAAATTAAAGCCCAGTTATAAATGAAATATGACTTTGCTTGTCATTATTTTCTGTTATTTCTCTTAGGAGCCTTATGCAGAGTTATTCGTTATTTATTTCAGGCCGCATTTGTAGTGTAGGTAGCATGGGCACCAAATCTGGTACGTAGAGGAACCTGTGGAAATACAGGGGAAATACAACAGCTTGTCCTTTTCTTCTCATAACTAAGTCCAATTTAAGAATATAAACAGTCATTTTAGGTAATGCTCAATCTTTTGGAAGATAGTTGCTCAACTCCTTTTATTCTCTCTCTAGCTCCTCTCAGGGAGAGGTATGATCATCTGACCTCATACTGGCAAAATAAATGAATCATCATTACCTCCAGGTGTTCTCTGAATCCTCTGACCAAGCTGCAAAATGGCTGGTTTGGTAAGTTTTGGGTGTGGCTGGCCTGGTCCCATCCTGGGCATCCTCGTGTTGTTTGCTGCTGGCTTTTGTGGTCAGAGTTGTAGTCTTTCTCAGATGGATCAGAGCTTGGAAAACCTGCTCACTTAGCTTCCTTGGGCTTAGCCTGTATGTAGCTTCACAGTTATGTTATGCCCATAGTACTTATTATCATAAGGTCATTTCACTCCTCCTGGACAGACTTTATGGTCTGTCCTAACTCAACTCAGCTCCTAACTCAACATCAGTGCTGTACAGGGAAGTGGCTGGAGTGCAACCTCATCCTGCCTGACCACATTTCTCTGCTTTTTCCTTTAAATTAAAAAAATTGTATTTACTCAGAAACACACAGAATGTCAACAAGACAGCTGCAACTTTTTTTTTTTCTTTGCAATTACAGAGTGGTATTAACAGTTAACAGAACGATTACTTCGTGTAAGCTGCATCAGAGACAACTGAACATGAACAACCTGCCATCCCCATCCATAGCTAATCTGAACTGGGCACCAACAAGAACCTGCTTTCAATTTCCACACCAATTTACCATCCCCACACTGTCCCAGGCAAGGTTAGTGGCCACTGAAAATACCATCAGGCCGGGGCTGTATAAAGACACATCCGGTACTGTGTTAACCATATAAGGAAAAGACACTGTACAGCTTAAAAACAAATCTTACACAGCCTTACATTTCCATTCTTTTTCTTTAAAAACGGCTGTGTACAGGGTGGAGGAGTATAAAATGACTTAGAGACCAGAAAAAAAAAAAAACTCCGCTTGATCCAACTTCATTATCATCATCATCTTCTTCACCTTCCTCCCCCTCCTCTTCATCTTCCTCGTCTTCCTCCTGTTCCTTCTTTTTCTTGCTTTTTTCAGCCTTGACAACTCTCTTTTTTTTTCTTTTTGCCGCATCAGGCTTTCCTTTAGCTCGGTGTGCAGCAATATACTTCATATCTTGCCTTCAGCCTAGCAGCCTTTGGCCACCCGCAGCCATGTTACTACCACACGTCTCTCCCAGTTTCTTGGCAGCACCACCAACAGAGAAGCTGGAATGTTCTCCTTTGATTTGGGGGCGATGCTCAGAACAAACCGAGAAAATGGCGAAAGGAGGCCACCTGGGTGCATTGTGATCCTTGAACTCTTTTTGATTTCTCCTTGAGAGGGTATGTTTCCATTTCTCTTTAGCAGACATGATCTTACACCTCTCTGAGCACTTCTCGGAAAACTCTGAGAAGTTGACTGAAGAATCTGGGTGCTTGTTCTTGGGCTCCTCTGGGCCAGTTTGGACAAAGAATGCATATGATGACATTTTGTTTTTCGGCTTCTTAGAATGTCCTTCACCCTGGTTTAATTCTTTTCTTCAGTGAGGCACAGAGTCGCTTAGTGCCCAGCTCACTCTCACTTGCCCCGGTGCTGTCTCTCTGGAGTTCAATGCACGCAACGTTCTCTGCCTTCTTAACTGTTCTTTCTACCAAGGCCTCACGTGAGTCCCCCCCATAAATATCAAGCACAACCTGAGAGAGGAGCAAGTGTTTAGGCAACAATAACAGCAATGTTGAACAATTATCTCAAAGAGAAATCATTATGTAAAGGGATTGTGGGAGTCAGGAGCTGGGACTAAGTTTTAATTTTTTTCTTCCTCCCAGCAGGTAGATTCTTTTGCTGAAGATAAGTAAATTATATGAAGAAATTATATTTCCTCTCCACATATGACTTTCTGAGAGAGTAAATTTGTGACCCCCAACACATTTATAATTGTTGTTTACTTCTCTAAAACTTCAAAATGGCCCCGTTTGTGTATGCATATATCAGAGCTATTTTTTGGTCTAAGTGTCAGACTCCAAAAGGAATTAAGAACATTAGTTTTTAGCATCGAGATAAGCACAGACAATACTCACCACTAACTATTGGTTAATTCTATTACAACACTTGTAAAAAAGTGATACGAAATTAGACCTGCTACAAAAAGGAAGATTTGATAGCATCAGAGTGAACTTTATGTTAAATGACATTTAGCAGGGAAAATTATTCCCTGGAGTGAACCAGCTGTTTACTCTCACCGATATCGGATTGAAAAAATAACTCAACTTGTAGATATATGCTACCCTGGGCAAGAATTGGTTCATAGTTCTCCCAATGCTCACAGCAACAACCTACAAGGTAAATTTCCCTCCAACTCTGAAAAATCATATTTATTGAAACAAATAAGTTTTCAATTACAAATATTTGAATGAGATACACAGATTAACTTGTTTAAAAGTATAATTTCCCTTAGAAAAACAAATCCAAGAATAATTCCTCATTCCTGCATTATGAAAAGCAGATTAATCTTGTCCTCTAATAGATAACCATAAAGTTACAGAATATAGAAACCTGTCTCAATATGGAATCTCTGCGGAGACTCTTGAACTACCAAGAGCCAAGTTGCTCAATAAATGCTAATTGGCAAAGATGATAATTATATGTTAACTCATTTCCCAAAGTCTTCTTTTTTTTAAAAGATTTTATTTATTTATTTGGCAGAGAGATACAGAGAAAGAACAAGTAGGCAGAGAGGCAGGCAGAGGGAGAGGGAGAAGCAGGCTCCCTGCTGAGCAGGGAGCCCCATGCGGGGCTTGATCCCAGGACCCTGGGATCATGACCTGAGCCAAAGGCAGACGCTTAACAACTGAGCCACCCAGGCGCCCCCCCTTTTTTTTTTTAAGATTTTATTTATTTATTTGACAGAGAGAGACACAGCGAGAGGGGGAACACATGCACGGGGAGTGGGAGAGGGAGAAGCAGGCTTCCCGCAGAGCAGGGAGCCCGATGCAGGACTTGATCCCAGGACCCTGGGATCACGACCTGAGCCAAAGGCAGACGCTTAATGACTGAGCCACCCAGGCGCCCCGCCAAAGGGTCTTCTTATTCTCTGTTGGTTTCCACGTCCATCTACCTTAAACATTGAAAAGGACGAAAAAAGTCAGTACTCATAAGAAGTATAATATTTTCTACAATTTGTGACATTAAGAAATCTCTCATTATACATTTTAATTGCACAAACATATATACACATGTGCACACACCATTCAGTGCAGTTAATTAGTTTCTAATTATTAACTTTGGAACCTTCTCCTCTCTTTGAATTATAACAAACACTTCAGAACTTACGTGGCTGCAAAGAAAAACAAGGAAGAGGCCTGATCTTCTGTTCATTAGCTTCTTCGTGATTATTCCTTCTCTTGCACAATATAGCCATTTAGAGCTAGTCTTACCTGGTCCATGGGATACTATTGCTTGGCTGGCAACAGTGATATAAAGGAAGTCACATGAACCTTATTGATACTACTAGAGACTGATGCTTCATTTTCAGCCACATTCACTTTATTTTCAGTTATTGCCTCTCTAGTTTATGTTTGCAGAATATTTTCCTTATCCCCTCAGAGAATCACAGCATGGCAAAGTGTCCCTATGTTAGGAGCAGTATGAGAAGGAAAAAGGCAAGGGCATGTTTATGCCATCTTCCTGCTTTATATCCATTACCAGGTGGGCATCTTCTCTCCTTTTAATCTGATCTCTTTTGTGTTTTGGTTCCCTGGGAAAAAGGAGAAGCAGGTATTTTCTTTGTTTAACCGTTTACATAATTCTGTCTTCTCATTTCCCTCAGGTGTCTCTCCCTGTACATATACAGACATGAAAGCAAGTTAAAAGGCTTTTTTTGGCTGTTAGGATACTGGTTTCCTTTTACCTAGATAGACGATTTTGTGCTTGTGGGTTATGAGTTCTGAAAAATTTTCACAAATGGTTCCTGAAAACAACTACATAGCAAATGGCTCCAGGTTTCTCCTACATTAACACAGATTCATGTAAGTGTTTTGTGTCCTTTGGGTAAATACCTAGTAGTGCAATTGCTGGGTCGTGGGGTAGCTCTATTTTTAACATTTTGAGGAACCTCCATGCTGTTTTCCAGAGTGGCTGCACCAGTTTGCATTTCGACCAGCAGTGTGAGATCGTTCCTCTTTCTCTGTGTCCTCGCCAACATCTGTGGTTTCCCATTGATTTAATTTCTGTGTAAGGTAAAAACATCCAGCAACTTTTGTGGAAAATGTGACATTGAATTGTTTTTGCATTTTTGTCAAAATCAGGCAGATTTGTATGGATCCATTACCAAGCTCTCTGTTCTGTTCCAATGATCTATATGTCTAACCGTCTGCAATTTGCATGGTCTTGAATACTGAAGCTATATAAAAAACCTTGAAATCAGATAGACTGATTCCTCCCACTTTGTTCTTTTTTCTGTCAACATTGTTTTAGCTATTCTGAGATCTATACATTGCCATATAAATTTTGGAATAATCTTGTCTATATTTACAAAAAGTCTTGATGAGAGTATGACAGGAATTGATTAGATCTGTGTATCAATTTGTTGAGACTTGACATCTTTATTCTGTGAAGTCTTCCAATTCATAATCACAAAATGTTTCCTCATTTACTTAGATCTTTAAAAACTTCCTTTATCATCATTTTGTAGATTTTGGCAAGCAAATATTTCACATGTTTTGTTAGATTTATACCTATGTAGTCCATCATTTTTGAGTCAGTATATATGGTATTGTATTTTTAATTTTGGTGATCATGTGTTCATTGCTAGCACATAGAAATACAATTTATTTTTGTATGTTTATCTTGTATTCTATAAACTTGGTGAAGTCATTTGTTAGTTCTATGGGTTTTTATTTTTATTTTTGTATATTTGTTGGGATTCTTATTTTTATTTATTTATTTATTTTTGTTGGGATTTTTAGATAGGCAATCACATCATCTACAAATAGGGACAGTTTTAGTTCTTCCTTTCTAATATATACATGTATTTTACTTCCTTTACTTGTGTCATTGCAGTGGCTAGAAAGTCAGGCACTGTGTTTTATGAGTTGTGAAAAGACTAGTAAATCAAAAGTCAAATGTTGTATATACATCATCTTCTTACTCAATTTGTGATTAGTTTACCATACATTTTACAAAATAAATAGAATTTTGATAAAGGTTTTTTTCTGAAGACTGTGCATAAACATATTTACAAACAGAACTCTTAATAATATGAATTATCCAAAGATTGCTTCAATTCTCTTGCCAGGCACCCTATTAAGCATATCATATATGTCAACTTTAAGTAATAACATCCTTTTCTCTTTGAAAACCTCTCTTTTATGGCCCTGGCTTACAGGTCATCTATATTGATCATTATTCAGTTTTCCCTCTAAAGTAAAAATTCTGTGATATTATGTGATAAAACTGTGTGGTAATTTTCTCATATCTTCACTGCATGAAGAAATATATATGAATCCTCTACAAATTTCTTTCACTGTGGCTTTTACCACCCTCTTTCATGAAGCTCAGAAATGGCCATTTCCCTATCTCGCCCCAAATTCTAACGCTTTATTTCTAATTTGATGCATATTTGGATTGCGAAAATTGTCCTAGGAGCAGTGATGTCCCAAAAAAAGGTGACATGAGAGGAGCAGGTACATATTCATGTATTTATTCCTTAGGGGCAGAGTCTGGTCTCAAACCACTGACATGCTCTCTAGTTGATTCTGCGACACTTAGAGAAAGCAGATGTATTTCCTCAGGCAACAGCTTCTTTTTTCTGCAATTGTCCAGTTTGGGGTAAGAGTGCTGGCATGTCATACTTACATACATGCTCTAAGAGGTGAATGCTTCATAGCTAGTTGTTCAGTTCTGTCTGCATACATTTACATAATTATTTCAGGGCCATAACTCATTTCTTTCTCTAATAACGTAGTTGTCTAAAAATAATGCTATACTATTTTGCCTTGTAGCAACTGAAGCAAAAATGAAAAAAAAATCCTATATAAAATAGCTATTTTATAAAAGTTACAAATTATATCATTTCAAAATCTTCCAGGTGTATTAATTTTACTTTATAGGTACAGAGGAAGGAAATATGGTTGAGATGTACTTTCCAAGAACATAAATTCATGATTTCTAAACAGCAACTAGAATGCAGTTACCTTTTGAGGGCTTTGAAATATCTCTAAGGCAAGGAAAAACAATGTAACTTTTGGGCAGATTTAAAAGATATAAATTTAGTGAAGTCCCTGTTGAACTAAACACTCATTGTGCTACATTTAAAATCCCTTCCACATTCCCACTTAAATCTTGAGTAATAATAAATTGATCATGAAAAAAATTCGCCTTTAGCCAAGTAAAAATTAGAAAACTGAAAAGAGTATAAAAGATTTTAGGGCTCTAAAACAAAGGATGAGCTATTGCAGAATCAGTAACTCAAAACCCTCAAACAGTTGTGAAAATGTTGTCAGGCTCTCTGCTTAGCAGGGAGCCTGCTTCTCCCTCTCTCTCTGCCCCTTCCTTTATCTAACAGGCAGATAAGTGTTAAAAAGAAAAGGCAGTGTTTGGCAGTTCTCAAAAGAAAACTTGTTAGTCAATGAAGCCAAGCTTGATGTTGATGTGTGGTAGTTTCAGTAAAGTACATATAATGGACCACCAAGATCATTACACATACGCATAATAATCATCAGAACGAAGGAGAAAGGTAAATAATCCCATTAGTTGAACTCAGAAGAAACAAAATCGTTCTTAAAAAGCTCTAATTAATATACTTAGAGAAATTCAAGGTGATATCACCCATATAAAACATAAACAGCATGATATGAGTAATAAACATTCAGGGAGAAAAAATAGCCATTGAAAAATATTGAAAATAAAGTTAATGTTGATAATTCCTTTATGTGTGAAATGTAAAAATAAAAAGACAGATCACCCAGAGCAACTTCTCCTAATTTTTGTCTTCTTCAAAGTGCTAATATAGACCAAAAGCCCTAAGAGACAATTGACTAAAGGAAAAATTTAGTCACTCTCCACCAAAACAGTGTTTCTCAAAATATGTTGTGTGGGCTGCTTGTATCAGAAACAATGGAGGTGTTTAGTAAATGAATAGAATTTTCTAGACCCAGAAAACACCCACTAAATCAGAATTTCTGTAAGTAATGCTGAGACAGATGCATTTAATAAGGCTTCCTACGTAATCTTAAGGTTACTACAGTGACTACTATCTTAAAACCATTTAAAAGGTTCAAAAATCTTAAATAACTTTCAAGTATTTTTATTTTTTTATTTTTTAAATTTTGTAAAGATGTATTTCTTTATTTGAGAGAAAGAGAAAGAGTGGGAGACAGAAGGAGAGAATCTTCGAGTGGACTCCCTGCTGAGCTTGGAGCCAGACACAAGGTTTGATCCCAGGACCCATGAGACCATGACCTGAGCCAAAACCAAGAGTCAGATCCTTAACCCTCTGAGCCACCCAAGTGCCCCACAAGTATTTTTAACCCCTCTTTTTAACATTTTTCTGTATTTGAGAAACACTTTTATGCTCTTTGTCTCCATATTACACTTAATCTCTATGAAAATGTTTGTCTTATGGAAACCTTCCTTCATCACCAAATTCCAAAATTCAGAAAGCTTATTTAATTAGGAGTTAGTGTAATGTATGACTCATAGTGTGTTTATTGAATGTTTTTGAACTGAGTCCAGAGGTTCACTGTCCAACCTAGCATTGACTAGCCACATGTGGTTACTGACACTTGCAATGTACCTAGTCAGATTTTTTATGACTTATAAAAGAAAGGTAAAATGTCTTACTAATATTTTCTATAATAATTACATATTGAAATGAATTGCTTAAGAATGAAAACAATAGAAACAACAAAATTCATTTTTAGGTGCTAATTCTTCTAAGTATTATTAGTGAATTTATCCCATTCTCTCTAGACTATTAAAGTCTATTCCAAAAGTCATAGATTGCATGTTTTTGTTTCCTAATCAGAAAAACATTCTCATTAAGCATTAAGTCCCTTGAATTTTAAGCGACCGATTGCCAACAGGCACATGTGAAATTATTAGGGGATAAGGAGCATCTAAAAGTTTACCTTTGTATTCACTCTTTCTTGTCTGAAAAGTACAAGTAACAAATGAGAAATCTATTAAGGTTTTAATTAATTCCTTTTTCTAACCAAGAAAACTATGACAAGTTTCCCTGCCTAATAGTTTATTTTCATAACTAGGTAAAATTAGGAAGTATAGGGCCAAGATTCTCACGTGAAATCATCATTACTTTAAAAATTATTTCAAATAAAAAAGGAAGGGAGGTATGATCTGCTCAAGGGAAAGAACATACTAGAAAAAATATATATGGTATTGATTTGTTTTTTCACTATGCATTTATTTGTACTTCATACATAGATATTGATTTTTATTTTTCCAAAGAAATATCAGGTTTCATAAACTGTAGGTGGAAAGCACAGAAATATTTTTTCAATATAATGATGTAACAGCAACTAATTACTGTTTTTCATCTCTTTAAGTTTACCAATTCCATTTTATTCATTTTACTATCATATAATTGTGATCAGCAAACATTGTGAATACATATTAAGTCTTACCATGTTTTATTTTTTATTTTATTTTTTTAAAGTTATTTCACATCCTCTATTCTTTTTTTTTTTTAAGATTTTATTTATTTGTCAGAGAGAGAAAGAGAGAGAGTGCGCAAGCGCACAAGCAGGGGGAGCGGGCTTCCGTCAAGCAGGAGCCTGATGCAGGACTCCATCCCATGAATCTGGAATCATGCACAACCTGAGTTGAAGGCAGACGCTTAACCAACCGATGCACCCCACTGTCCCTATGTCTTACCATGTTTTAAAATCATGTATGCGGGGCACCTGGGTGGCTCAGTCCGTTAAGTGTCTGCCTTCAGCTCAGGTCATGATACCAGGGTCCTGGGATCGAGCCCCATGTCAGGCTCTCTGCTCAGCAGGGAGTCTGCTTCTCCCTCTCCCTCTGCCCCTAACCCCACTAGTGTGCACATGCTCTCTCTCTCTCTCAAATAAAGAAATAAAATCTTAAAATAAAATAAAATAAAATTATGTATACATGAATAAACATGATTCTTGAATGTCCAAGATTCAGATTGGTATTGAGAGATTTCCACTACGGCATTAACTGTCATCACGTATCAGAATAGGAAAAGTGGGTCTCTATTAATATTCAGACACCAGTACTGAATCTCATTTATAGTCATATCTTTAATGGAAAGCAATGTATCACTAGGTAACTGAAAGAAATTTATTTTTCTGCATAGCCTTTACACCATTTTTCAACTCAATATTAGAAAATAATTGTATTATACATTCTATCATCTCTCTCTGTCTCTGTCTCTGTTTTTCTCTCTGGGTGTTTGCTTATTGTTAAGCAATAATGTGATGGACAATTAATTTCTTCTTTATCTGTATTCTCATGATATTTAATCAATGCCTTTTCCCCTGCTTTAGTATATTTGGGGGAAAAAAAGACTATTTTAATCATAAACAAAAGACTTGTGGGAAAAAAGTTAAAAGTGTCACTGTTATAACTAGACCACAGTTTAGAGAAAATAAGGTTGAAGAAACAGATGATGTATATAGTCCATACATAGCCACAGTATTTTTGGAAATCTGTGTGTAGAATGGAAATATGAATCAAAGTATAATAATGCCATAGTATTTGAAAAATTTGTTCAAAAAATAATTGCAGCATTATCATTGCACATTTGCAAGAGTACAACTGGGCCTTATTTCTATAGGAAATATCTTGCATGATTTATAATTTTTATTTTGTTTTTATTTATTTATTTTAAAGATTTCATTTATTTGACAGAGAGATAGAGAGAGCACAAGTAGGCAGAGCGTCAGGCAGAGGGAAAAGGAGAAGCAGGCTCTCCGCTGAGCAGAGGGCCCAATGAGGGGCTCAATCCCAGGACCCCGGGATCATGTCCTGAGCCGAAGGCAGCTGCTTAACCAACTGAGCCACCCAGGCGCCCCTATTTTGTTTTGTTTTAATGTTTAAGGGAAAACTTTCAAGTCTTCCTAACTTTCTAGATTTCATTTTTTTAAACTAATGCATGATGTTTGATGTGATTCTCTTTACATTAAATATCAACAATTATCACCAAATAAAAAGTGGATGTCCAGTAGTTATTCGATGAAAGGAAAGTTGTTTAAAAAGAAAGGAATTTGAAGAACACCTTAATATTTCATTACCCAGATAATAATCAAAATAAACCAGTTTGTGTTTTAAGACTGTCTGACCTGTGTTTATGTTTTCAGTAAAAATAAAAACAAAACTTGATTTTGCTTCTTAATAGGACATAGTCTCGTGATTTTTATTCCCAATTTTTTTTAAAGATTTTATTTATTTATTTGAGAGAGAGAGAGAAAGGGAGAGTTAGAGAGCACAGCAAGGGAGAGGGAGAAGCAGGCTCTCTGGCTGAGTCTGACTTGGGGGGTGCAGGGGCTCCATCCCAGTACCCTGGGATCATGACCTGAGTGAAAGTAGACTCTTAACTGACTGAGCCACCTAGGCACCTCCTTTCATTCCCAGTTTTAACTACAAAAACAAACTAGACTATAATATTGTATTATTCCCTCATTAGAGAGCTGAATATTATAATAAACTGGAATTAATTAAAATATAGAGAATGCCAAGACATTCCTAGGGAAAGAAGATAATCAAAGCTGCTTTCATTCCTGAAAAAGAGGCATGAGGAAGAGGGATCAGCAGCCAATATTGATAAGAAAAAAAGTCATATTAGTAATAAACTTTAACATCCACATGTGAGTTGGCATAACAGATGAAAATTACCAAGAGCTTCAGTTACAGAGAGTTTTTCCCACCATCTGCTTTTTCCCAAAGATCATCTCTGACTGCTTGGGAATAGCATACCAAAGTCTGGGTTCAAAAGAGAACTAAGATTGGAGCACGATGATAGAGTTGGAAGAAATTTCTCCCACATATTTCTATACTTTACTGAGGATAAGCTAATGGTTGTTGGCTGCTGGCTCTTAAAGGCTGGGAGCACAAGAGGAGACCTGAAGGAAATCACTTAGAAATACTCTGCATCTTCACTGAGTGTACTTCAGAAGTCCTTCAAATGTTGGAGATAATGGCAGCAGGGCAGAGAGACTAAAAAAAACAGGATTGAAATTAGAGTGTGCAAAAACTCCACAAGAGCACTTGTTTTATAAGACCGGCATAGGCCTAATACTAAAATTGATGAAACATTATAAGAAAAAAATGACAGATTAATATCTGTCATAAACATAGATGAAAAAATATTTTACAAAATATTAACGAATTGAGTCCTACCTACAATAAGTAAAAAGGATAACATTTTATACCAAACTGAATTTAAAGCCAATTGAACTTTCAAGAATCAGTGTGTATAATTCAACATGTTAATTGAACAATGAAGAAAATTATGTGATTATCTAGACAGTGGCAGATCAAAAAGATTTGGGAAAAACTCTCATAATCTCAGTAAATTATGAATAAAAAGGAAATCCCAAAATCTGATAATGGGCACCTATTAAAAACTTACAGGTAACATTACATTTAAGAATGAAACATTGAATGTTTTAACCCTAAGATTGAAAACAAGGCACAAATAATCTTTTCCCAAATGCCAACTAACTCATTTTTAATAATTATTAAGATTATTTAAATTTAGGTATTTAATTCCTGGTAACTAAATAGATTCTCTGCTAATATCTGAGTAAGTGTAAGAAGATAAATTTAGTCTTCATATCAAAAGTATAGTGAGCTTAATTTTCTTACATAAAATTTTTCTGGTTAAATGTACACTTTTCTATATAAGATAAGTGAATATTTTTTCCACATTTAAAGTATAGGCAAACAATATCAGTTTATCACTTGTTAAAATAGAAGTTATAAACCTAATTTGGAACAAATTGGAGACTAAAAAAAAATATTGACATATTTATTCTAAAGCCAAAATTTGGGGCACCCGGGTGGCTCAGTCGGTTAAGCATCTGCCTTTGGCTCAAGTCATGATCCCAGGGCCCTGGGATCGAGCCCTGCATCATGCTCCCTGCTCAGTGGGGAGGCTGCTTCTCCCTCTCCCTTGGCTGCTCCCCCTGCTTCTGCTCTCTCGCTCTCTGTCAAATAAATAAAATCTCAAAAAAAATAAAAATAAAAATAAAAAATAAAGCCAAAATTCTTGGTGCAGTATCTCACTTTTACTTTTCTAAATTCCAAGTCCCAGACCAGAGCACAGGCTACTTGTATTTTCCTAAACAATTACGTAGGTGCAGCTTATGTTCAACATGTCAGATCAGCCTAACCCCCAAACAAATCCTTCTAACTGGTGAGCGTAACACATATACATTACATGTGTCTGAATAATTAGTTTTTTTTAATCCCTATAGTATGTTATTAATGTATATTAATGTATATGTTTCCACTGTGTGCCTGGGAGAATTATTCAGCACTGTTAAATAAATTATTCCTACTTCCAACAGTAGGGCACGCTAAAAAGAACACCCCACATTAGAGGTTTATGAGGTGGAAAATGTGAAGGAGAGAATACATAGATTTTCTACCACCAAGACTTAGCATGACAACATTTAGCAGAAAAAGGAATTAGGCAATAAAGAATAAAATGTAAAAAGTACTGGTAGGGTGGTTCAGGTCAGACCATATCAAAGAGATTTCAAAGTCCATCTATCAAATTTGGTATACAATAACAGAAAGATAGAAATTTAATATTATTCATTTATATAAGTAGTAAATAACACTACAAGAACTTAAAAAATTGAATATGTATTTGAAGCTGGAGAATAATTTTATTCATCAAAAATGTGACTCATGATTATTTTAAAGTTGGTTATCAGTTATTATTTTCCAGACTATTACTTTATCCAAAAACATTTTTCTTAATAGAATGTTCTTGCTTTTGACTCTTTTGTGACTCTAGATCTAGAGGTCAGCAAAGTTTTCTCATTATAACAGTCATGCATATTCAAAATATTCATGCATATTCAAGTACTACAGATCTTTTTTGCTTACACTAAAGAAGTTCCAAAATAATAAAGACTGATCTTTCTTTTGTCACCTTTCTTTGAATGTCACTTGGTTTAGGTTATGTTTACATAAACCCTATCAGTTATACAATAAACTTGCAAAAAATATAAATCACAGGTCAATTATGACAGATTTTATGACTAAAAATATACAACTAAATTTTCTTTTCATAATGCTGAGAAATATTGTTATCAGAAAAAACACAATTGGTGGGCCTTGGTTTTGCATTATGATTTGTGATTGATTTAAAGATACTTTACTTTAGGGGTGCCTGGGTGGCTCAGTCAGTTGAGTAGCTAACTCTTGATTTTGGCTCTGGTCATGATCTCAGGATCCTGGGATTGAGCCTTGCCTTGGGCTCTGTGCTCAGCAGAGCCTTGCCTTGGGCTCTGTGCTCAGCAGGGAGTCTGCTTCAGGATTTTCTCTCTCCCTCTGACCCACCCCCACCCCCACCCCCCCACCGCTGTCTCCCAGGCGGGCTCTCTCTCTCAAATAAATCTATAAAAAACCAAAAAAGATACTTTATTCTTTCAGAACCTGTTATTTTCTGTTACATTGTATTTTCAACCTCAGATTGTGGAAGTAAGATTTTA
The DNA here is from genome assembly GCF_003265705.2 of Callorhinus ursinus. Taxonomy (NCBI): domain Eukaryota; kingdom Metazoa; phylum Chordata; class Mammalia; order Carnivora; family Otariidae; genus Callorhinus; species Callorhinus ursinus. The sequence goes on along the minus strand of NW_027397068.1, from coordinate 38,382,645 downwards.
AAGATAGAAATTAATGCTTCCTATGGTCCAGTATGGAATCAAAGACTTCATATCTTTTCCCTTAAAACCCGTGTGAGTAAAGCTTTCCTTAATATAAGTATACTTGCCTCTATTCCTGATACTACCTCTATCAGATCTGGTTTTAGGGTACAGTATTTGCTGAGGAGATGTCACAGAATGAATTGTTTCCCCTGCAAAATTCATATGTTGAAACTCTAAGCCCCAGTGTGACTGCATTTGGAAATGGGATCTTTAAAGAGATAATTACAGTTAAACGAGGTCATGAAGGTGAGGTCCTAATCTGATAGGACTGGTGTCCGTCCTTCCTTCTTTCCTTCCTTCCTTCCTTTCTCTCTCTCTCTCTCTCAAGGAGCTTGAGTTAAAGAGAAGTGAATATATCCAGCTGACCTTAAATAATTATCTAGACCCAAACAAAAAATCTCTACCTTGAGAATGAGAGCAGTGGTGGATTCCATTTTATAGATGAGGCATGTGGGAAGTGGTTGTGAGGTTCATGGTTATAAATAGAGGACCACAATGGGTAGAAACAGAAGCAGAAGTCCAGTCTTACAAATATAATCTAGATAAAGCTATAGAAAAGCATGATAAAGGTGTAGAGATACTACTATTCGGAAAGACGGAAACGCCCAAAATTATGTCAATGGATGTAATAATAGTTCCTTTCGTAAAGTAGGAGGAAAACAGTGGAAATACAACTATTATTTTAGGCTGATGGAGTCAATAGAAAAGTGGGCAGTTTATTCTCTATTTATCTATCACTTCTGAAACACCAGTCTTCTTTGTCCTGCTCTGTGATTTATGAGGCTAATCTGGTTTTTTGTTTGTTTGTTTATTTGTTTTACATTACTTGGGATTTCTTTCTTCTTGGCTTCTATTTGGGTTCAGATGATGCAAATTACTGGTAAGAGATTGTTGAGTTGGAGGAAAAGTTGAGGAATTATTTTCTTGGTTATTTCCCACCAGTCTGTGATGGCATAGTGGTATATATTTTCTACCCGTAGCCGTAGCTACTTTGTGGCCATCTTCTCCCAATTTAAATTCTCCCCAGGTTCCATTTACCACCTTCCTTTTCCCTTTAAGACTAGGGATAATAAATAATTCACATTGTTGCTAGTTACTGGGTGTATGAACTTACTTTGTTAGGTTCCTTAATCCCATCCACATCTCTGTATATGATCTCTTTATTAAACTCTCTTTAATTTTCACCCTGAGTAAGCCATCTTTCTGGGACCTAGACTGCTAAAGTAATTAGTACTATGAATGGGTCTAAGAAAAGGGCCCTCAAAAGAAGATTCTAGAACTTAGTAGGTCATATATTTGATTAATTTGTGGACAGCCTCCTTGTTTGAGAAAAAGAATGGAACAGTTATAATCCATGGCAGGCAGTGATATTATGATTGCTTAAATTATTAACGATAGTGGCATAGGATAAAACAGAGTTAGAGGGCTGAGCATTGATGGAAAAAGTGGTTGTGGCACTTAGACATGTGGCATCAATGGTGATTACAATGTATCAGGTAGTCTGGAAGTTTCTGTTGCCCTAGAGAGTATATACAGTAAAGTACAAGTGTAATCCTTTAAATTGGTAAATTCAATAAACCTGATTAAAAATTAGAAAAATTAGAAAACCTGTTTGACAATTTTAAAGTAATCCCTTATCTGATGTAGGTAAAGGCCAGACATGGCTAAAATTAAGCCTAGAACGTGCATTTAATACCTATAGAAAAGAAGCACCAAATAAATACACATCTCTGCCAGGTATCTTATGTTAAAGAAAGGGTCATCATAAGGAAGGATTTGGAAACTAAATGGAATGCAAAATGGAATTTTTGAATAGACACACATAAATTTGATAATGTTGAAAGTCCTAATATTTCAGAAACTTTATTAAGAGTAGCATCATCTTGCTATTCCCAACTGAAGTATCTGAAGGAACCATTTTTTTCAGGCACAAAAAGTCTTAAAGACACTATGTGGGTCATTGTTTCACAGAGGATGCTTATTGTCCTTGGGATAATTCATCACCTCTCATTGCCTCCAGACTCACAAGGAGAGCTAAATCTCTGTGTACTCCTGTGTAAGAGTTTATCTGGGAACAGGATTTGCAGGATTTGTCAGATTTTAGTGGCAGGAATCTGAATAGAATCTAGGGTAAAAGGCAAAGATGCTTGTTAACATAATTATATTCCTCTAGGACTCAGAATTTATTATATTGGATTAGTTGTGTGGTTATAAAAGTCTTTAGGATGCTTCAAAAGATAGATGATGAACAAGTTGAAAACCAATACAAAGAAGAGTTTCTTCATGCTGAATGAGTTTATAATCACCTTCAATTAAAGCATGTGATCACAGAGCAAAGTTAAATTGTTATGCTATTATGTATGGAACATGTGCACATTCATTATTCAAATAAACCCCAAAGGATCATCAAGCTTTCCAAATTTTATTCTAATATCTTAATATACATTGACATCAATCAGATACCTAAATTCACTGTTCTAATTGAATTAATGTGATGAATTGAAAAGGGGAAAAAGTGACATTTTCTTTAAATATCATGATTCCTCAGGCACAGATGTGTCAAATTTCCTTTTTAATTGTAAATAGAAGTTACAATAAATACTTGTGAACTGCAGGAATGACTGACTCCCTTCTCAAGGCTTGAAGTAATACTTAATTAATAAAAGAGCTGGAAAATCCAGAATACTAGAAACCTGTTGAGTAGGCAGAAATGTATTATTCTGCTGTCTCGCTATCCACTAATTTTAAACTAAAAACAATTAGTGACAAAACAAAACATCTAAAACATCCCTGTATTATCACAGAGTTTTTAACCTTTGTTTATGGCTGAATAGTTTTTCATCTGTGTAGATCTGGGCTTCCTACATTTTAGAGTTGGATACAAACATTTTGGCTCTAAGGGAAAAGGACTTCAGGGGGGTTTATAATCTTTTTTTTTAAATAAATATAATTAGTATTGATACAATTAATATTGACAATAACCAAAAACAACTCCATTTACCTGATTTAAGGTGAGTGTGATGGATACATCTTTCATCATGCATTATTAGCAATATTAACAAGCACTCTGGGAAAATTCTGGACCAATTTTTCTCAATTGGAGCTTTGCAAGCATAACATTTTCAATTTATTCCAATAATGTGTAGCATCTTTCTGGTTAAGGTGAATTGTATTTTTGTTGCATCTTCAATGAACAAAATAATTAACACTAAAATCTTATTTCCAAATTTCCCTCCACAAACAAAATTAGTAATAAATATAATGTTATAATAACTATATTGTTAATAATAAATTACACAACAATAATTTGGATTCCTTTAAAAATATTTTATATCTGAATCAAAGCACAGTTTTATGAATTTGAACGAAAGAAAAACTGTTACCCATACATAACTAATTATTCTCTGAACTCTAGAGATTATTTTATGCCATAGTAGAAGTAATAAATGGGGGCACCTGGGTGGCTCAGTTGGTTAAGAAACTGCCTTCGGCTCAGGTCATGATCCTGGAGTCCTGGGATCGAGTCCCACATCGGGCTTCCTGCTCAGCAGGGAGTCTGCTTCTCCCTCTGACCCTCTTCCCTCTCGTACTCTCTATCTCTCATTCTCTCTCTCTCTCAAATTAATAAATAAAATCTTAAAAAAAAAGTAATAAATGGAGTTAAGTTATGAATAGAATTAACATAAGTTATTACAAATTCAGTAAAACTTATTTATGTACATCAGGAAAACTTCAGGTTATGACTATTTTGTTGAAAATAGTAAATATTTTCTCACATGACAATGAGTACTACAAATTCCACCCACATTTCTGAATTTCATAAGTTTTATTAACAAGTCCAGATCTTTTTCTCAATAATAACTAAGATATAGACTACTCGTGTCATGAAATTTTTCCCTTCTGAGCTTTATAAACATTATTTAATTGCCAACAAACTCATGTTGCTGAGTGGAACCCTTTCCAGGTTAATTTTTTTGTATGTCTTCTACCTGTGCTCTCCTAGGATTTCTTCTCTAGCCTTGAATTTCAGTCACTGCTCCAGTATGAGTCTTGGTGTTGATTGTTATTTATCAATTTCCCCAGGCAAAATTAACTATTTTTACTTTTCGTGAGATCTTGAAAAACAATAAGTCCTTCGTTTTTATCTACAATCCACTCTCTTAAAACACTAGTCTATTGCATCTGTCTTTAGTGATGAAATCATAAATTAAAAAAGGAAGTGAGGAAGTTCTTAACTGGGGAGAGAGAAAAAAGAGGCTTCCGAGGTATTGGCAAAATTTTATTTTTGGGGTAAAATGAGATTGTTGTTATTATTATTATTATTTAAATATACATCATACATACATTTTATCTATGCTATATTTATGATAAGGAATGTGAAAACATAAGAAAATATAAAAAGAGATGTGTATATAGGCTTTAGTGTATTTCTTGGAAAAATTTAAACCTTGAGTTATTTTTTCCTTCTATATGTATTTGAGAGTTAGAAGAATATGATTTCTAGTGTACCAGCTCTGACCTTTACTGTGTGACTAAGATAAATCACTTTTATCTCTGAGTTTCATGTTCCTTCTCTATATAATTAGATTAGAGTATATGATGGCAAAAATCCCATACAACCGTTATAACTTTGGCTTCAGATGTAAGTTGCTGACAGCCAGTATTGCTGTGTCACAACTAACATGTAGTATTTCTAATTGCATCAGTGATGAAGTAGTTTTAATTCTCTAATAGTAACAGTAATAGTGGAAATTACAGACTAAGATTATAAAGTCTCTTGATTTTCAGAAAAAAATTAGTGCAAGAATATTGAACATAAAGAAGTAAGAAGTGGTGAAAAGCATTCAAAGATAACCTTAGATACGGAACCTATGACAATGTACAATTTTGTATGATTGGACTCAGGTATCATAAATGGATAGATCCTTCATTTTAACACTAAAATTTATTCAAATATACAAATAATAGGTCTCTTTAAACATGATATATTTCTACTATTATGGTAAGTATTTTTTTTTATTTTTTTAGGACTCAATGATTCTTTAAAAAAATATAATTCTAAATTTAATCTATATTTCATTCAATCGTAGTGTTTTACATTATTGGTGTCATTTACATTGATAGCTAATTCTGATCCAGGTACTTTTCTAAGTATTAGGAATACATATCTGAATAATACAAAAGTTTTAGGTAACATTCTTTGCTTAAGTAAAAATACTAAAAAGAATTAGAAGTAATATTCTGGGATTGGATGTTTAAAATTGTACTAATCATTTTGGAAGAAATCTAAATACTGTCAAAATAGTATAACTTTGAATACTAATTTGCACATAGTTTGCACATACATTCCATATATCATGAAACAGGAGATCAATGACTAAATAAAACAAGACAATAAGAACAACAAAAAAAAATCTTTAGGAGGGAAATATTGCTATAAGAATCATAATAAACAAATAATTAAAATAGAAAGTCATTAAAAGTTATAGTAAAGATTTAAAAGAATAACATAAATAATCACAGAAGAGGAAAAACCAAGATGATTTTTTTTTAAAGATTTTATTTATTTATTTGAGAGAGAGAGAAAGCACATGAGGGGGGTAAGGGTCAGAGGGAGAAGCAGACTCCCTGCTGAGCAGGGAGCCCAATACGGGACTCGATCCAGGGACTCCAGGATCATGACCTGAGCCGAAGGCAGTCGCTTAACCAACTGAGCCACCCAGGCGCCCACCAAGATGATTTAATTGGAGAAAAGTTCATGATCAGAAATAACAGACATTAGATGTCCTACATGAATCAGCTCCTGTATCTGAAACATGTAATAAGAAAAAAATAGAACAGAGAAATCTATCTATATAGTTCACATGAGAAGAGTCCAACAACATCCTTGTAATATTTTGTGGTGTCTTTTCACTGCAAGCTAGAAATGGTAGTAAATGACACTTTAAAGCCATTAGATCCTTGTTTTCAATGTAACTAAGAGAATTCCAGACAGAGGTGATTGTGAGTGTTAAACTTTGGGCACAAGGTGTAGGTGATTGACATGATAAGCTAAAGAGGTCTGTGAGGATGGTGAACTCATCTCAGCATCCCAGGGAATTAAACAGATGGACATTTCTTAAGGGCTACATGAATCACATAAAGAGAATTGTAGGTCTACTGGGCATAAAACTTGAATTGCTGTAAGAGAAATTCATATTTGTGTGCCCAGTTCCCAGATGTAAGCCAGTTAACACCCAGGGACTCTTCTTTGAAGACTTTATATTAGGAAAACAAAATGTAAAATATTTTGTAAAGGGCAAGAAGATAAACGGGTATGCTTTGGTAGGCATTATCTAGATCTACAGGCACCTCCCAGGTTTACTGGATATTATAGACATTAGAATCTTTCATTGTGTCTGAATATTTTGCAACTTTGTAGAGAAAGAAAACACTTGTAGAAGGCTGATGACAGTGTAAATAATTTTTTTAGTGTAAATAATTTTGTAAGAAATAATGCAAATATATGGTTCCCAGTGAAGATGCAGTTAATGAAGTGGTTAGTTTTACATTTCTTTGCAAATTCATTTCAGCATTTCTGATTACCTCTACCTGCGTGTATTCTTTGAATTCTCCTTTGAACTGGTACTTTACATCTTACTGGTTCCCTCTTAATGGGAAAAATAAAATATTTGACACATTTCAACTTATATTTGTATGAGAGTTACCTTAAAAAATTATTTCAACAGTGTTGGAGTTTATCCACTGAGATGCCCAAAAGAGTCACCTGACAGAGAGAGGTAAAAAACCATAACAGTGTTACTTATGATAGCTTAAACTGATGTATCTATGTAATATGCAGATAGATAAATCTACCTATACATATTTATATATTTCCAGAGAGAATACCAAGCATCAATAGAAGTTTAACTTTTATAATCCCTTCTTTAGAAATTTTTCTTTACTGATTTTATGTTGCGATGTGTTTTGTTTTCTGGTGCATGCATGGATGATAAATTAATCCCATTCGGGGCGGCAGTGATTGGGATTTTAGTTTTATAGTCTGAGTATTTGATGATCTCTATAGATGGACGATAGAGATATATTATCTGTTATATGAGAGACAATGGAGAACTAGTTTGTTTGTCCTTAGTGTTATTTTGTCTGTTTGTCTGTTTTAAACTCAAATCGGTGAATAATTTTATGTCTGAAGAAGGAGAAAGCCTCCTTGAAGTCTGAACTGAATATTTGTGTTTCTGTTTGTACTCTTGACCTGTTGCTGAAACTATAAAACTGAAGTTTTAAACAATCTATGTGTTTATGTGTCTGTATTTGCAATTCAGAAGGGTCTTTACCTCTCCTGCGATGATGAAATATTTTCCCATCTCCAGAGAGTATTAACAAATTGAATAATACCTATTAAGTTAAAAGAGATCTATTGTGATTGGTTTATAAAAGTAATTAAGTATTTATTTCAATAGAATTTCCCTAAAATTACCAGGAAGTAAGGATATTGACTTTCTAATATTTTAAATGCTGTGGAATAAAAAATAATTCCTTCTTTCAGCAAGTCCAAGCTCTCAAAAACATTTTAAATAACAAATTATATAGCTAAGGTAAATCTGGTGAATGAAACTCGTGTGTGTTCAAGCACTTAGATGGTTCACCAAAATGCTTACATTGCAGACATTTCTCACTTATCCAGGTCTTGGTTTTCTCTGTGAAATAGAAATCCATTACTTTGGGCAATAGTTACAATTACTATGAGTGGTTGAGACTATACTAATACAATAGTGACACAACAATGAAATGCTATGTTTCTGTGTGTGTTTTAAGGCCATTTTTAAAAATAGTTTTAGGTTCTGAGTAGAATTGAGGGGAAGATACAGAGAGTTCCCAAATACCACCATCCCCGATACATGCACAGCTTCCCTCATTATCAATATCTTCCCAACCAGAGTGGTACATTTGTTGCAGTTGATGAACCTACATGGACACATCTTAATTGACCCAGGTCCATGGTTTATATTATGATTTCCTCCTGGTCTATGCATTCTGTGGGTTTTAACAAATGTATAATGACATGTATCCATCATTATGGTATCATGCAGAGTATTTTCATTGCCCTAAAAATCTTCTGTGCTCCACCTGTTCATCCCACTGCAACTGTAACCCCTGGCAATCACTATTTTTACTGTCTCCAAAGTTTTGCCTTTTCCAGAATGACATATAGTTGGAATCATATAGTATGTAGACTTTCAGCTTTTTTTTTTTTTTGCTCAGTAATACATTTACTGTTCCTCCATGTCTTTTCATGGCTTGATAGATTATTTCTTTTTAGTGCTAAATCATATTCAATTGTCTAAATATACCACAGTTTATTTACCCATTCACCTACTGAAGGACATCTTGGTTGCTAAGTTTTGGCAATCATAACTAAAACTGCTATCAACATCCATGTGTAGGTTTTTGTGTGGACATAAATTTTCAACTCCTCTGGGTAAATACCAAGGAGCACCATTGCTGAATTATATGATAAGATGATGTTCAGTTTTTTAAGAAGCTGACAAACTGTCTTCCAAAATGTCTGCACCATTTTGGATAACCACCAGCCATGAACGAGAGCTCCCGCTCCAGCATATCCTCATTATCATTTGAGGCTATCAGTATTTTGAATATTGGTCATTCTTATAAGTGTGTAGTAGTATCTTATTGTCACTTTCATTTCCATTTCCTTGATGACATATGATTTGGAACATCTTTTGTATACTTATTTTCCATCTGCACGTCTTCTTTGGTGAAAGGTCTTTTAAGGTATTTGTCATATTTTTTATTTGGGTTGTTTATTTTCTTATTGTTAAGTTTAAGAGTTCTTTGCATATTTTAGAGTATGTGTGTGTGTGTGTTTAAGGCCAAAGAGTACTTGTGTCCTAAAACAGATGATCTCACATTTTTTGACCTCAGGATTTCTTTACATTCTTTAAATCACTAAGGACATATGTTTTTAAAAATATTTTACTATATGAAAAATATGAACTAAAACATGTTTAAAATATTTATTGATTTATTTAAAAAAAGAATGCTTTTTAAAAAATTACTGCCCTAAAATAATCTATCAGTATGTTTCTGAATGTAAAAGAACATGATGAAAGAAAAAATTTAGAAAGTGAATTTTATTTTTCTTGATTTATGATGACTTCATCTCTGAATAAGCTATAAATATATTAGCACTTTGGTAAAATTTGCTCAGTTTTGATGGACTTGCTTCTTTGGTTTACTTTGTCAACATTAGGAAAGATTATATGTAATAGGTAATAATCTGTGTAATCTGCTTTGATATCAGAACTTCAATGACTTGAATAATTTCCTGTGCTTTCTGTAAACATTATTATGTTTTGCATTGTTTAAGGAGTAGGAAAAATGCTTCACACTAATAAAAAGAGCTAAGGTGTTTGGCAGTCACATTACCTTCTTTTTATTTTGAGTGGTTTATTAATATTTTGAATAAATAGTTAACCAATTAGTCTTTCTCAAGTGCTAACAATTATGTCTTTTTTCTCCAGCTTTATTGAGATATAATTGAAACATAACATTGTGTAAGTTTAAGGTGTACAAAATGACAATTTGATATACATATATATTGTGAAATGCTTACCAAAATAGGTTAGTTAACACAATCATCACTTCATATAAGTGCTTGTTTTTGTGTGCATGATGAGAACATTTCAGATCTACTCTCTTAGCACCTTCAAGTCTATGATACAGTATTATTAACTGTAGTCACTGTACTATGAACACATCTCCAGAATTTATTCATCTTATAATTGGAAATTTTTATTCTTATTCATGACCAACATCTTTTCATTTTCCAACCCGCCTCCCCTCCCCCCCCAACCCCATTCCCAGACACTGGCAATCACCAATATATTGTTTCTATGAGTTTGACATTTTTAAACTTCACATATAAGTGAGATCATACAGTATTTGTCTTTCTCTGTTTGACTTATTTGACTTACCATAATGCCCTCAAGGTTCCTCCATGTTGTTTGCAAATGGCAGAATTTCCTTTATTTTATGGTTGATAATATTCCATTCCATATATATGTGTGTGTGTGTATATATGTATATATATATATAGAGAGAGAGAGAGGGAGAGAGAGAGAGAAAGAGAGAACACAATTCCTTGTTCATATGTCTATTGATAGCTTATTTCCATATCTTGGGTATTGTGAATAATGCTGTAGTGAACATGAGGATGCAAATATCTCTTCAGGATAGTGATTTCACTTTCTTCATATATATGCCCAGAAGTGGAATTGCTGAATCATATGGTACTTCCATTTTCAGTTTTTTAAGGAACCTCCATACTCTTTTCCATAGTGGCTGCACCAATTTACATTCCCACCAACAGTGCATGAGGGTTCCCTTTTCTCCACATCCTCATCAACACTTGTTATCTCTTGTCTTTTCATAGTAGCCATTCTAAAGGATGTGAGATGATATCTCATTACGGTTTTGATTTACATTTTCCTGATGATTAGTGATATTGAGCACCTTTTAGTGTACCTGTTGGCCAATTGTATGTTTACTTTGGAGAAATACATGTTCAATTTCTTTGCTCATTTTTAATCAGATCATTTACTTGTTTGTTTGTTTGTTTGTTTGTTTTCCTATTGAGTTGTATTAGTTCCTTACTTTTTTTTATATTATCCTTATTACATAGATGGTTTGCAAATAATAGCTCCCATAATGCAGGTTGCCTTTTCATTTTGTTGATTCTTTCTTTCATTGTGCATAAACTTTTTTGTTTGTTGTAGTACCACTATTCATTTTTGCTTTTATTGCTTGTGCTATTGGTGTCATATCCAAAAAATTGTCTGGGCTGTACCTTAGCTGGGCTTTAAGGCTGTGCAGAGTTCTTGTTCAAGCTTCTTGGTCAGGCAGGGCTGGAGGCTAAGCTCAACGGTTGAGTATGGATGCTTACTTGGCTCTCTACCTACGCAGAACAGTAGGATGGGCTCTGCAGCTGCCCAGGGTCTTTGGTTGAACTAGTTGGTCAAATGGAGCTGAAGTCTATGCTTCACCATAACATAGTCAGGGGACTGTTACAGGCTTGCCTCTTAGCTTGGGTGGGGCTGTAGGCTAGTCTTTGAGGCTGTCCCAAAGTTACCAATCAGATTTCTTGGTCAACAGGTCTGGAGGCTCTGCTCAGCATTTGAGTGAAGATGCTGACTTGCTTCCCTGTAGGGGTGGAGATGTAAAATGGGTTCTGTAGCCAGTAGGGCCCTTTGGGGACTGAAACTATATAGGACTTCCCCCTAGGCTCCTTGGCCAGATGCAACCATTCACTTTTCTTTGAAATGGGCAGAGCTGCCAGCTGGTACCTAAGCTTGGGCACTGCCATCAGGAGGAATGTGGTTCACCAAGATCTTTGTGCTAATTGCTGTGACCCTCCCACCTATTTCCTGTACCCTTAGCTGATCCCTGATGATCTAGTTCCATTTATTTCCCTAGTGATGTCCCAAGGAGAGAGACCTAAGTGGGCCTCCTAGAAAGCATCCCTTAGCACTGAGAAAGCTGAATGGGTTTTCTTTTTCCCACTAGAGAAACCGTGGGCCCTAAGGGACCATCTTGGTGTGGCACTGTGCCAGTCTTGGGGAAGGGCAATGCAATCAAATTGTAATTGCTTCTCTTACTCTTCAAATGCATTTTTTGTTGTTGTTGTTTTGTTTTGGTTTTGGTTTTTATCGTCCAGGAAGATGCTTCAGCCTTACTTCTGGGTTCTGGGATTTCACACAGGCATCTTATCTATGCTAGTTAGCCTTTTGTGAGGGGAATTAAAGTTGGGAACAAAACTATTTGCCTATCTTGCTGACATCACTTCCCACAATTCTGTGTTAAACAAGTGCTTACTCAGGATTGATCTCTAAATTAAAAAAAAAATAAAATGAGATATTCAAGCTATCTTTACATCTAAAATAATCTTTGAGATTTCCCAGAGGACCAAGGGAAAAATCATGAAGATTAGTTAATTACTATGAGAATAAGAGGAAGGCAAAGTAGATTAATGAAAACTGTTAGTTCTCTTGGATTATTTTCTTTTAAGCTACCCTTATTCCATTTATTTATTTATCTATCTACTTATTTATCTATTTGTTTTTAGAGAGATTGTGATCAGTTGGTGGGGAGGGGCAGAGGGAAAGGGAGAGAGAAAATCTTAAGCAGGCTCCATGCCCAGCGTGAGCGCTATGGGGCTCCCATCTCATGACCCTGAGATTATGACCTGAGCAGAAATCAAGAGTGGCTCTCTTAACCAACTGAGCCACCCAGTCACCCCTACTCTTATGCCATTTAAAATATAAATGTGTTCATTTATTCAGCATATATTTATTTAGTACCTACTGTGTTGTAGGAATTTTCTAGGAGCAATATGTATATAGCAGTAAAAAAAAATAGAAAAAAAATCCTTTCTTCATGGAATTTTCATATTGGGAGAGGAATATAGAAAAAAATTAAGAAGTGGAAGCAAAAGGTAATGTGTGTGTGGGGTGCTAAATCAAGTGAAAAAAGTTCTATTGAGTGACTGAGATTTGAACAGGCTTAAAAAAAGTAGTAGAGAAAGTCATACAGTTTCATGAGTTATTGAAGAAGATACTTCAAGCAGAGAAAAGAACCATATAAAGGCTCTGAAGTGAGACGATGTTTGTTGAGATATAACAATTCAGAAGTCAGTTGTGGTAGGAATGGTGTGGATGGAGAGAGTGTGAAAACAATGAGTGGAGAATGACCATGTAGGACCTGTTTTAGCCATTACAAGGCGTTTTCTCACACTGAATGAAGTGAAACCCACTGGTGGATTTGTGAAGAGGAATTACTTATCTGTCTGTCTTTCAAGGATCCCTCTAGTGGTGATAGGGGCTAGGAGCCAATCAGGAAGTTCCGTTAGGAAGATATTACTGAAGAACAGATTGGATACTGTGGAACAGAGTACTTGTGGTGTAGCAGGGAGAAATGACAGGGCTGGGACATATTTTGAAGACAGAATTCATAGAATATTTTGATAAATTAGATGCAAAATGTGAGAGAAAAAAACCTGGGAACCAGGAAGAACAAAATTTCCATTTACTGAGATATAAGCTATGTGGAAGAAACAGGTTTGTTTGTATGTTTGTTTTTGAAGAAGGTTGGATTTAGAGTTAGTTCTGTTTTGGTTATATTAATTTTCTGATACCTATTCAAATGTAGAGAGAGGTAGAGCAAGGAGTTGAATATATTAAGCCAGTGGTCAGAAAAATTACCAAGATTTATGATATAAATGTTTAATTCCTCAGATCAGAATGTAGGTGTTATTTCACATACAGTAGTCTCTTATTTTATTTTTTTATTTTTACTAAAACTGCCATGGAATTTATTTTAAAATCCAAAGTACTTTCATAGTTGATTACTTGCACCTCTAGTAACCTCTATTTAAAATTTAATTTATTGATATGCTAAATTTACATATTTTTTGAGTTATTGAAGAAGTATTCAGGTTAAATTACATTTCTGTATAAAAAGAAAGATATTAACGGGGAGGTGAGAGGAAAGGTAGAAAATAGACACAAGAAGATAGATGACAATTATACCTGAAGTTACCAATCCCTTTTCTTCAAAGTAGGACTTACTTATTCAATAACATTTGCTGAGGACAAAAATTCTTAATTAAAAGGAAAAAAAAATATTGTGAGCTACTGCTAAATAAAAAGAAAGCTTTTCTACCTCACCATTATACTCACAGCTGTAATTCTGGTTAATTTCACAATTCCATTTTTTTTCCCCCAATAAACACATTCACTTGCTTCTATAAATGCATTCGAGGTCATTATAACTGTTCATCTTCCTGAATGGATCCCAAATCTTAGCTGGAGATAGATATGGGAAGGAGAGAAAATAGAAATAACTGGAAGGTTTCTATGAAAAAGTATGAAAATGGCATAGGAATTCTTTATTTATATGTAAATAACTAATACAATATTTAAAATGTTATTTAATGATTTCATTTATCCATTCTTTTCAATAAATCCTTAATCCAATATTTCGATAAAGGAATAGTGTTTACATTCTCTAAGGGTTAACACATGTTGACAATACGATTTCTATCTTAAATGAACTATTTGTAATTAGCTCACTGAATTGCAAAATCCAAATTTGAACATTGAAAGTACAAAATGAAACTGCCGTAACTTCAATCTTGTTCTCTTACAAAATTAAATTAAAAAATAAACTTCCAGGAGTTAAATTCTGTACTATTTATATATTTGTGTATATACTTACTAGGAATTTCCTTAGGATGTCTTACATTCAGAAAAAATAATTTAAAATGGTATGAATTAATTTGTCAAAAAATAAACATAATAAAATCCACAAATGCAGTAACCATACCAGTATCCTGAAATATACTGATAACATTTATCATGTAAATATTTTAAATGTTTGCATGAAAAAGTTAAGCCTGTTGTAATCTTAAAGAATATACTACATATATTTACGGAAATATTACTTCTAACATTCCTAAAAAAGAGGAACATGTTGCCCATAAGATAAATTCAGTTCATAAGCATATCTAAAATGGTGGAAATTTAAAAAAGAATATTTATTTACTTCAGTATGAATACAAAACTATCTGACAGAATCTATCTGTTTAAGAAGAAACTTTAATTTTATCACTATTATTTCAGATTGTAATTTTATATATAATTGGGTAATAATTAACTTCTGTCCCTTCCACTAGTTAAAAAGGTAGTAAATGAATGATGAACACATGAAAGATCTATTTTTCTCTCTTAAGAATATATTCTCAAGGGATACAGTCAGTTGAATGTTTGATTTCTGCCATAGAATTTTCAGTTTGAATGTCATTATATACATTGATCAAGACATTTTATCAGTTTTCTCTCAAAACAGCTTATTGCTACTAAGGATGATTTTTAACTTGATTTCCACAATATTTTGGGAATATACTTTTAATGTTAAATGAAAGCTGAAGGGACAATATGATCAATTACATCCAAATTACCTTTATTTAAGTCTTTTTAAGATGAAGCTTTTATCATGGAAGAGGTTTAAATAAAGGTACATTGGTACTTTAAAATATGCTTTTAGTTTATAAACAATATACATGAAACAAGCTTCAGCAAGAACAAGACTTAAGCAGAAATGAGGAACAGGCTATCCAGAGGGGTGAGCTGTTGATGTGGCGTGGGGTTGATGGAGAGAAAAGAACAGAGAAAAACCTGCCAACTTAATGTCTCATTTGAGACCTATAATAAAAATAATTTAGCAAAGACAGAATCGTATTGCTTAGATTATTGCTGAACATATTTTTAACAATGAAAGTATTCAGTCTTCTAAAGGCAGAAAAGTCATTAGGTACAGTTAAAAAGATCTTAAAGATTAACTTAAGAAAACATTGCTTTTAAAGATATTTTTATGAATATAGGTAATTACTTAAAATTTATATAAAATTTTTTTATAGTGGCTTTATTTTTGGTCCGTAATAATTTCATTGACTAACACCTGATTGATTATGCACGTAGTTAATTGATCATGTTCTGAAGTGTGATTTCATGCTCTGGTTGTTGATTCTATATTAGGATCATATTTACTTAAAACCAGAAAAACCCCGCTACATTATATTATTTCTTAACGATAAGTACATACAACCAAAGTTTGATCAGTATAGTAATAAGTCCTACATGTTCAAGAAGACTTATTAATATATATTCTAATCAAATAAATTTTCAAGTCCAAAAATATAATTATTTCTTTTGGTTCCACCTCTCTTTACTTACTACCTCCTCATACTGACATGATAGCTTTTCTTTGTGAGCAAACCAATTATAGCTGTAGCAGCTGGTGTGACCATTGCTAGGTCATTATAAAAGTTCATGGGTACTTTGCTGCTTGCTGCAGCTGTTTTCTCTCTCTCTCTCTCTCTCTTTTTTTTTTTTGGTCATAGACATTGATGCATTGTGCTATTTGCCTGCCCACTTAACCTGAATTTGAATAGCCTGGTATAGAACTCAAAGCACAGTCTCTGCAAATGCAAATCACCTAGAATATGCAAATTACAAGTTTGTTTTAAAACGTGGGTGTTTGGTTAAGGATGCTAAATCATCTTTCCATCCAAAGATATTTTGCTTAATTACAAACTTGAAATGCACATAGAAAACAATCCTATTCCCAAATCAGTCAGATCCAACATATATTTTGTTGGCATCCTCTTAATTAAATCTGGCTTCTGAACATTAATTATGAACTCTATGGAGATAGATTGAAAAAATATAAAATATATGCATTTGTTGACTGAGAAAATATAAAATATATGCATTTGTTCTGACTGTTTAATGTGAAAGTTGCTTTTGCAGAAATCCCAAGCACTAAGTAACTGTCTCAAGAAAATCACACAAATTTATTATTATGTGATGCAAGGATTTAAAGTGAAAAATAAGGTGATATATTATATAATATATCCAGGAGACAACTGGATTTATTATAAAAAAAAACACAACATTCTGAAGCAACTTCTTAATATATTACTAACTTAACAAAATGCTTTTATTTATATATTATATGTAATATAAGTTTATATATGTTTATGTACTTTGAACATAACTCATGTATCACATTAAAAAAACTAACTACATAATATTTATATCACTGTCGGATCTGACCTAGTTTAAAGAGCCTCCATCAAATAAATCAAGTCAACATTTCATTTTATTTGAAGAAATAAAATAAAATGAGATATGTTTGCCAATAGGGCCACCACTAGCCTCTATGGTGCTTTTACACAAATTATCAAGAAAAGATTATTCCTCAAAATACTTTAGTCTGCTATGTCAGAAATTAATCAGAATATACTGTTGTAAAAAGAAAATATTTGACTGCTTTCTGTTAGAAAATGGTCACCATATATATGCAAGTTGACTTTGTCTATGATACAGATGGTGCCTCACAAGGTGGCAAAATTGTGTTAGAAATTTTTGGTTTGTTTCCTTGAGAAATATGCTCTAAAACACTCCATTCAAGGAGTATGGATGGACTGTCTTCATATGTCAACTACAGGTTATGGAAATGCATATATTGCCAACCAATCTTTAACAGGAGTGACAAGAATACACATGTGGAAAAGATAGTCTCTAAAAACTGGTGTTGGGAAATCTGGATATCCACATGCAAAAGAATGAAATTGGACCTTTATCTTACATCCTACAGCAAAAACCAACTCAAAATGGATTAAAGACTTAAATATAAGACTTGAAACTATAAAACTCTTAGAAGGAAACATAAGGGAGTAGCTTCATGGCATTAGTTTTGGCAATGATTTTGTGGATATGACACCAAAAGCATAGGCAGCAAAAGCAAAATTAGACAAGTAGGACTACATCATATTAAAAATTTTCTGCACAGCAAGGGAAACTATTGTCAGAGTAAAATGGCAACCCATTGAATGAGAGGAAATATTTGCAAAAATTAAAGAAATTAAGGTTCACTGCAGGGTCAAATCATGATGACTTATTTTTCTGACATAGATCCATTTTATCCATTCTCTTAAATGTTCAGCCTAAAATTTGTCTGTAATATCCTCTACTAATTATATAATTTCCTGTTATATAAGTACCTGTTGCCTATTCTCATAGTTAAGTTTCTTCATGTTTCCTCATCCATCAATTGTTCTTGATGAGACTTGTCAGTTTTTCTATTTATTTTTCTTTATAAATAACCAGCTTTTTTGCTTTAAGTATTTCATATATTTACATATTTTTATCATTAATTATCTTTTTTATTTTTATTTATTATCAATTTCTTAAGGAAGTTTCTAACATATGCTTTTAATGCCATAAAGTTTTCTTCTGCATATACTTTTTTCCTATACATTTTGGCATGTAGTGTATAGTCTTCTGATTATCATTCTTTTCTTATAGTTGCTGAATTTAGGTTTGATTTCTTCATTAACTTGAATTATTTAGATGAATTCTTGTAAATTTTCATTCCAATTGATTTGCTTTTGCACATTCTTTGTTATTCTACAAAAAACACCAGTTTTTTGACAACAAGTGATACAGACAGTAAATATTAAATTACAAATACAAATAGAAAATCCATCCTAAGGAAAACAAAACAAAACACAAAAAAACCTTATAATTCTAAATCTCAATAAAATGCTATCGATTAAATTTCAAATTTACCTTAAGTTTCCTGGCAGCCATGACAAAAAGGAAAATACTGTCAATTATACATCAAAGTTATCAGATAGGAAGTAAACCTTATGGTAGAAAATAACAAAAATTAAACTATCTTTGATATTATAATCTGATGTAAATCTTCATGTGTGTCATATAGAAGATTCTAGCTTATAAAAATAATCTTAGTAATATATTTATAGTAAATGTGGTAGAAAATACCATGTGATATATATTTTTTAATATTTGCTTTAAGGTATTTATAAATGTGGTGGCTATATATTCTACATCTTGGATACTTCCAATTCTTTCTTTTAGACACAGGTGCACTGCTTTGCTCACTGTGGTTGTCTGGCTATGTGAACAGTTGAGTTAATGGTTAAGTGTAAGTATTGTCCATATGGGTTTTCCACAGTACTCTTTTCCTTCTGTCATGGTACAATGATGATGTTCAAGATGGTAGCTGTTCCTTAGCCTGTGTGCCAGAGGGAGAATAATTCAGAGCAGGACCTCTGAGACTTATAATGGACATAAAGCATGAACAAGAAATAAAACCTATGTAGTTTAAACTCTCTAGGATTGGGGAGTTGTTTATTTCTCAGCATAACCTTGTTTCACATAGTGGATTTCAAAATTGAATTCATTCCAAGGAGTTTTATGTTGTATTAAAATGTTTAGAACAAGTTATACTTCATATGGTATCTTTTGATCCAAAGATATATTTGAATAACCCAAAGGACATAAACATAATTTTTTTCTCCAGTTATCTCTTCAGCTTTTCCCGGATCTGGATAGTACACCGTTGCCATTTGCTCTCTTCAATAGAAGCCAGAAAGTATAGGGTTACTATAAAATAAGGGGTAATTCAAATGTTCTGAAATCTAGAATGAGTCTGTCAGATTTATAGCCCCATTATGATTACTAAAAAGTTTACCAAGTCTTCTTAAAAAAATGTACAACTTCTTCACTTGTGCACATAAATCACTGAAAAAAAAGGTAGAAATATTCTGCAAGTCTCTCATCCCTTTCAAAGTAATATGAATTATCAGCTGACTCTTATATATTAAAATTTATTCTACAACATTTACTCCCTAATTTTAAGAGGGAGAATTTAGATCTACAATTTTTTAAAAGATTTTGTTTATTTATTTGAGAGAGAGAGAGCATGTGTGTGAGTGGGGGGAGGGGCAGAGGGAGAAGGAGAGAGAGAGAATCTCAAGCAGACTGAGTGCGGAGCCTGACATGAGGCTTGATCTCACAACCTTAAGATCATGATCTGAGCAGAAATCAAGAGTCTGATGCTTATCCGACTAAGCCACACAGACATCCCAAGATCTACAATTTTTTAATGAAAATTGTTATGAAATTTTAATTATCAGCACTCTAAAGTCAGGAACACTGCCCTCACATCTCCCACCTATGTGCTTTTAAATTTCCTTCTCTTCTCACACTCTTCTCTGGCTTTGCAAAATCCAACTCTATGTGCCAATATAGGTGGGTCAGCCTCCCTCAGAATTTCCCTGATACTTAACTCTTTTTCAAATATTTCTTCTTTTCTATCTCCATACTATAAATTGTAGACCTGAACTCTCTCACATTTGAAAACTTAAATAAACTCAATTTAAGTACTAACAACTGAAAAGATAATGGACTTCCCTTCCATGGTTGTGTGTCTCCTTGAATATAGGAGCAATCCTTAATAACACACAGAAATTGCATGGCATAGAAGTAGTTTTGAGATGTGATACTCTCAGTATACTTCAAATTATGCTACATCCATCAAAGCTCACTCCATCTATTAGAAATGATGACTACCTTCAAAAAAATCTATGTAAAATAAATTGACTCAATTTCTTTACCATAAAGACATTTATTTGTTCCATTAGTGTATATGAGTAGTAGTAGGAGGAGGAGTAATTGTAGTATTGTATTATCTTAATAGAATATCAGAATCCCCCCAAACCCTAACCAAGTACTAGGGTTCTCATGAAGGTCAGATAAATAAATATCTTAAAATTGCAAAAGGTGCCTTTTTCAACTATAAAACCCATTAAAGGTAATGATAGTTTCTAAAATATGAGTTAATTGACATATGACTAACCTGTCAGTTTCAGCCAAATGAACCCATACAGACACATGCACTACACACCAACACAATCTTTAAATGATCAACTTTGTCATATCTGTAGCTGAAACAATATTCTCACCAACTTGGGAACATTAATTAAATCATTCAGTTTGTGATGCTCACAGCCTAAGTGTCATTATGTAGTCAAAAAATGTATACATTATATGTTTCTGAACAAAACATTTTGTTAATATATATGCTGCCCATTTATATTTATGCTATTCCAACCCTTACATCTGTGCTCAGATTAAAAATGAAAAAGCAAAGGAAATATGTAAAGATTCAGAAGACAAAACAATGACAGATAGGATTTTATTTTTTTATTTATTTTTTTAAAGATTTTTATTTATTTATTTGAGAGAGAGAATGAGAGAGAGAGAGAGAGTACATAAGAGGGGAGAGTGGGAGAGGGAGAAGCGGACTCCCCGCTGAGCAGGGAGCCCGATGCAGGACTCAATTCCAGGACTCCAGGATCATGATCTGAGCTGAAGGCAGTTGCTTAACCAATTGAGCCACTCAGGCGCCCCTACAGATAGGATTTTTAAAGACATGGGATTCAAAAGGAAGAATTACTGAGGTTTGAGCATGTGGGGAATTGAAAGAAGAAATGACAGCCTAAGTGTGAAGTTGTAGTAGAGAATTGAGAATCTGATGTTCCTGGAGAAATAGACATGTGGAAAATGCGGTGTTTTCAGATAGGAGGGGAGTCAGGAACACTCATTGGTGGAAAGAAATAATCCCATACTATCCTGCTAATCACTTTTCCCGAACAGACTCTTCATAATCAGATACCACTTTAGAGATTGAAAGGATTTAACAGTCATTAGTTAAAATCTCTAATTCGACCTACTGAATTGCTTTGGGCCACCAAGCCAATGAAAGGTAGAGGTAGGAGCAGAACACAGGTATCTTAACACCACACCAATCTGCTTTTACTTCTGCTTCAGAAAAACATGAGCAAAACAAAAGTATGATATAAATGATAAGATTTATTGGTGATCAGACATCTGTTCAGTATATTTTTCAATAAGAAATACATTTCAAATTGTCAACCACTTCTGTTCCTAAATTGCACACTACTGGTTTGTCATGAAAATTGCATCATTAACATACCTAAATTTGGATTAATCACTCAATGAAACTGTTCTTTTATAACCCACTTAGCTTTCTAGAGAATTTATTGTCACCTTACACATTCTATTGCTGTAGATGTATTCTGAGTTAGCATTTTCAATCTAATATTATTTTGTTCGAATTTATGAGTGAATTGGGATTGCTTGAGTACATAGCTAATTAGATTCAATAACCTAATTTTTAGGAACATAAAATATTATTTTATATTAAGTGTGTGGATTAGTATCAATAATATATACATCTACTCTTAAATTAGTAATATCTCTTAAATTTTGGTTGAAATGCAGTGACTCCCTAATTTGCTCACTGTTTTTAAAAATAAATTATTATACAGATATAAAAGTTTTCAAATAATTGGAGCTAACCAACTTTAATCACTAATGCTTATTTCTATTTTATCCATTTTTAATAGAGTTTTTTTAGAATCCCTTCCACATGACATTGTCTCTTTAAACAAATAATAATCATATCTGAAATGTTTCCTGAGGAATCTAGCTTAAATTCATTTACATTACAGATCTTTAGAGATGAAAGAAATGTGGTCTAGCTCAATCCCTTTATTTTGTAAAATAATGAACTCAATAAGAGAATCACCTTCAGAAGGTACTGGAAGACCTAGGGCTCTAAGCCAGATAGCGGGACTCCTAACCACCTCATTTGCCTGATTCCTTTCTGAACTCTGCAGTTGTGAGGGGGAACAGAATCTTTTGCCCCTCTATACACACAATAGTGTTGAGTTCTTTCTTATATTGCAGCCCTTATGGTTGTATTTTGCTTTGGTATCATTTCCTATGTTTGATTGCATTTAAAACATTGTAGTTTGGGAGCCTCCTTTTGATGCTGAAAGTATGTTAGAAATGACAAACTAGTTAAGTAAGCATTTTATAATGAGTATAACCTAAGTGTAAGAAAATAGAACTTGAATGCATACAATAAAATATAATATTTTCTTCTCTGTTTACTTTGGGTCATATATATTAGCAGAATCAAATTTCAATTATATTTAATTTCTCAATTCTAACATGGTTATTTCAGTGACTTGTGAAGTTTTATCATGATGTTTTAAGTCAAATATTAGAATAGATTTTCTATAATTCCTAATGCCTTACCTAAATCCAAATTCAAATTTATTCTGGAAATTATTAGTAGCTGAAAAAAATATATATATACACATATAGTCAAAAAGTGATCATCTAGAATTTCTGTTAAAAGTGGAATTTAAAAAATATATATATATACACATACACACACAATGTGTGTGTGTCTGTATTGATATATACAAAATGTCCAAGGGACAGAGCCACAAGGACATAACACACCCACTCAATGTCTTAAATTTTAAAGATAATCTCTAAAAGAAAACTGAAAGAAATACAACAAGTGTTCTTCTTTGTGTTCTGAATCACTGCAGACTAGGACTGATTGTATTGAATTGTACAAAATGCTTTGGACATATTTCAGCTCACCAAGAGGTTAATGAGCAGTCCATTTTCATGGTCTTTATATAACCTATACCATTCAAACCTGTACCATTTCTCAAAGACTTTGGAACGAATTATTCTTCTATAGTGTTCAGGAAAGTAAGAACACAAATTTTCACCTCTTGTGGATTACAGAAGGCTCATATTTTCTAGTGACTCTTTTCTTCAGAGTCTTCAGTTTTGCTCCAGGCTTGCTTTCTAGAGGACCCTGGCATGGAAGGATGAGTGTGGTTTCCTCTTTGGAAAGCAAATGTCATTTGGTCGCTTTGTTTCAGGGTTATTTGAAAGTTGGATACCTTTCTGAGGAATTGTTTCTACAGTGATTGCCAATTTTCTGCTTGAGAGGTTTACGATCAAATCATCTTTGGTAAGACTTTTTAGTTGGGATTCTTTCTACTGCTGATGTTCGAGGACATTTGCTAGCACATGATAAGATTTCTTTTTCTACTGTAGTTAACATTAACAATTTTTAGCACCCACTAAAATGAATTATACAAAGCATATGGCTTAGAAACTGGTAGATTTAATTTCAAGGAGGAGTAAATGCATATAGGACTTTAAAATGGAAGGTGGGAAGACTATGGGTAAAACATTACAAAGAAACAATAGTTTTCAAAATAATTTTAGAGATGTGAAGATTTTGCTAAAGGATAAATGATCCTCTTGGAATCTAGCAAACACATAAGGAAAGGTCTACTATAAGTTGATATAACAACCACAATTAACACTTCAATAAACAAAGTAACTTAGATTAAAAAAATCTTATTTTCTTTTGGCTTCTACTTTTTAAATACCATCTAGAAAAAACCTTTCTTAAACAATATCTCGTTATTTGTTCCCAGACATCACCTTAATGGCAGTATTCATCATGGTCTTTAGTATTCTCAGAGAGTGAGCATTAAGTGAAATAATGAGTGACATTCTTTACAAAGATGATGTAATGATAATATTCATCCTGCATGGAATTAACAGATCAGATGTGACACACATTGCCTGACAATAACCACAAATTGAAAGTGCTTGATGTAACAAAATTGTTTATAACAACAAAAAAGGAACATTTACATCTTTTTTCAGAAACTGCAATCACTAATTCCATTATATCTGATCTCCTAATTGTTTAAGGTTGTAGTAAATTAGGTGTGGAATAACTTCTATTTCAAAATATCAAGGTCATTTTAACTTTTGGTTCAGTATGCTCCATGCCAGAAATACATGCTCCTACTTTACTGTACTTTCTGAAAGTGAAATATATGTGCAGTAGATGCATAAATGTAAACATATATCCATTCCAGAGAGTTCATCTCAATCTAATCAGTCTAAAATTTAAAAAAAAAATTGCTAATGATATTAGTGAAACCATTTACTATTATAATTTATGGATCATTCCTAAAAGTAAGACATACATCAAAAAATGATGATAAAATGATGGTGACTTTCAAGATAACTTGAAAATTTTTTAAATACCTCTCAATTATTTATGTTATACACAAAATTATTACAATTTTTTATTCTGTATTGTTTTATATATTGGGTAGTTTACAATGTTGTGTATCAAAATAGTAATTTTGTTGAGGCATATAAAAAAAGAGAGATAAGAGAAACCTCAGATTCAGTGAATCCTGATTTTAGAAAGCCATAAATTCCCTTTTTCTAAATCTAGGCTCAACATCTGACTCTTTTGTATTTCTAACCTTGTACTAAATTTCAGAAATGTGTTCACCATATTGTAGTGAAATATTGAGATTTGAGTTTGTTAACTTTTCTATTACAGCTAAAAACACCAGGTAGAAACTGAATTAAAGCATTATTATAGTCTCCTCCAGCTTTCTCAAAACAATTAATTTAATTTCACAAAACACAATTTCTTAGGTTACATATGACTTGTAGGTAAAGATTAAGGGATATAAATGCAGGAGCATGAACATTTTCAGAGAAAAATATCATTTAATGAATAACCACAGCATACAAAAATTAGAACATGACTAGTCTAGAAAACTTTTCTAAATTCCTTTAAATTACTTTGCATCCATAGAAAGCACATTTTAAAGCAAATACTCATAAGGAAAAATAGTGAATATTAAACAATAAGAACCACGGACATGAATGTACACTGCAAATATCTAGAGACTGGACTATACTTCTTGAAAAAGAAGTCTTGATGGGATTCAGGTTCTGGTTTCATTCACTCATTAATAAAAGAATTGCATTGTGTCAAGAACCGTGCTGCACAAATGATAAGTCATTCTTACCTTCAAGTGATTTCAATATAATTGGGTATTGGAAAGGGTAGAGAAAAAAGTGAGAATGTTACAATACAGGATAATAATTTCTATAGTAGAACTACAAGAGATGATATCAGAATATATAAAGGGTTCCCCAAAGCTGCATTTTGGGTGCAGAACAACCTTACAGGAAACTTCATGAAGGAGGTGATGATTGAGACCTGGGCGTTGACTAAATTGAGGAAGGAAGCACATACAACCACTTGAGAGGAGCCCTGTCTAGTGTACTTCATGTAACTTGGAATAGTTCTCATGCCTGGTGCTATAGCAAAGAAGAAATTAGTGGTGAATTGAGACTGATGGGGAGCGTCATTTATGAGGCAAGAGTCTAAAAAATTTGTTAAGTGGTTTGTCCCTTTTCTTACACATAGTGAGAAATAACAAAAGGACTTTAAACTGGGAGTGGCATCATATATTTTTAGACACATTTGCTTTAGCAGTTGAAGGGAGTAAGGACCAGGACTAGAGGTATGGGATTGCTTAGGAGACTGTTTTTAGGGTCTCAGTGAGAATTGAGAATGACAGTCCCTGAAGTTGTGGAGGAGATAAAACCAATGGGGCAACTTAAGAAGGTATAAGTAAGCTGAGTCAACTGGATTTGATAACTAATCACATGAGCAAAAAGGAGAGCTGACAGTTTCTGATTTTATCATGTTGAAAACTGGGTGAAAGACTAGGTCATTCACTGATATGGGCACTATAAAATTAAAACAGATTAAAAGTGGAGAAGGAGGTGAAGAGCAGATAAAAAAGTTTGGTTTTATCCGTATTGAACTTAAACTATTTTGGTTTATCTGGTTGGAGATATATAGTGGAGATTTGGATATACAGTTTTGGAAAACCATATTAAGTTGAAGATTACTTGAGATTCATCAGCATGTAGATGGGTGTTGAATCTTTGGCAAACTTTTGGTGAGATTAAATGAGAAGACTGAAAATGGAACTCTGTAGAACATCAATGGTTAGCAGATTCAGAGAGAGGGGGAGATAGAGGATTACTGAAAAATGGGGGAAGGGAAATCAAAGTATCATTACATAAATCAAAGAAGTGGAAATTTCAAGATAGGCATTCTCGAAACAGTTTCAAACTACTAAAATAAGGTCAAATAAATTAGAGCCTTAAAAATTTCTGCTGTTTTTAGAGAAATGACCATCACAAGAATGGTTTTAAAGGCATTATGAGCAAGAAAAACAGACTACTGGGTTACAGAATAAATGAGAGGTAAATAAACAGAAAAAATTCAGTGGCTTAATTAATGAATTACTGCTATACATAATACCCTATGCAAGATGTTTGAGGTAAAATTATGAAGACAACAGACATGGTCCTTATTCCGTAAGATTTTCTCATAGGTGAGGTAAGGCTCAGTTACATGCACTCTGATAAATTCTGTGACTGAAGAATTGCAAAATTTACTTCTTTTACATAGTTTGGTCTTTGAGGGAAAAGTAAGGGTTAAAGTAGAAGCTAGGAGGAGAATTGGTTCATAATTGGAGTTTTCCTCATTTTTAAATGTAAATGATCTTTGATGAGAGGGTTTTAGATATTCTATATGTATTATATACATACTATATGTATGTGTATGCTATATATATATATATATAAAATATACACAATGTTTATAACACAAAGCCTGCAGTTATGTTGTTCTGTAGGAAAGTAAAAACAGCACTAGAAATTAATACCCTGTCAGTTGATATTAAAGGACAAGAAATGAGGAAACCTCAGAACCTTAGTTTGAAGGTGTGTGGCTGAAGGCTTATAAGGTAAAGATAAAGTAGGGAGAAGAAGGATCTTTTAACTAATACTGACTACTAGTATTAAGTGTAAACAATACCCAAGTCTAGCTTTTTTTTTCAAAGTGGTATTGTCAACAAGAGCTGTAATTTTAATTTTGCATTAGTAATACTTAATCCTATGCCTAACATGTAAGATAATTGGTAGCACAATGAGCTCTCTTTTCATGTCATTAATTACAAATGAAGCCAAGAATCAGAACAAAATCCAAATGATTAGCCATCTTTAGAAATAACCTGAACTAAGAAGTTACTTATAAATAATGTTTTAATAGTGTTAGAATATTTTTAAATATTATCAATGACAAATAAGATACAGCTAATTCAACATGAGATCTTATAATTGAATGTGACTTTAGAGATTTCTGGCCCAGAAAAGCTCAAAACTAATTAATGCCCAGTTGGCTCAACCTAAGTCAGTTTCTAGGCCTGCTGCACTTTAGCCTGGGGGATAGGGTTTGCTTTGAGAACAATTCAATTCCCAGGATGACTAGTTAGCTTGACTCTATTCCCATGGTTAGGACTGCTCTAATGAGTGTCAACAAGAATTTGGTACATATTCTTCACTACTCTTAGATCATGTAATACGTGAGTCTTAATGAGAATCTGTTGTGTGACTTCATTTTCACACAGAATCAGATAAAAACTAAGAATGTCTTAATCCCAGTCCAAGGATTTAAAGGATAACTATTGAAAAATTAAAGAATCTATTAGTGGAAAATGACTTTCAGAATGAATGGAGACACTACTTCACATCCTAAGGTAATAGTCCCCCATCCCGTCAGACTGGCAGGATAGTCTAAAATAATTCATTCATAAATGAGTGGTCATCTCTGTAAATGCTTGCAGTGTTTGAGTTTCTGGAAATAGATAAATGAGATATTATAGAGGAAAGAAATGCTTTCTTAAATTTATTGCAGTTTTCATTAAGAAATCAATGAAAGAAGAGAAAAAATATACACAAGCAAAAAAAAAAAACCTAAAAAAATCATTAGAAAGACAATCATGTCAACGAACCTTAAAAAACACATTAAATTTAGAGACTGTCAGACATGTCAGTTCTTGAGAAACTAAACTCATCCTTTAATTACCTTTGAAACATAATAATTTTATAACTGAAAGCATCTGCATACACAAAATTTGTCAAAAGCTTAGGTTATTTTAGTTTTAGGAAGTTTATTTTTTTATTTATTAAAATTATTGTAATATTGCAGACCTCTATTAAAAAATTTCAAGAAGAGAGCATAAACTAGAAAAATCCTGATATTCATAAAATCGTGGCAGAAAAAATATAAGAACGCTGTGAAAATAGAAAGAAGAAGATGTTAACATTTTTTTTAAAAGATTTTATTGATTTATTTGACAGAGAGAGAAAGAGAGAACACAAGCAGGGGGTAGTGGGAGAAGGGGAGAAACAGGCTTCCTGCCGAGCAGGGAGCCTGACGCGGTGCTCAATCCCAATGACCTGAGGCAAAGGCAGACGCTTAATGACTGAGCCACCCAGGCACCCCAACATTTTTGTTCATACTAAATAATATCTTCTGATAACCACTGGATTAATCTTCCCATTATAATATAGTTTTTCCCATTAAAAAAACTCAATTACTAAATACAATTAGAAAGTAGTAGGAAAAAAATTCCATTTGTACCCTACTGTGAAGATTTTGCAAGTGGAAAAATATATACACATATGGGCAAAGTTTTCTTTAAAGAAATATTTGCAGCAGAAATTCTGACCCCCAGAAAGTTGGAAAAGCAAAAAAGAGTGAGACCTAGTCTCTCTGATCGTAAGATGAAAATTTCAATACTATTAATAGGCTTTCAAATATTGAACCTGGAGTGACTATTAGAGATTATTTATTCCACCTTGCTTGTTAATTGTCTCCCTGACTGAGAGTTGGCAGAACAACAAATCAACAACCAGCCCACTTCCTGCCAATTTGATTTCCCAGGGTATGTATTATATCTATGTGCATTTGTCTCTACCCTTACACAGAGATGACACACATATAGAGCAGTTCATGCCAATAAACTTTTTATTTTAAGTGAAGTCTTTGGCTCAATTTTCTCAGGCATTCTCTTATTCTGGATAATCAGTTGCGACACTCAAACCAAATTTTGGGTTGATTATATCAAAATGTATTTTTAGCATTATTTTTTAATAGCTTGGGATATCAACATAAACCCTCTAAACTTTACCTTTGACATCTCAAAAACTGAGATGGAAATAAAATAGCAAAGAGAATCCTGGAGCACAACGAGTCTGAGACACTTACTTCTTATCTCCTTTCATCAGACCCTATTTTGTGGACCAAGAGTTCTCAAACATTAGGAACAGCAGGATCACTTGGAGATTTGTCAAAACAGAATGCTGAGTACCCCAACCTCTAAGTCTTTTATCCAGTAGACCTGTTAAAACTGAATTTCTAACAAGCTCCCATGTGGTGCTGATACTCCTGGACCACAGTTGGAAAACCACCTTGCAATGCCTTCCATTGATGGGGTTTGAAGTGGCATGGAGAAGACAGTAGAGGAGGCAAGTCCAATCAAGAAAGAATCAGCCTGAAACTTCTTCCTGAATCAGAAGAATGAAAAGGAAAAGAAAAATAAGGAGTAAAGTAAATCAGTGTGAAAAGCAACAAGACTCCCTTTCCAGCAAAGCACACTTTATGGAAATGTGTTTATCTTCTTGAGATTAGCCCTAAGAACTAAGATGGATTCTCCACTCAAAATTTCATTTGCATATTGAGACTGATGACACCACACATAACCAGAGGGCATGAAAAGATTTATTGGTCACATAACGAGATCACATAATGAGGGAGAGCAAGGCTGGTTTCCAAGCTGATCCAAAAATGGCTTGAGAAAAGATCAAAGAAGGGCACTGGCTTACAGTTTTATGGTGGTAAGGGGGTGGGCTGGGATGAAGTTCTCCACATGTGCATACTTGTGTTTGTATGGTTTGAACTTTCCACTGGTGCCAAAAGTGGGAACATTCATGCTTTCTTTTCAGCTTTCTCAGATGTGCTGCTGAAAGGAAGGGGAGCGGTGGGTTTAAAACCTATCAACGGTTAAACATCAAAAATGGAGTTAGATTTTTATCCAGAGAGGCTGGCTGCTGGGTGGCAGAGGAATTCCAAAGGCCAGATCCTCCTGGCTGCTCACTTCTCCATTGGTCTTTTAAACACTCAAAAGAAAAGCTCCTACATGGTCAAGGGCCATGGATGGTCCCCAATTTTTACCATTCTAGTAGCCAGGGCTGGGCATGTTTCTCTGGTGTGCATAGGGATTCTGTGGCTGACTGGAGATATTTGCCCTGACTTTAGGGAAGATGCTCCCATCTGCTCAGGCTGGGAGGATGAGTATGAGAGAACGCCCGCTGGATCCACCTTCGTCCTCAGATCCTCCTCCTCAATTAGCAAACGGACACTTCCTCCAGTTCATGTCCTACCCACGACTTGGAGCCTAAAGAAGTGTGAAGACAACACCCCAGGGGCAAGAGCTGGAGGTCACTTTGAAAGAAATTGCAGATTCTGTTTGGTTGATGGTGAAAGAAGGAGCTCGTGCTCTGGCTCCTCGGCTCCAGATGTCCCGTCTCGGGACACAGATTCCAGAGGTCCTTCATGGAGGCCTTCCCTGTGGCCACCAGCAGGCACACAGCCACACCCAGCACGTGCTGTCTTTAATGTTAATAGTGTCCTTGTTTATGTCTAATGTCTGGTACCCTTGCAAGTTATTTTTATTTGCTGTTATTATTATTTGTTCTTGACAACTGTAAGAGGTAACAAATAAAGTGTCTTTGGTTAAAAAAAAAATGGAGTCAGATTTTTTTCTACAATTCACTGCTGAAGATTTACTGATAATGGAAATATAACGTCTCATTTAATTGAATTTGGGTTTGTTTACATAAGCCATTATGGTACTCTATAAGGCCTATAGCCTAAGGCTAATTAATTCCTTTTTCAACAGTCCAACACTATACATTTTAACTAGTGAAATGAGTGCCTAGGCCACTGGCAAGAATGTTTGGATCCTCCCAAAGGGGATAAATAGTGTTGTTGAAGGTGCTCACATTCAAGGTGGGCTAATTTGTAGCAGTATAAGTAGACTTAAGTAAAACTTGTAAATGAGGAATGGATTATCTTCAAAAGGTCTAAAAAAGATGTTGAGCTTCTTTTAGGGTGCCTGGGTGGCTCAGTTGGTTAAGTGTCTGCCTTCAGCTCAGGTCATGATCCCAGGGTCCTGGGTTGTAGCCCCATGTCAGGCTCTCTGCTCAGCTGGAAGCCTGCTTCTCCCTCTCCCACTCCCCCTGCTTGTGTTTCCTCTCTCACTGTATCTCTTTCTGTCAAATAAATAAATGAAATCTTAAAAAAAAAAAAGATGTTGAGCTTGTTCTAACATTGTAGACACTGATGGGGTCAGTAGCTGTTTCCTGTATTCAGCTGACCAGATAATTTTCAGGAATTCAACAGAGACATTGGGGCCATGCACTATGTGTAAGGATATGAACCATCCTGTTTTTTGTGTGTCCTTTGTGACTATTTGTATGTTCTGAATACATGTGTCAAATGAATACCCTCAGAGAAAAATGTTCTCAATGTAAAATTGTAACTGTATTCATGGAGAAAGTTGGATGCGGTTAAAATCTTGCCTACAAAGACAGTGAGGCAGGGGCGCCTGGGTGGCTCAGTTGGTTAAGCGACTGCCTTCGGCTCAGGTCATGATCCTGGAGTCCCGGGATCGAGTCCCGCATTGGGCTCCCTGCTCAGCGGGGAGTCTGCTTCACCCTCTGGCCCTCTTCCCTCTCGTGCTCTCTATCTCTCATTCTCTCTCTTTCAAATAAAAAAAAAAAGCTTTAAAAAAAAAAAGACAGTGAGGCAGGACTGTTGAGGTACCCCATTGGTAGCCAAGTGAAGGAATATTATGTCCTTTGTGAAAGTGAAAGTAAACTGCAGCTGAGAGACTATTGAAATAGATATTTAACAGAACTTATCCACGTCAGTAATGGCAAAATATTTACCAATTACCAATTGTATGGAGTCAGTAATTTCAATAACAATAGGTCTGGGAGCCTTAATGAGTTGGACCCATCACAGAGGTTGTAGTAATCCACCCGAGATACCATTCATTCTTTCTAAGTATAAGAATCGGCCAAATTGAGCTATTTAATGGAGCAATGAGGGTAATCATCCTTCTCTAAAAGGTTGACTATTTTAACTTGTGGGGAAGGGCAGGGACACAGGGTCTGTTTTGTCAAGCCAGTTGTAAATGTCAGTGACTTAATTTTTATTTAATACATGTTGAGTTATAGCATCCATACCTGCTATGGGTATTTTAGAATATAACCATGGGAAAGTTAGGCAAAGCACTAGTTTAGACTAGAAGAATAAAGTAAAATATAAATATTTCTTTTCTATTTTATATTTGGTAACTCAAGTATAAAGGGCGAATTTCTTGTATTTAGTGGATTTCTAAGCATAACTCTAATTTGAGCCCCACTATTGATTAAGGCCATGGGAAGTTTGCAAAGTGGTGCATCTCAGTAGATGTTAAAGTTGACTCAGAACCTGT
Source organism: Callorhinus ursinus (assembly GCF_003265705.2). Taxonomy (NCBI): domain Eukaryota; kingdom Metazoa; phylum Chordata; class Mammalia; order Carnivora; family Otariidae; genus Callorhinus; species Callorhinus ursinus. Next base: position 38,350,004 of record NW_027397068.1, on the reverse strand, counting down.
GTTGTAGAAGTGCAAAATCCATCAGCACCATTTATCTTCTGTTATAAAAATTATTTTAGTGAATATACGGTATTCAACTGGGTCAAACTGTGAACCTATTTTTTAGTTTTTGTTTGTTTGTTCTCCTCCTGTCTAGTTTCCTTTTCTTTTCCTTCCTTCCTTCCTTCCTTTTCTTTCTTTCTTTCTTTCTCTTTCTTTCTTTCTTTCTTTCTTTCTTTCTTTCTTTCTTTCTTTCT